>NC_035433.2:143579906-143943770 GCF_002127325.2 Helianthus annuus
TTGCAGATCTTGTTCTCACACCATCAGCTGGATTGCCAATGATATCAGAATGAACATGCCCTTTGATCCATCTCAACCTGTTTTGAACAACTGTTGGTTCTGATGGATTTGAAGTTTCCCCCTGTTCAGTTACCTCTGTTTCATGTAAAGCATCAGAATTTTGATTTTCTGTTGTGCTATTTACTTGTTCTTCAGGGTTAGTACATGATATTTCTGATAATTTAAATGTACAAGCTTTATCATGTTCTAAAAGGTCTTCTGATATTATTTCAAAGAGATGCTCATAATTTTCTTGTTTGTCAGAAAAGTTTATTTCTTTCATGTATTCATCAGAAACTTTAGTCTCTGATGAGTCATCAAATGAGACATATAAACTTTCTCTGATTGTCCTTGTATTAAGAATGAAAATTCTATAAGCTTTTGAGGACAATGAATATCCAAGAAAAATACCTTTTTTCTGCTTTTCTGTCAAATTTTTCAAGGCTTTCAAAATCATTGAAAACAAAACATCTACAACCAAATGTGTGTAAAAATTGTACACTTGGAATTCTATTATTTATTATGTTGTAGGGTGTTTTGTTTAGCCTTTTGTTGATGAGAGTTCTGTTTTGAGTAAAACATGCATTTGCAATTGCTTCTTCCCAAAAGTGAGAGGGCATTTTGGCATATGCAAGCATTGTTCTGGCAGCTTCTACTAAGGTTCTATTTTTTCTTTCAACAACCCCATTTTGTTGAGGGGTTCTGGGAGCAGAAAAGTCATGAGAGATTTCTTTGTTTACAAGAAAGCTTTCAATTCTAGAATTTTTGAATTCTGTCCCATTGTCTGATCTGATCCTTCTTACTGTTAGTTTTAACAGATTTTCAATTTTCTTTATAAAATTAATGATCAGATCAGGTGTTTCACTTTTCTTTCTCAAAAATTCAACCCATGTATATCTGGAAAAATCATCAACTATTACTAGTATATATTTCTTTCCAGAAAAACTTTCTGTACCTATGGGTCCACACAAATCCATGTGTAAAAGTTCCAAATTTTGTGTAATGGAAGATTCAGAAATTGACTTGTGAGAGCTTCTTTTTGACTTTCCCATCTCACAAGCATCACAAATTTTATCCTTTTTAGAGGATATGAAAGGTAACCCTTTTACCAGACCTTTACTTGCTAATTTGTTTAGGTTTTTGAAATTTAAGTGAGCCAATCTTTTATGCCACAACCAACTACTTCCTTTGTTAATCTTTGAAAATAAACATAGTTTAGGATGTTCATTTTCTTCTTTGAAGTCAAAGTAATAAATTGATTGTTTTATCCTTTTCCCACTCAAATATACTTTATTATCATCCATACCTATTAGCAAGCATTTTTCTGGTAAGAATGTTACATGAAAACCTTTGTCACAGAATTGACCACAGCTTAGCAAATTATATTTTAAGCCTTCAACATAAGCTACTCTTTCAATGGTCAAACATCCATACCTGATACATCCGTATCCCATTATCCTTCCTTTCACTCCGTTTCCAAAGTTCACCATTTTACCCAGCTTTGAGACAATGTTGCTGAGTAAGCTCCTATCTCCAGTCACGTGCTTGGAGCTTCCTGAGTCGCAGTACCAGATCTGCTGCACATGATGGTCCTGAAATGAAATGATTAGAGGGATTTAGGTACCCAGGTATGCTTGGGTACACTTTCTGATGATATTCTGGTTCTATTTATTCTTCTAGATGACCTTTCATCAGAATTTCTGTTGGATGCTGAGCCATTAACAGAATTTTTGTTTTTCTTTTGGAGATGGTGTTGAACAAGCTTCAGTATTTCAACACACATACAGGAGTCATCAGAAATTTCTAATTTTCCTTCTTGTGATGGAATGAAGGGATAGTTTTGAAAAGATGAGTGAACTGCTTCTGGAGTTTTTACAAACTCTTGACTGCATTCACTTCTTTTTGGTTCAAAATTTGGCTTGTCAAATGAGTATTCAGAACATGTTGATTTGCAAGTTTCAGAATCAGATTCTGATAAGTTTTTATCAGAATTCTGTTGAGTAGCTTTTACAAAGACAGTGGGTTTGTTATTGTTTGTTTTTACATAACCCAACCCTTCTCCTTTGTTCTTTGGAGTGGACTCTATGAAATTTATGAATTCTTTTGCTTCTTGAAAACCTCTTACATTAATTTCTTTATCATTGATTTTCTTGTAAAGATCTCTTCTTTCATTTTCATAGAACTCAATTTTAGCTCTTTGATCTAAACTTTGTTCTATCAGTAATTGGTTTTCAAGAATGATTTTATTCAAAGTCCTCTGCAACTCATCAGATATTTTACCATCTGATTGGTGTTTAACTTGCAGGTTTAAAAAATCTGACATGAGCTCATTTAGCTTGTGTTCAAGATCAAGATTGTCTAAACTTCCCTGTTGTCCTGAAGTCTCTGGTATGTCATCAGAAAGTGCCATGAGACAGAAGTTGGCCATTTTTTCTTCTTCATCATCAGAAGAGTCATCAGATAGCCATGTATCTGTTCTAGCATTTAAGCTGACTTGCTGTTGTTGCTTCTTAGCTTCCTCAAGCTTCTTTTCATAGTAAGCAACATCTTTCAGCTTCTTGGTCTTACACTCAGATGCATAATGACCTTTTTGCTTGCACTTGTAACACACCACCTCAGCCTTTCCTTTATCCTTAGATCTAACATCATCTTTAGATCTATCATCCATCCTCCTTCTATCACTCCTCTGGTACCTCTGGCATCCTCCCCTCAACCTTTGCTCAAATGTTTTGGTGAGCAGTGCTATTGCATCAGCAAAGGCTGAAAAATCTGATGATGAATCAGAAGTTTCAAAGGCCTGGTTGTTTGATGGTTGTGGATCATTGGAAGTTGTTTGTCTTTGTGAGTTAGAGATAAGAGCTAAAGATCCCCCTCTTTGAATGGTTTCTTCAAATATTTCTTCCTCTTTGGGGATCAAGATGCTATATAAGTCATGAAGACTCATGTTTCCTAGTTCTAAGGTTGAGGACAAAGTCATTGTGAGACTTCTCCATTCTCTAGGCAAAGCATCAAGAAATTTAATGTTTCTTTCATCATTTAATTTAGTTATTCCAAATTTCTTTAGCTCGTTTAAAAGTTTTGTGAACCTTTGATATGTATCATTTAATTTTTCATTAGGTAAACTTTTAAACCTTTCATAGGATGAGACGTTGTTTGTTTTCTTGTTTCTTTTCATCCTTTCTCCTCCTTCACAAAGATTTTCCAACTGATCCCATATTTCCTTAGCTGATGCACAAGCATCAACTTGTGAAAATATGTCATTAGGGATGGCCATTATTAAGAGTGATTTTGCTCTTTCATCCTTAACCACCAGATCCTTGTCTTCCGGGCTCCGGTTTATTTCACTTTTGGGAGCACGAGAGGCAGGGATTCCTGGTGTTTGGTCAGTTGCTGGAATTGCTGGTATTTCAGTCATTGGTATATGTGGACCCCTTTCAATGGATTGAAACAGAGCTCGGTCATGACCATTAAGGAAATTGACCATCCTGATTTTCTATTGGGGGTATTCCTCTCTGACCAGAGTCGGAGGTTTGGACATAGAACCAATGTTAAAAGCATTATTCCAGGTTTGAAAGCTCCCCATATTTAGAAAAAAAGAAGAAGAGCGATTGATCGTTTGAAAATAATTTATTCAATCTGCTCTGATACCAATTGTTGGACCCAGTATGGCCTTAACAACTTCTTTTTACGTAATATGGCAAGTGATTTCAGTATATGTGAAAAAGATATGCGGAAATTGAAATCAGACTTTCAAGAAACAAGACCTACATAATTATCAAGTTTATATCACTTTGAAACAAATTAGTTTAACAAGGTGATTGTAAGATTATTATCTAATACAAATGAATCTTGATTTCTGTGGGTGAGAAGAGCAGTTGGAGTTTGAGTGTTTGTATGTGAATGCTAAGCTTCAAACTCAAGTATATTCTGCCTCTCGAGCCTTCTATTTATAGACGGTTGTGGGCATGAATAAACAATTGTTTATTCATGCAATAAGTCCTGCATAAAGTAGCAATTTGACATATTCATTGAATCCATCGTTCAAGTTGCATTTGTAATCATGAAAACCAATAATGTCATGCTTCGGTCATGGGTAGCAGGATAGAGTTGTGATTTTAGACAAGTGGGTCTGTTATCAGAATTTCTGATAAACCACTTCATCAGAAATTCTGGTGAACAAATCATCAGAAAGTTTGATGATCAGAATTTGTCAGAAACTGATGATATTTCATCAGAAATATCATCAGATCCATCAGAAACGACCTTCTCTGATAATCCAAATCAACTCTTTATCAACTTGAGATTCTTTGTAGTAGATACTTTGCTTTTCGGTTGTCCCAATTGTTTTTCTTCATCTTGCTGTGTTCTTCAGGACCGTTATCTTCTTCAGAGATCCAGTTGAATGAGATTTTCTTCAATACTTACAAATAAAGTTTCCTAACACTTGCCTTAACCCGTATAACGCCTTCGATAATTTATAGACTTTATGCTCTGATACCAATTCAAGACGAAACGGTATTGAACAAGAACGAAAACGGAAAATAATAACAACTTGGCTAAGCACCCAAATTTTAGTAATGTCAAGAAATTATCACAAAACTTGACTCATACAATCTCTAATACCCAAAGCATGGTATTTATAATCTAAACACACCTATTAGATTATAACTAGGATTGCTAAAAATCTATCTATTTTAGGACATGATAATAGTAATTAATTATCCACTCCTTAATTAGTTTCCTTGCCTTGCACGCAAAGGAACCTTTAATTCGAAGTTTCCAACAGAAGGTCGTCAACAGTACTTTCTTAAATATTATCTAGAGAAAATTGCTCGGATAGTCCCTGTGGTTTGCTCCGTTTTTACCTACAGTCCCTACACTTCTAAAATTACAGCTATAGACCCCAACTTTTAAACATTCGTTCTCAGATAGTCCTTGAAGCGGATGGAGGTTAGTTTTAAGTGAGTGTGAAATAACATAAATACCTTTACTTGTTATTTGTTAAATTAATAATTAAAAAGATAAAAGAAATATTAATACTCGAAAATTATATAGGACACAATCCATATCACCTCCACCTTTCACCACCTCACCTCGTCGGAAAAAACGCAGCTACTGGTGGAAGCCAAGCTTTACAAAGAATATAATTTTATTTTAACTGTTAAAATACTTCAAAATTGATTTTACGTATTTCTACTTGTAATCTTAAAAAGAATATTTTTAATCATTCAACAAACAATTCAACTGTTTCATAAAATCAAAAAATGATTCCGCAAATGGCGATTAATTATTTAATCTCGTATGCTTTAACCAATAGCACTCATTCAATTGAGTATAAAGAAAAAGAAAACCTCAGAATTTGGAATTGTTGAAGAAATAAATTCGCTGAACCATCATAATTATAAGAAAATTGGGCAATAGATATTGCACGAAATAAACAAATTCTAGTATCAAAACCTAGACACAGTTTTGCTAGAACCTCTTTACAAATAAGAGAATCTAGTAATACCGAACAATTAATACGATCTATGTCGGAAGGAATAGACAAGTATGGAGAAAATCTAAAAGAAGTTATTGGGGCATAATGTCTTTAAAAACCAATTTTAGAATATTTACAAACCCTTGATGAGTTAACCAACTGGGGTAGCCCAGTTGGCCACCGACACCCACCTCTTCCCAGAGGTACCGGGTTCGAGTCTTGAGAGTGGCATATGTCGCCCAGGGTAAGAACTCGGCAAGGGGAATTCACCGCGGAGCTAGCTTGGTCGGGTAGCG
This sequence comes from Helianthus annuus, assembly GCF_002127325.2. Taxonomy (NCBI): domain Eukaryota; kingdom Viridiplantae; phylum Streptophyta; class Magnoliopsida; order Asterales; family Asteraceae; genus Helianthus; species Helianthus annuus. Next base: position 143,585,721 of record NC_035433.2, read on the forward strand.
GCTCCCGTAGTGGGATCACTCCGGAGGTTGGGAGGACCGTGCACTATCCCCCCAAACTCTTGATGAGCAAATCGCCTATGAAGAGGCCGATATACAAATTTCTTTTATTAGAATACATCAATTAGAAGAAAATTTTATGATAAGTCATAAAATAAAATCTCTTAATATAGAAATTATTAAAAAGAACATTATTGCTTCTGAGCAAAAAATTATTGAGCTTAAAACTAAAAAAGCAATAATATCTATAACATGACTTCCCTTTTAAAGTTAGAAGAACTTGTTAAAGATTAAATTAGCAAGGTGGAAAGTTTATCTACCAACGAAAATCTTGAGGTAATTGCTGCAAAAATCATCAAAGATGTTTCAGACAAAATTGATAAAAAAATAAATTCAAAAACTTTTTTGCCCGAAAAGCAAAAAGAAAAAGTTGATAATGAAAAAAGCTTTCAAAAGTATTCATTTCCAAATTTCAACATTGGAAATCTATCTTTAGGAAGTTCTAAAAGTCCAAATGCATTAACATGGCCTTTTGGATCACCTAAATAAATGAGCTATCCTTTCAATAAATAAATAAATAATGGAGCATTTAATGCATTTAAAGCTTTCATTTCAAAACATAATTGAAGAATTCACGAGATGCATTCAACAACAAAAAATAATAGACACAATAATTAAATGCTCCATTATTTTTTGTTGTTCAATGCATCTCCTGAATTCTTCAATTATGTTTTGAAATGAAAGCTTTAAATGCATTAAATGCTCCATTATTTATTGAAAAGATAGCTTATTTATTTAGGTGATTCAAAAGGCCATGTTACTGCATTTTGACTTTTAGAACTTCCTAGAGATGGATTTCCAACGTTGAATTTGGAAATAAATACTTTTGAAAGCTTTTTTCATTATCAACTTTTTCTTTTTGCTTTTCGGGCAAAAAAGTTTTTGAATTTATTTTTGGCTAAATTACATTTTTCGTCCTTTATGTTTGTATGAGATTGCAATGGATAGCCTTTAACTTCAGTAATTTCAATCACAGTCCTTTAATTAGAAAACTCATTACACTATACGCCCTTTAGCACTAACCACGTTAAAAATTTCAGTTAAGTATAGCATGTCCCTTGCACATGAGGGTAATTTAGTAATTTTACTAGTATAAAGGACCAAAAGTGTAATTTACCCTTAAACAAATAAACAACCACCAACCACCACCAAATCCCCGAAATCATTCACCACCACGAAATCCCACAAATCCAACCACCATCACCAAATCCCCTAAATCCACTACCACCGTCACCAAATCCCACCCCCACCATGTGACTGTAACCGAATGGCCTTCTCTCTATTCACATCCATTTCTGCACCTGAATATCATATATCAGACAATAAATGAATAACGTGTGATTCTCCCTTCAACCGAAACAACACTAAAACCAAAACAACAATATCAACACCAAAATCAAACCGCTTTTAGTTTGTTTTAATAATAAATAAAAGATATAAAACCTGAAAAGGGCCTTCTCGGCACCGAGGATTAGAAGGGTAGAAGGACATTTTGCAAGATTTGTAAGACTACCGGCATGAGATATTAAACGAGCACCGACAACTTCACCGATAAACGCAGCTAAATTAGGTGCAATGTCACCCATTTTAGTGGTGAGATAATCAAAAAGTTTCTTCCTGTACTCAGCAAGTTCCATCACACGTTGTGCAAACATCTTAACATTGATCAAATCAACTGGTGACAAATCTGACCTGAAAGAACATACATAAACATCATGAATTGCATAAAACACTAAAATAATATAAGCTATAGCATACCCATTGATGCTTTGGCAGCTTCTAGTACTTCCTTTGCCTTATCTTGGTCCCCAATTAACTAGAACCTTGAACATATCAAACACATCAAACACAAAACTCACAAAATCAACATTAATTAATCAATTTTCATCTATCAAATAAAAAAACATCAAAGTTTAAGCATGAAACACACCTACCTGTAAGCTAAAAGATGCTGATACAACCCTTGAACCACGCCAGTTTGTTTTGCAAACCTTCAGCAGTGTTTTGTGATGATAAACTCGAATCAAATTTGATTCAAGAAACAAGGGTTTAGCGTGGGATGAAGATATAACTGTGCCCTAATTTTTCAATTAACCTGGTGAAGTGTTCTATGTAGTGGGTGTGGAAGGGTTAAATGGGGTAGTTCCCGGCGGAGATAGGGTCGATGGTGGGGTGGAGGAGGGTGTGGACGGCGGCGCAGTGGTGGGTGTGGGTGGCACCGACGGTGAAGATGATAAAAGGATGAGTAACCGGCGGGGGTGGAGAAGAGGAGGTGACAGGATTTAGTGTGGATGTGGACGTAGCTGGAGGTAGATATTGCCGGCGGTGGTAGTGGCGGTGAGGCGGTGTGGATGGAGGTGGAACAGAAGAAGTAGGTGGTGGTGAAGTGGTGTCTGGGGAAGATGATTTATATGAAATTTTTTTATTTATTAAACATTTAAATAAAAGTATGAATTGACCCTACTACCCTTAAGTGCATAAACTTAATAAAAAAAATTAACTAGGTTAGTGCTAAAGGACGTACAATGTTACGGATTTTGCAAATAAAGGATTGTGACTGTAATTATTAAAGTTAAAGGCTATCCATTGCAATCCAGTACAAACATAAGGGACGAAAAGTGTAATTTACCCTTTATTTTTTCATCAATTTTGTCTAAAACATCTTTGATGATTTTTGCAGCAATTACCTCAAGATTTTCGGTGGTAGATAAATGATGCGTGTGTAGTGTAATATTATTTTGATGAGTATTTAAGCCCTTTTTACAATTTTAGCCAAGTTTTAAATTTATAAAACACGATATTTACTGACACTAAACACACATATGGGCAAGTGCACCCATCGTGGACGTAGTATAGTGTTGGTAAGATACCGAGGTCGTCCAAGGACACAAGAGCTTTTAATACCGGTTTATCCTCAACGTCTAATCAAATCAAAAAGGTTAGAAAAATGTTTTAAACTAAGAAAAATAAAAACTAACTAAAATGCTGAAAATAAAATAAAAATAAAAACAGATAGACAAGATGAATCACTTGGATCCGACACGTGTATTAGTATAACCTTTGATTATTTTCGCACTTTTGCACTTGTTTAAGAGATTATCTTAGTTATTGTAGTAGGCCCCTCTTTTGAAGGCGACGTTACCCTCAACCCAGTAGTTTGAGTCAGCAAGGATACAATCCTAAAGGGTCGGATTATTGAAAAATAATGAATTAAGTTATTAATGCAAATTATGGTAGGCCCCGCTTCTGGCGGTGACGTTACCCTCGGCTAAGTAGTCTGAGTCAGCAGGGATACAGTCCTAAATAGCCGGGTTATAGTATTAATAATAGTTAACTTATGAGGGGGTCAAAGAGTTTGGATCCCCGCCATCCAATACCTATGGGCATTGAAGGAGATCCTACTAAATTTGACCCAGGTCCCAAGCAGGACCTCTAAACGCTGAACAAGGGCAAGACCCTTACCAAACCGTTCCCTTAACCCCCGACCAGGTAGCCAACATACCTCCATATAGACCGTGGAGATATGAATGGTGAAAATCTTTTATTTTATATAGACAGTAAAATAACGCCAAGACACCACGGACAAACGATAAGGAAAGATCACCTTCAACATAAGTAACTAGTTATTAAAGTCATTAATACAAAACTGTAACACCTCGAATTTTTGTGTCCAATGATGTGTTAACACGTGTCATTTGTTTACACGTGGCGTCTATAATAAATAATGGACTAATTTTGACAAACCTTGAAAGTACGTAAATTCGAGGGTTATAAATGTCAACAAGGGTAAACATACTGTATAGTATCCCTAAATAATGCTTGAACCTTCAAACGAATAAGTTATAGATCGTACAAAAACAAAACGCGGAAGAAAGTGAGAGATTACAAACTACAGGGGTTAACTGTGTCAACATGTTTAATTATACCTCTGAGTGACCCTTTAACGTTCCCAAGACTTTGTAACGGTATTATACACTCACTAAAATAATATATATGAATTTCGCGAAGTTTCGATATGAAACGGGAAAGTTACGATCAAATTCGTAAAAGAAGGGTTAAAAGCGTCAATAATGAAAGTTAAGACTTTCAGTATAATTAAATAAATAAACCGAGGACTTAATAATGCGGGTAAATAGCCCGAGGTCCCTATCGGTAAATAACCGAGGGCCAAACCGCAAAATTACCCCTTCAAACCCGAAAGGTCAGGTAAATCATTACGAAAGATTCGATATTAATTACATAGATTTTGTAATCATTTAGAAAAGATCAGATTTTTAACCTTTACGGACCGCAAGGGCTAGGCCTTACGGACCGTAAAGGGGGTAGCAGATTTGAATTATTCCGCCTATGGCTTACGGACCGCAAGGCCGAAGCCATACGGTCCGTAAGCAGTGCCCAGCGACAGAAACATGGCTGTTGGCTGTTTTAAACGCCAAAACATGTAATAATGGGTCTTTCAGAGGTATGGTTGCCCCCTACTCGACCCATAACTTCCTAGGACACATGCCATTCATCCCATATCAGTTGTAGAGTGTGGTGGAGTGATCTAAGAGCTTGGCCTTGGCTATAAATACCATGTTCATGTTCATAACATTCACCACACCTCAAACACTCTACCTGATCATTCTAAAGGCATCCAAGTGTTCTTCTCTGCTCCATATTCAAGTCCTAACTTCTGTAAGTTATCTTGATCACCCATAGTTCAGTTTATACTTAGTATTTAGATAAAAACCAAACCGTCGTAACTACGGTTTGACTTTAAAATAACTCATTGATGGTTCAATCTTATGACGAATCCAAAGTAGTTATAAGTGGGTATCAATGGAGGTAATAAACCCCTAAAAGGGTTCCCTCTGATCACCACTCTAACTATGTCAAATGTCGAGTCAAACGTGCGGTTAAAAAGTCAACAGAAAGCCATTTTAGCAATTTATGCATAATCCGTAAAATATATGTTATGGAACCTGTTTTGATAATCATAAAACATGATAGTAAGCATATAAAATTGTTTGCGCTCGTTTGAATCGTCCGTTTGCTATATTAACCCGGTTCGGAGCCGAAAGTCGCAAAAGTTTGACTTTTGCTTTGACTTCAGTTCTGACCCGTTTTAGTGAGGTGTAAATATAACTTAGGACACTCTTAGGACCAGGTCACATGTTGGTATAAACCTCTGTGGTCGGTTCATGAGTTATCCGAGTCTTTTACGCAATTCCGTCATTCGCCTAAAAATTGACCGTAACGGCCTTTTAAAATTAATACGAGTATTTCGGACACGTGAACGGACCAAAACCTTACTTATTAAATTATAAGCATGTCCTTAAAGTTTCACGTCAATCCGAGGTCTAGAGTGAGAGTTATGCTAAAAGGCGCACTTTTAAGAAAATTTTGTAATTAACGGCGCAATTAGCATAACGCCCATCTAACCCAAGTTTTCGTCACCAAAACTTTTACCCACTGTGGTAAAATAATATTTTGGGAATTTTAAAGATTTTTAATAATTTTTACCTTGCTCATAACCTGCGGTTATGGCTACGGTTCGGTTAATACCGAATATGCCCTTTTTGGCCAAAACGGGAGTTCTACAAGGTCTTTTGACCCGATTCCAGTTGCCACTGGTTTTGAATAATAAATAAAGTATTTTAAGCTTTATAAGCTGTTCGGGAAACTCAGATTTCCTGTAGAACTCGAAAATCCCTTTTAAAGTCTTTAAAATGACCGAAAAGCCCCTACGGGGCATAATATAAACTTAAACTCGTTACGGGCATTACGGAAGGTATCCTACTGATACCAAAATACTTTTAAGGCATATTGACTTAGGAAATAAGCGTACGACTCTCATAGTTAACCGTTTCGCCTAATTGCGCACACGGTACGGCTCATGGAACTAGTTTTCGTGCAATAGCCGATACGGGTCAAATTATATTATTTGAACCCCAAAATCCAGAGTATGAACTATAAACCCATATAAAACGAGTCGCTGAACTTGTTGGGGCCAAATCATACTCCATTCTTGGTTTTCGCCTTTTCGTGCGAATTAACCATATCTATATATCGGAATCAACCGGTTTAAGCTACGGCTAATACAAGGACCGTTAGGATTCTAAGAGGTTAATTAAAACCTTCGTTCCAGATTAGGAGCCCCAGTAAAAGCTATCGGTGACTTGATCTAAATTAAGGATTAATACTTGCAAAGGTAAATACTTTAACTTATTTCCCCTATATGGGCTTGGGTTACGGTATATTAATACCGCTTGATTGAGCATTATATAATTCCATCGCTTAGGTGGTTAATTGATTAAATATGATCGGCTCATTTAAACAGTTTTGTTGCTTATAAGCCTTTGGGGGGTTTAATGACCGTTGTCCCGGATATCCTTGGCATCATTTTACGAAATGGCCACGACCATCGACATCCCGGTGTAGGCGTACACCCGGTATAAAGTGTCGACATTAAAACTAAAAGACGTAGCCGTTGGTTTCTGTACTACGGTTTTACGCAAACGTGGTGTGTCTATAAATCTTTAACCCGGCACGACCCGGGCTACTGAACGCATAAAAGAACATGTAAAACGTTCACAAGATTTCATTATGAATTTTCCCAAGTTATAAAAGAGTTTGTGCCATGTGCATTCAAATCAATTTTAATAAACATTTTCAAATGTGTCAGTTGAATGTATTTACCAGTGTAAACTGACGTATTTTCCCCAAAAAGATTAAGTGCAGGTACCTAAACGTAAATTGGCTGGTATTAGCTCCCTAGCGTCGGGATAAGCCTCGCAAGCTTGATTGCAGTATCTGATGGAACAATACTTTATGTTTACTTACGATCCACTGTGGATTTATTCAACCCCTGTAATACATTTTGATATTACGATCAGAGGTTGAAATTTATATTTTTATCTTATGCTTCCGCTGTGCATTATATAATTGTGTGGTTTGACTATATTGTTGCCAACATCGTCACGGTAATCCCCCACCGGGCCCACCGGTGAGACACGTGGAAATCGGGGTGTGACAGGTTGGTATCAGAGCCAACATTGAGTGAATTAAACACTATCCTAATGTGTTTAATCTCAGTGACACAATTGCACATACTTGAGTCTAGACGAGAACTTAGGACAAATTCGGATTATTACTCCTTTTTGTCTTTATTTTCGATTTGATTTTTAATAAGTTTTGGAGCAGGAAAATGCCACCCGTTATATTCCGAGGAAGAGGAAGGGGACGAAGAGGCCGAGGAGAAATCGTGACACATCACGATCAAGAAGCTGGACCATCTGGTACAAGACATCCTTCGATGACAAGGAGCGAAGAGCCACAACGACGAAGAGATCTTTACGAACCAGCGAGGCATTCCACTTCGCACAGCTCGACGCCATCCTACCGGCACTCCTTTGGGCCAGATTCAGAAAATAATCCCAACAACCCACAACCTTCCTTCATACCTCTACAACGTTCGGTTTCGCACCGGAATTATGACGACCCTACTCCATACTACGTAGCTCAGTTTAATCCGGCTGACTACATACAGGAACCTTCAGGTTTTGTTCCACTAGGGCCACAAGACCATTTTTCTGAAGATCCCATGGAGGAAGATGAGGATCCAACTGAACCAGCTCGTGGTACGCCCACGCATCCGATAGAAGTATCTGATGGATCTTCATATCATGGTCCACAGTATCAAGGCCCAGACAGCTTTATGGCCTTGTTTGACCGACATGAGTGGTACAACACACCATCTCATCAGACATCGCAACCGAGACATCCACAGGATCCATCTGAGGATTCACGCTTTGAGGCAGTTACGCCACCACCTCCGCCACCGGCACAACCAGTAATACCTGATCCGCCGAGGCGTAGGAGGACAAATGCTCGTATGTCTACACGAGGAGGAGGGGGTAACCACTTCAGCACTCCTCGACATTCTAGTAGTAGCCACTATCCGCCACTACATGAAGAAGGACCTTCAAGTCCTATACAAGAAGCGAACTCCGCACCTACTGCACGAAATTCGCCACCATTTGGGTATGACCAACCCATACCAACTTACACGGGTCCAACGGCTTACAACCCGTTTGAACCATCACAAGCACAATACAACTACGGCTATGAGCGCGACCCATATGTGGTGTCGGCTAGATATAATGCGCGCTACCCTGACGGAGCACATGGAAACATGGGACCACTGGATTACTCAGCTCATGGGTATCCAATACCTCCCAGACCTCCAGTTCCGCATCAAGCGCCACAACCACGATTTTCTCCTCCTGAACAGGAAGAAATACTCCATCGACTAGATCGTGTGGAGAGAGAGTTCGAGGAAGAGAAGAAAAGCCACCGAGGATTTCTCAAAGGCTTGGCGAACCTACTAAAGGGCAAAAAGAAGAAGCGTGACCACTAGCCCTTAATAGTAGTACTACTTTAATTTCTACTTTAAAATAAGTCCCTGTGTGGACAACTTATCGTATTTCAGTCCCTACGTGGACTTATCTTTAGTCCTTGCATGGACACCTATCCTGTACTAGTCCCTGCGTGGACTTGTCACTTATTTTAAAACCTCTCTAGAGGTATGTACTATTTGAAAGACCCGTTTAGGGCAATATGTAATCGTATTTGAGATTTTGGAATGTATGTTATGAGTTTTGTTTTAATATATATAAAAATAAATCAAAACCATTCCTTTTATATTGATCTGCCTAAATAAGGAATCTTAAAAAGGTGAAACCTAGCTTGGGGTCTTTTAAGATCTAGTCAAGATGGTACGACCTAACTGAAAAGATTCTGATTCCCTGTTAACCTCTGTACGCATGTTAACATTCATGGCAGATGTGATTCGTTATAATCACGCACGTCATTCCTATACAATAATCCTTTAAGGATTTCAAAACCCAACTAAATGATATATAAATCGTGGGTTAAATCACCAATGAAAGTGATCAATATTATAAAGACATCCATTAGTGATGCAATGCCTACGGGCCAGTATTATAAAGACATCCATTAGTGATGCAATGCCTACGGGCCAGAATTATTAAAACATCCATTAGTGATGCAGTGCCTACGGGCCAGAATTATTAAAACATCCATTAGTGATGCAGTGCCTACGGGCCAGAATTATTAAAACATCCATTAGTGGTGTAGTGCCTACGGGCCAGTATTATTAAAACATCCATTAGTGATGTAGTGCCTACGGGCCAATATTATTAAAACATCCATTAGTGATGTAGTGCCTACGGGCCAACCATATTAAGACATCCATTAGAGGTGTAGTGCCTATGGGCCATAATAATTGTCTTATAAGGACAAAAGGCAGTGGTAGTCTATGACTCTCTGTCAGAAAGAGATAAAAGAACTACGGTTCAACTCTTTATGCCTTTGATTCTCTGAAATCTCGGCTAACATTATAAAACATCATCATGATTAGGCTTTATGCCGTCAATACTATTTATATAGTTAAATAGGATATATTCAAATCCTAATATTTAATGTAATGAGATAATAAGTTAACCGAATATGGTCTCTGTACCATGGTTGACAGATTGTCATAAAAGACAATCACATAATAATCTCCTAAATTAAAATTTTGTTATCTTCTGTAACAGATTTAAGTTACAATGGCGGATCCCAATGGAGAGAACAGCCACACAAACGAAGACGACTATGACAATGCGTCAGTACATTTGACAGGCGCACAGCTAAAGGCTCTGATCAACAATGCTGTCCAGGCAGCTATTGATCGTCAACATACTGAGTCTCAAGGCAGATCTGTGTCAAAACCACCCTCTAAACCAAAGACACATTCCAAACCACCCTCTGAACCCAAGAAAGATGACGACAAGCATTCGTCTACTGAGCACAGCGTTCACCGCGATAGAGAATATACTGATGCGTCCAGTGCTAAGGGTTGCACCTACAAATACTTTGTATCATGCAAGCCCCGTGAATTTACAGGGGAAAAAGGTGCGGTTGATTGTATCACCTGGCTGGACGAGATGGACACGATTGTGGACATCAGCGGGTGCGCTGAGAGGGACGTGGTTAAGTTTGTGTCCCAGTCATTCAAGGGCGAGGCCCTGGCGTGGTGGAGAGCTCTGGTGCAGGCTTCAGGTAAGTCTGCCTTGTACAAAATGTCATGGGGGGAGTTTATTACCCTCATAAAAGAAAACTACTGCCCTCAGCACGAAGTTGAGAAGATTGAGGCAGATTTTGTCTCACTAGTGATGACAAACCTGGATTGTCAAGCTTATCTGACAAGCTTTAACACTATGTCACGACTGGTGCCATATCTTGTGACGCCAGAACCTAGAAGGATTGCCCGTTTCATTGGGGGCTTAGAGCCGGCAATCAAGGCTAGCGTAAAGGCTTCTAGGCCGACGACCTTCAGGTCAGTTACTGACCTCTCCTTGTCTCTTACACTTGATGCTGTCCGTCTGAGGGCACAAAGGAGCAAGGAGGCTGAAAAGCGAAAGCGTGAGGATGATACCTCACGAAAGTCTGGGAAAAAGCACCGTGGAAACGGTGAAGGAAAGAGAGGGTCGGAGGCAAAGAAGGAGGGGCAAACTGATGGAAGACCTCACTGCAAGGTCTGCAAGAAACCACACTCCGGGAAGTGTAGGTTTGCGTCTGGTTCGCAGTCGCAACAAAGGACTCCACCCTGTGGGCTATGCAAGTCCAAGGAGCATAAGACAGTGGAGTGCAAAAAGATAAAGGACGCAACCTGCTTTAATTGTAATGAAAAGGGGCATATAAAGAGTAATTGCCCGAAGTACGCCAAGAAGGCAGAAGAGACTAAGAAGACAAATGCGAGAGTTTTCCGCTTGGATGCAAAGGAAGCAGTCAAGGACGACAATGTGCTTACAGGTACCTTTCTCGTAAATAATATATTTGCAAGAGTACTGTTCGATTCTGGCGCTGACAAGTCCTTTGTAGACCAGAAATTTTGCCAACTACTAAATATGCCAATCAAAACCCTTGACGTGAAGTACGAAGTAGAGTTAGCAGACGGCACGATAGAAACCGTCTCTACTATTCTAGAAGGATGTGAAATATCCATTAGGAACCATTCTTTTCCTTTATCTCTACTTCCTTTCAAACTGGCGGGTTTTGACATCGTGCTAGGCATGGACTGGTTATCCCATAACCAGGCCCAAATCATCTGCGGCAAGAGGCAGATAGTTTTAAAGACTCCGAGTGGTGAATCTCTTACCATTCGAGGAGATACGCATTACGGGTTTCCCGAAGACGTATCTATGCTGAAAGCTTCAAGGTGTTTGAACAGAGGCTGTGTAATTTACATGGCTCAGGTGATAATTGAAGAACCAAAGCCGAAGATCGAGGATCTTCCTGTCATTTCTGAATACCCCGAGGTTTTTCCTGAAGAACTACCTGGTTTGCCACCAGATAGACAAGTGGAGTTCAGCATTGACATCATTCCTGGAGCAGCTCCGATAGCCAGAGCACCTTACAGATTAGCTCCAACGGAAATGAAAGAACTGAGGACCCAGTTGGATGGACTGCTGGCGAAAGGTTTTATCAGACCTAGTTCATTTCCCTGGGGAGCTCCTGTCCTTTTTGTAAAGAAGAAGGACGGATCGATGCGGTTGTGCATCGACTATAGAGAACTAAATAAAGTTACCATAAAGAATAGATATCCTTTACCAAGGATCGATGATCTGTTCGACCAGCTGCAAGGAGCAAGCTACTTTTCCAAGATCGACTTAAGGTCGGGTTATCATCAACTAAGGGTCAGAGATGAAGATGTACACAAGACTGCATTTAGGACTCGCTATGGTCATTACGAGTTCCTAGTGATGCCTTTTGGGCTCACAAATGCACCGGCTGCGTTCATGGATCTCATGAATCGCGTTTGCAAGCCATACTTGGACAAATTCGTCATAGTCTTCATCGACGATATCCTTATATATTCCAAGAACCAAGCTGACCACGAGAAGCATCTCCGTTGCATTCTCGAATTACTACAGCGTGAGAAACTCTACGCCAAATTCTCGAAATGTGAATTCTGGCTACGAGAAGTTCAGTTTTTAGGGCACGTTGTGAGTGAGCGTGGTATCCAAGTGGATCCCGCTAAGGTAGAGGCAGTCATGAACTGGCAAGAGCCAAAGACGCCCACCGAAATCCGTAGCTTCCTGGGGTTAGCAGGATACTACCGGAGATTTATTGAAAATTTTTCGAGGATTGCTGCGCCTTTGACTTCCTTGACCAAGAAGAAAGAAAATTACATTTGGGGCCCGAAGCAGCAAGAGTCCTTTGAAATACTGAAGCAGAAGCTAAGCAACGCACCTGTGCTGACATTACCGGAAGGTACAGATGAATTCGTAGTTTACTGCGATGCATCACATACAGGCATGGGGTGTGTGCTTATGCAGAAGGGCAAGGTGATTGCCTATGCTTCAAGGCAATTAAAGGTGCATGAAAAGAATTACACCACCCATGATTTGGAGTTGGGTGCCGTTGTATTTGCACTGAAATTGTGGAGGCACTACCTTTATGGTATTAAATTTGTGATTTATTCTGATCACAAAAGCCTCCAGCACCTGTTCAACCAGAAAGAATTGAACATGAGGCAACGCCGTTGGATGGAAACCCTGAATGATTATGACTGTGAAATCAGGTACCATCCCGGCAAGGCGAATGTAGTCGCCGATGCATTGAGCAGAAAAGAAAGGGTAAAACCCATTCGAATCAATGCCAAGAGCATTGAAGTTAAAAATAATTTGATTGAAAGGATTTTGGCTGCACAGCGAGAGGCTGTGTTGGAAGCTAATTATCCTAATGAAAAGCTGGGAGTAACTGAAGAACAGTTGACTCTTAGCAAGGATGGAATTCTTAGGCTGAATGGACGTATATGGGTTCCGATTTATGGGGGACTACGAGATGTTGTTCTCCAGGAAGCCCATAGTTCCAAATACTCAGTCCATCCTGGTGCTGATAAGATGTACCAAGACTTAAAGGCAAATTATTGGTGGATAGGCTTGAAAAAGTCTGTAGCCGCCCATGTAGCAAAGTGCTTGACTTGTGCTCAAGTCAAAGCCGAGCACCAAAAGCCGTCTGGTTTGCTACAACAGCCTGAACTTCCCGAGTGGAAGTGGGAATGCGTAACTATGGACTTCATAACCAAGTTACCAAAAACCAGGAAAGGAAACGATAAAATATGGGTCATAGTCGATAGGCTGACTAAATCAGCTCACTTTCTACCCATCAAGGAGACGTATAGCTCCGATATGTTAGCCCAACTTTATGTTGATAAGATTGTAGCCTTACACGGCATACCTGTGTCTATTATCTCCGACAGGGATACTAGATACACATCTCACTTCTGGAAAAGTTTCCAGCAATCTTTGGGCACGCGTTTAAACTTTAGTACGGCTTACCATCCACAGACGGACGGTCAAAGTGAGCGTACTATCCAAACGCTAGAAGACATGCTTCGTGCATGTGCGATCGATTTAGGTGGTAACTGGGATAAGAACCTACCCCTGATCGAATTCTCCTACAATAATAGCTACCACACCAGCATAAAGGCTGCGCCTTTTGAGGCATTATATGGTAGAAAATGCAGATCGCCTGTTTGTTGGGCGGAAGTAGGAGAGGTCCAATTATCGGGACCAGAGATTGTTTTCCAGACAACGGACAAGATTGTCCAGATACGGGAACGTCTCAAGGCTGCCCGCGATAGGCAGAAGAGCTACGCTGATCCAAAGCGTAAGGATTTTCACTTCGAAGTGGGTGAAAAGGTATTACTTAAGGTGTCACCCTGGAAGGGGGTGATGCGTTTCGGCAAGAAGGGCAAGCTGAGTCCGAGATACATAGGGCCTTTTGAGGTCATTGAACGAGTCGGATCAGTTGCCTATAAACTAAACTTGCCTGAAGAGCTCAATAGAATTCACAATGTGTTCCACATCTGCAATCTCAAAAAGTGCTTCGCCGACGAATCGTTGGTGATTCCACACACAGATGTGCATATAGATGAGAGCTTAAAGTTCATAGAAAAACCCTTGTCGATTGAAGATCGACAGGTGAAGAAGCTTCGCAGAAAGCACGTACCGATTGTAAAAGTCAAATGGGATGCTCGTAGAGGTCCTGAATATACGTGGGAAGTCGAAGCTATAGTGAAAGAAAAATACCCCTATTTATTTGAGTAAATCTCGGGTCGAGATTTATTTTAAGGGGGTGAGGATGTAACACCTCGAATTTTTGTGTCCAATGATGTGTTAACACGTGTCATTTGTTTACACGTGGCGTCTATAATAAATAATGGACTAATTTTGACAAACCTTGAAAGTACGTAAATTCGAGGGTTATAAATGTCAACAAGGGTAAACATACTGTATAGTATCCCTAAATAATGCTTGAACCTTCAAACGAATAAGTTATAGATCGTACAAAAACAAAACGCGGAAGAAAGTGAGAGATTACAAACTACAGGGGTTAACTGTGTCAACATGTTTAATTATACCTCTGAGTGACCCTTTAACGTTCCCAAGACTTTGTAACGGTATTATACACTCACTAAAATAATATATATGAATTTCGCGAAGTTTCGATATGAAACGGGAAAGTTACGATCAAATTCGTAAAAGAAGGGTTAAAAGCGTCAATAATGAAAGTTAAGACTTTCAGTATAATTAAATAAATAAACCGAGGACTTAATAATGCGGGTAAATAGCCCGAGGTCCCTATCGGTAAATAACCGAGGGCCAAACCGCAAAGTTACCCCTTCAAACCCGAAAGGTCAGGTAAATCATTACGAAAGATTCGATATTAATTACATAGATTTTGTAATCATTTAGAAAAGATCAGATTTTTAACCTTTACGGACCGCAAGGGCTAGGCCTTACGGACCGTAAAGGGGGTAGCAGATTTGAATTATTCCGCCTATGGCTTACGGACCGCAAGGCCGAAGCCATACGGTCCGTAAGCAGCGCCCAGCGACAGAAACATGGCTGTTGGCTGTTTTAAACGCCAAAACATGTAATAATGGGTCTTTCAGAGGTATGGTTGCCCCCTACTCGACCCATAACTTCCTAGGACACATGCCATTCATCCCATATCAGTTGTAGAGTGTGGTGGAGTGATCTAAGAGCTTGGCCTTGGCTATAAATACCATGTTCATGTTCATAACATTCACCACACCTCAAACACTCTACCTGATCATTCTAAAGGCATCCAAGTGTTCTTCTCTGCTCCATATTCAAGTCCTAACTTCTGTAAGTTATCTTGATCACCCATAGTTCAGTTTATACTTAGTATTTAGATAAAAACCAAACCGTCGTAACTACGGTTTGACTTTAAAATAACTCATTGATGGTTCAATCTTATGACGAATCCAAAGTAGTTATAAGTGGGTATCAATGGAGGTAATAAACCCCTAAAAGGGTTCCCTCTGATCACCACTCTAACTATGTCAAATGTCGAGTCAAACGTGCGGTTAAAAAGTCAACAGAAAGCCATTTTAGCAATTTATGCATAATCCGTAAAATATATGTTATGGAACCTGTTTTGATAATCATAAAACATGATAGTAAGCATATAAAATTGTTTGCGCTCGTTTGAATCGTCCGTTTGCTATATTAACCCGGTTCGGAGCCGAAAGTCGCAAAAGTTTGGCTTTTGCTTTGACTTCAGTTCTGACCCGTTTTAGTGAGGTGTAAATATAACTTAGGACACTCTTAGGACCAGGTCACATGTTGGTATAAACCTCTGTGGTCGGTTCATGAGTTATCCGAGTCTTTTACGCAATTCCGTCATTCGCCTAAAAATTGACCGTAACGGCCTTTTAAAATTAATACGAGTATTTCGGACACGTGAACGGACCAAAACCTTACTTATTAAATTATAAGCATGTCCTTAAAGTTTCACGTCAATCCGAGGTCTAGAGTGAGAGTTATGCTAAAAGGCGCACTTTTAAGAAAATTTTGTAATTAACGGCGCAATTAGCATAACGCCCATCTAACCCAAGTTTTCGTCACCAAAACTTTTACCCACTGTGGTAAAATAATATTTTGGGAATTTTAAAGATTTTTAATAATTTTTACCTTGCTCATAACCTGCGGTTATGGCTACGGTTCGGTTAATACCGAATATGCCCTTTTTGGCCAAAACGGGAGTTCTACAAGGTCTTTTGACCCGATTCCAGTTGCCACTGGTTTTGAATAATAAATAAAGTATTTTAAGCTTTATAAGCTGTTCGGGAAACTCAGATTTCCTGTAGAACTCGAAAATCCCTTTTAAAGTCTTTAAAATGACCGAAAAGCCCCTACGGGGCATAATATAAACTTAAACTCGTTACGGGCATTACGGAAGGTATCCTACTGATACCAAAATACTTTTAAGGCATATTGACTTAGGAAATAAGCGTACGACTCTCATAGTTAACCGTTTCGCCTAATTGCGCACACGGTACGGCTCATGGAACTAGTTTTCGTGCAATAGCCGATACGGGTCAAATTATATTATTTGAACCCCAAAATCCAGAGTATGAACTATAAACCCATATAAAACGAGTCGCTGAACTTGTTGGGGCCAAATCATACTCCATTCTTGGTTTTCGCCTTTTCGTGCGAATTAACCATATCTATATATCGGAATCAACCGGTTTAAGCTACGGCTAATACAAGGACCGTTAGGATTCTAAGAGGTTAATTAAAACCTTCGTTCCAGATTAGGAGCCCCAGTAAAAGCTATCGGTGACTTGATCTAAATTAAGGATTAATACTTGCAAAGGTAAATACTTTAACTTATTTCCCCTATATGGGCTTGGGTTACGGTATATTAATACCGCTTGATTGAGCATTATATAATTCCATCGCTTAGGTGGTTAATTGATTAAATATGATCGGCTCATTTAAACAGTTTTGTTGCTTATAAGCCTTTGGGGGGTTTAATGACCGTTGTCCCGGATATCCTTGGCATCATTTTACGAAATGGCCACGACCATCGACATCCCGGTGTAGGCGTACACCCGGTATAAAGTGTCGACATTAAAACTAAAAGACGTAGCCGCTGGTTTCTGTACTACGGTTTTACGCAAACGTGGTGTGTCTATAAATCTTTAACCCGGCACGACCCGGGCTACTGAACGCATAAAAGAACATGTAAAACGTTCACAAGATTTCATTATGAATTTTCCCAAGTTATAAAAGAGTTTGTGCCATGTGCATTCAAATCAATTTTAATAAACATTTTCAAATGTGTCAGTTGAATGTATTTACCAGTGTAAACTGACGTATTTTCCCCAAAAAGATAAAGTGCAGGTACCTAAACGTAAATTGGCTGGTATTAGCTCCCTAGCGTCGGGATAAGCCTCGCAAGCTTGATTGCAGTATCTGATGGAACAATACTTTATGTTTACTTACGATCCACTGTGGATTTATTCAACCCCTGTAATACATTTTGATATTACGATCAGAGGTTGAAATTTATATTTTTATCTTATGCTTCCGCTGTGCATTATATAATTGTGTGGTTTGACTATATTGTTGCCAACATCGTCACGGTAATCCCCCACCGGGCCCACCGGTGAGACACGTGGAAATCGGGGTGTGACAAAAACCAAATAAAAAGTGCAAAAGATTAAAAATAAAAAGTATTATACTAAACACTTGTCTTCACCAAGTGATGTAAGAGACTTAGGCAAACATGGCCTTGATTGTCAAGAACTCTTACGATCAATCTTGGATCCCGAGACGACTCACACACTCTACGATGGACAATGGATGATGGTGGTGGATGATGGTGTTATGGTGGTGGTGGGTGGTGGATGAAGTGTGAGAGAGGTGGTGTGCCAAGGGATGAGAGAGAATGAATCCAAGCTCCTCTATTTATAGGCTGAACAGAAGGCTGGACACGGCCCCGTGTCCGCTGGACACGGCCCCGTGCCCGCCTGACACTCTCTCTCTTCATTAATTGTAATTGCAAATTACAATTAATGCGCCTGCTGTACTTTCACCACGCCCCCGTGCTCGCTGGACACGACCCCGTGGTGGGCAGTGGAAGCTTCTACTGGTTTGTCTTTTCTGCTGCTTCCTGGGCACGCCCCCGTGTTCGCTGGACACGGGGCGTGTTCAGACTCTGTTTCCATCTTTTTGCCTTGGGAGGTGCCGTTGAGGGTCCGGGCAGTCCACTTTTGTTCCTTTTCTTGTATTTATGGTAGAATTAGTGGTCTTTTTGCTTCTTTTGTGATTTTGAGCTCATTTCATCCTGAAAATACAAAAGGAAGACAAAAACACTCTTTTTCCAACATTAGTACTTAAAAAGGGTTAGTTTTATGCCTTAATTGATGTGTTTTATATGTTGCATTTTACACACATCAAATACCCCCACACTTGAACTTTTGCTTGTCCTCAAGCAAAACTTTTTAAATGTGGCTTACACTCCCAAATGGAATAGGTAGAAGAGAAGTTTTTTAGCTTGTCCTAGAGTGTCGGGAATCCAAGGTTTTTATAGGTTTTATTTTTAGTTATTTACAATCCTATTCGTTATGATTTATTTTGAACTTTTCACAAGATAAATTACTTATTCGGGCATAACATGTTTTATTAAAATTCCATTTATATACAAGTTCACATACCTCACGAGAGATCACTCAACACTCGGCCGAAGGTGTATATTTTAGTGAATCACTCGAGAGCGGCACGGGACTTACGTCTTTCCATAGGCTTGCCAAGCAATCAATCCTCCTCGTTTTTAACTTTTTACCTTTGTAAATATCAAGAGGACTTTTTGGGTGAAGGCTTGGGTTTAAAGGTGGGTGGTTGGTTAGTGGTTAGTAAAAAAAAAAGGGCGAAAATCGTAACAAGTGTCGGTTTTCGTAAAATACCTTGTTTTTAGTGACTTATTATTTTTGAAGTATTTCTCCAAACAAGCTTTTGTAGCTTTTGTTTGTTTTTGACTTCATATAAGATTTTTTTTTTTTTTTGATGTCACATGAAAGGGCAAGTTGACGAAAAATCGAGCTTGTTACTAAATTAAAAGAAAAAAAAATGAAAAAGGTTCTTGGTGGGTAAAAAAATTGTTTTGGGGTAATGAAATGAAAGGTTTAGGCTCAAAGGGGTTTTCTAGGGGGATTTTTGGGTAGGTAAAAAAATGAAAAATAATGGTTTTGAAAAAAAAATAGTTAGTCCTAATGCCTCCATCATTTACTTACTTGGGTTTAAGTTGGTAAGGACCGGGAATGTATTGTCGTGGCAAGTTCTAGATTTGTAAGAACCGAGCGGCTATTCACACAAGAAACGAAAAATGAGCATTTAATCTAAATATGTGTATTTTTATGCTCAATAAAGGCTCAAAACTCACTTTTGTGGGAATGGGTTTTTAATGTGACCAAGCATATATAATCGAATTTTAAACTAGACTTGTTATGCCGTTTCATAATTTTCTTATGTTGGTTCCTTTTTTATCACGACGCTATCGGTTGTAAACTTGTAAAAATATAACCTTTTTAGAACTTGTTCTTCCCAACTTAAACTAAGACAAGTAAATAAATAAAAAAAAAGAAAAAGTTTTTTTTTGAAAAAATTTGGGGTGTTTAGCGGTTCCAATAGAGTTTTGTGTAAGGCTTGTGTTTAGGATTTTGCAAAATTTCAAGGTTTTAGCATCCAAAATACCCCCACACTTGAACTTTTGCTTGTCCTCAAGCAAAACTCTTTAAATGTGGCTTACACTCCCAAATGGAATAGGTAGAAGAGAAGTTTTTTAGCTTGTCCTAGAGTGTCGGGAATCCAAGGTTTTTATAGGTTTTATTTTTAGTTATTTACAATCCTATTCGTTATGATTTATTTTGAACTTTTCACAAGATAAATTACTTATTCGGGCATAACATGTTTTATTAAAATTCCATTTATATACAAGTTCACATACCTCACGGGAGATCACTCAACACTCGGCCGAAAGTGTATATTTTAGTGAATCACTCGAGAGCGGCACGGAACTTACGTCTTTCCATAGGCTTGCCAAGCAATCAATCCTCCTCCTTTTTAACTTTTTACCTTTGTAAATATCAAGAGGACTTTTTGGGTGAAGGCTTGGGTTTAAAGGTGGGTGGTTGGTTAGTGGTTAGTAAAAAAAAAGGGCGAAAATCGTAACAAGTGTCGGTTTTCGTAAAATACCTTGTTTTTAGTGACTTATTATTTTTGAAGTATTTCTCCAAACAAGCTTTTGTAGCTTTTGTTTGTTTTTGACTTCATATAAGATTTTTTTTTTTTTTTTTGATGTCACATGAAAGGGCAAGTTGACGAAAAACCGAGCTTGTTACTAAAATAAAAGAAAAAAAATGAAAAAGGTTCTTGGTGGGTAAAAAAAATTGTTTTGGGGTAATGAAATGAAAGGTTTAGGCTCAAAGGGGTTTTCTAGGGGGATTTTTGGGTAGGTAAAAAAATGAAAAATAATGGTTTTGAAAAAAAAATAGTTAGTCCTAATGCCTCCATCATTTACTTACTTGGGTTTAAGTTGGTAAGGACCGGGAATGTATTGTCGTGGCAAGTTCTAGATTTGTAAGGACCGAGCGGCTATTCACACAAGAAACGAAAAATGAGCATTTAATCTAAATATGTGTATTTTTATGCTCAATAAAGGCTCAAAACTCACTTTTGTGGGAATGGGTTTTTAATGTGACCAAGCATATATAATCGAATTTTAAACTAGACTTGTTATGCCGTTTCATAATTTTCTTATGTTGGTTCCTTTTTTATCACGACGCTATCGGTTGTAAACTTGTAAAAATATAACCTTTTTAGAACTTGTTCTTCCCAACTTAAACTAAGACAAGTAAATAAATAAAAAAAAAGAAAAAGTTTTTTTTTGAAAAAATTTGGGGTGTTTAGCGGTTCCAATAGAGTTTTGTGTAAGGCTTGTGTTTAGGATTTTGCAAAATTTCAAGGTTTTAGCATCCCCCCCACACTTAAATTACACATTGTCCTCAATGTGTCCAAAAACAATATTTTTGGTTGATTAAAATGTATAAAAGTGTGTTAAAAAGCAAATATTTATGTTACTGGCAGTCTGGACACGGCCCCGTGTTCACCGGGCACGGCCCCGTGGTCAAGTGCCAGTAACAAAAATTTCAGAATTGAAACAGAAGCCTGGACACGGGGGCGTGTCCGCTGAACACGGCCCGTGTCCAGTTACCTGAACTGGGTGATTTTTCTGCAGGGGCTCAGCACGGGGCCGTGTTGGTTGGGCACGGCCCGTGTTGAGCCTTCTGTGATGGAGATTTTTGTCGGGTTGCTCTGTTCTTCATGCATGGTTCCATTTTTTCTCGTTCCCTTTTCCATCCATTACCACCATGAGTGTGTTTTATTCTCAAAACAACCATCAATCATAAAAACCATCATAACATTGCAAATCATAGGGAGACACTACACTAAGTTAGCTAAATACTAGGGGATACATAAGGTTATCATAAGAGTTCTACTTATTTAAGAAAATTTCGGGAATAGCTTCCTGATGTAGTAACTCTCTTTAGCCGATGGCTCCTTGGTTGTCATTCAAAGCCATTCTTCTATCTCCCTAGGGAGGT
This sequence comes from Helianthus annuus, assembly GCF_002127325.2. Lineage (NCBI taxonomy): Eukaryota > Viridiplantae > Streptophyta > Magnoliopsida > Asterales > Asteraceae > Helianthus > Helianthus annuus. Next base: position 143,607,313 of record NC_035433.2, read on the forward strand.
AAAAGGTAGCTTCATTCTCTTCGGTGTCTCGAGGAGGAACGCTCACCGGGATTCCTTGCACCACCCTCGGTTGAGGTACTTGGTGCATGGCGTGCCATTCTGCTGGAATGATAACCTCGGGTACTACATTCCACGCCCTTTGGGTTATTACCGGGACCAAAGGCGGGGAAGCGAGAAGGTTTAATCTCTGGTGCAGGAGATTTACTTCCCGTAGGCAACCCTCCAAACCTACCGTCAGATGATTAATACGATCCACCAAAGCTTCTTCTACTCCCGTCATCTCGTCTATGGCTTCCCTCAAAGCGTAAACGTAGTTTACTAGGGAGTCCTCTGCCGTAGACGACCTCCTTCCATTTCGGTTATTTCTTGAAGATGTTCCGCTGTTTCTGCTGGCCATTTTCTGCGAAATAATCCGAAGATAACTAAACTTTTGCAAAACAGTACCTCGAACACGGCCCCGTGCTCAGTGAGCACGGCCCCGTGTTCAGCTATCTGCAGGATTTTTGCCTAACGACTCTAGGTTTTTAAATTATTTTAATACACATTTGTTGTGTTTTAAGCTTAGATAATTTAAAACAAAGTTATAGAACTAACTTTAGACAAGAATCCGTGGCAAAAAAATTCCTACAAACCCTTTCATAGAAGGTTGGAATCATGGGTTTCCAAGCTTCCATGGAGGTAAGGTTTGAAAAATTTTGGAAGAAGGAGAAATGAACAAAAGTGGAAAAGACAAGATGGTCCTTAGGAACCTTCTTTTAGCACTTACCTAGGATGGTATATGTGAAGATCCCAGGAATCTCTGCTTGGTGAAGTGGTCAAAAATGAGCAGAATTCAGGCTGCATTTAAAGAAAACGACAGCACACTGGACACGGCCCCGTGTCCGCTGGACACGGCCCCGTGTGCAGAGAAAATCCTGACACATTTTGTCCGTATTCTGACAGAATCAGCAGAGAATCTTCTGAGTGAACACGGGGGCGTGTTGAACGGGCACGGCCCCGTGTCGGTAGGCTGTTTTATGGAGTTTTATTTCTTACTAAGGAGCTAATCTATGTCGGGTGGCTCTTGATTTGTTGGAACAACCCCATAGTGCCTAAGATACCTTAATTGTCCTATACTAAGGCGAGAACGCAAGAGGTTGTCGGTGAGGGTAATTCCTATTTTCATTCTAGGTGGACAAGTCCAACCCTTTCCCGGGCTCTCGTTAAAGAAGGTGTATGCCGAATCGCTCAGGTCTATGTATGCACCGAACGAAGTCGATGGGGAGTCCTTCACGACACAATCGGCACAGGGACGACTATCGTCCGCGTCTTGTCTAGGTAAGAAGGTATTTTCGGGAGCAACGAGGTTGTCGGAATGCGGTTCCAACATTTCCTCATGGTCATCATCTTGGGATGGATCTAAAAAATCCTTCCTAAGTTCTTTTGACCAATTGAGAAGTAGTTCTTCTAGTTGAAATAGCTCGTCAAGGAGCATTTCTCCTACACTACTAGAAAACTAGGCAATTGCGATGAAAATTTGCGACCAACATCATGCAGTCGCAAAATTAGCGATTGGTTAGCGATCAAAACCAAAACAGTCGCAAATAAAAAGACCAACCCGGATTCGGTCGCAAAACGGTCGCAAATTTTGTGACCACATTTTGCAGTCGCAATATTTGTGACCATTATATAAAAAACAAAAGTTACGACTGTCTAAAACAGTCACAAATACAAGATATATATGAAAAACAAAAGTTGCGACCGCCTAAAGCGGTCGCAAATTCAAGAAAATCAATTTGGAGTAGTACCATTTAAATATCAAAATAAACATGTAAAGTGTGCTGCATCTAAGTGTTCACACCTGAGACCGTAATCATACACAATTAAATAAGTAGAAAAAAAACCCTTGATTTTACCCCTTGTAAACAGCATAGTAAGCTAACTCCAAATTCTCCCTTTCACACCTCTTCAACCTAACAACCACGCGCCACTTACAAAACCACCTGCATCCCCAAATTGAAATTCAAAACCCTAAATCCCCAAATTTCACCACTTCTATTCTATATCCATAAATTTGTCAACCAATTCGCCTGGAAAAACACAAATTCAGTGAATCGTCACTCATCCGGAGCAGCTTTTAACAATTAATTTCGCCGTAAGCTCTGTTCCTTCACAATCTCATCATCATCGTCCTATGCTTTCTTTCTCCGGCGAGAATCGCCGTCACACATAACGGTTACGTGATGTTATCTCCGTCCATTCATTTTTTGACCTATCACCTTCATGTCTCCTAACTGTTCGATCGCGTCGATGCTGTTGCGTGATGTTCAGAATTCCGTCAGCTCTGGTGACTGTAACCACGAGATCCGCCATGGTTTTACGGTGAGTTTTTAATGTTCTCATGCCTCTGTGGTATTTTAATCTCATTTATTTCAATTTTTTTCTCTCATTGTAATTTAGTGTAAAATGTGTAATTTGATCGTGTTTGTGCTAGATATTTCAGGTTTTGCAAATTGACATGGTGAGATACTTGTATCTAATGTTTAATCTGATTGTGTTTATCCTACAAGCAAGGTAAAGCTTAATTCAGGTTTGAGTTTATTTGGCTTAAATTAGTGAATTGATGCATGTGCTAGGGTTAGTTCAGATTTTGATGTAATATGTTCTAATGAAGTTAACTTTATACAGGAGTAAACGGTTTTATCGAAGCAAATCTATGGCTTCAAGTTCCGAACAGGTGATCATATCTTTGAAGTTTCCTTAAGTTTTTCCACTTTAAGTTTGTGTATCTTGATAAAAATTAGTTAGTTACTTTATGGTCATCAAATGGAAGCCTCTATAAGTTGTGAAGTTCAAATGGCATCCTGGTGCCATGAATGGCTACAAGTGATTCATTATTTATGCGTAAGTTTTATTTTTTGTACTACCTCGACTCACATTATAGATTTAATGGTTTGCTGACCTGCTCAGTCTAGAAGATAATTTCATACATGTTTTAATTAGTCATAAAATTTTAAACGGTTGAAGCTTTGTTTTTTTTTTTTTTTGTTTTGTTTATTATAAAGGGCCTTAACGTTGTTTATTTTGCTATTCTTTGTTGATTCAGATGGAGATATATTCACATGATCTCCACAACGGATAATGCTCTCAGTTCAAGTGGTAATTTGTTCCTTCTTGAGCATATAGTTATAGTTAACTGAAAGAATGAATTTGTGATCCAAATGTGGTTATTGATATATATTGGATTTCTGTACCAAATCGTGCAGGGCATTATCCTACAATTATTTACCTATAATGTTGATCGCAAAAGTCAATTCTACCTGGATGTTAATTTTAGAAGGCTAAGGTACCAAGGTCTTGCTATATAAACCCAAAATCACGCTCATTGCCTTTCTTATCCATTGGGCTAGTGCTATTGGCAAAACCATATCAAATTTTTACCTATATATTGTCATTGGTCTAATGTAAAACTTTGCATCCATCTTACAGGGTATTGACCTCATTTTTTCATGCAATCGCTTCTCTGTAAATAATATGGTAACTTTTGTATGGATAATATTGAAAATAGGCGATTTGACCTTAGAAGTCAAATTGACTTTTTTCTTTATTCTAGAATTGTATAAGCAGCTAATAGTTTCATAAATTGTGATTATGCTGGCCATTAATATTTCACTTTGCATTGGTTTTATTAGATCGAAAGGTTGAACGTGATTATCCAAGATATAGTGAAAGAAAAAGGAGAAAAAGAAAAAGAAAGGTTGAATGATATTATTGCGGGATTGGTGGTGGAAAAAGAGAAATATAAGGCGGAGAAAGAGGCTATCAATGAAAGAATGGCAAACATTGAAGCAATGCTAAAGGCTAGGTTTCAAAACGTATAATCATCGACTTAGGTTTCAAACGTTTAAACACTTTGTTTTGAATATGTATTTTGTTATGGTAACTTTGGTATTTGATGTTTCAAGTGAAATGTTTTATATAAATGTGAAAGTTTGATAATATGTAAATGTTAAAATTGACATTATATACAGGTTAAAATAGAAAATGGCTGAAATTAATTAATAAAAAATAAATCAAAATTGCGACCGCTATTGCGGTCGCAATTTTTCAAAAGGCAAGTGGTCGCAAAACGGTCGCAGTTTGTAAAAGGCATGCGGTCGGTATACGGTCGCATCAAGACCGTCGCAACCGAAGTCCCACAAAACCAGGAACAGTCGCAATATTTGTGACCATTATTAAGGTCGCAAAACCCAGGTCGCAAACGATAGTAGCAGTCGCAACTTAGTCGGAATAGAGCAATTGCGACGGGTGTTTTTCCAATCGCATCTCCGGTCGGAAAACGGTCGCAACAGGGCAATTGCGACTGGTTTGCGACCAAAATTGCGGTCGGAAAAACCTAGTTTTCTAGTAGTGCTAGAATATCTGGCTGGGCGCATTCGAGGGAGAAATAGTGCTTATTTTTACTTTCGCCCCTCTTAAGGTTACAAGGAATCGGTGGGTCTATAGAGTGGGGCCTATAAGTGAGGAAGAAACATTTTAATTCCTCATGTTCGCCCCCACATATTCGACACCACAAACCATAAGAGTGCCGAAAGTAAAAAGAATTACTATCACTCATGTTTGTATCAGAAATTACCAACCGCCGGGATCTAACGGTTCTGTTTTCAGCAACTGAATCTTGGGCACGGGGGCGTGTTGAGTGGACACGGCCCCGTGTTCAGCCTACTGTCTGACTTAAAACAGGATTGCCAGTTCCAATGATTGAGCACGAGGCGTGTTCAGCAAGCACGGCCCCGTGTTGAGCTCTGCAGAAGCTAAAAATCTAAGAAAAAATCCTAAAAAAATTAAAGAAAAATAAAAATATGATTAGGCCGTTGATTCCTAACTTTCATAAAATCCTTGTGTCCCCGGCAGCGGCGCCAAAAACTTGATGCGTGTGTAGTGTAATATTATTTTGATGAGTATTTAAGCCCTTTTTACACTTTTAGCCAAGTTTTAAATTTATAAAACACGATATTTACTGACACTAAACACACATATGGGCAAGTGCACCCATCGTGGACGTAGTATAGTGTTGGTAAGATACCGAGGTCGTCCAAGGACACAAGAGCTTTTAATACCGGTTTATCCTCAACGTCTAATCAAATCAAAAAGGTTAGAAAAATGTTTTAAACTAAGAAAAATAAAAACTAACTAAAATGCTGAAAATAAAATAAAAATAAAAACAGATAGACAAGATGAATCACTTGGATCCGACACGTGTATTAGTATAACCTTTGATTATTTTCGCACTTTTGCACTTGTTTAAGAGATTATCTTAGTTATTGTAGTAGGCCCCTCTTTTGAAGGCGACGTTACCCTCAACCCAGTAGTTTGAGTCAGCAAGGATACAATCCTAAAGGGTCGGATTATTGAAAGATAATGAATTAAGTTATTAATGCAAATTATGGTAGGCCCCGCTTCTGGCGGTGACGTTACCCTCGGCTAAGTAGTCTGAGTCAGCAGGGATACAGTCCTAAATAGCCGGGTTATAGTATTAATAGTAGTTAACTTATGAGGGGGTCAAAGAGTTTGGATCCCCGCCATCCAATACCTATGGGCATTGAAGGAGATCCTACTAAATTTGACCCAGGTCCCAAGCAGGACCTCTAAACGCTGAACAAGGGCAAGACCCTTACCAAACCTTTCCCTTAACCCCCGACCAGGTAGCCAACATACCTCCATATAGACCGTGGAGATATGAATGGTGAAAATCTTTTATTTTATATAGACAGTAAAATAACGCCAAGACACCACGGACAAACGATAAGGAAAGATCACCTTCAACATAAGTAACTAGTTATTAAAGTCATTAATACAAAACCAAATAAAAAGTGCAAAAGATTAAAAATAAAAAGTATTATACTAAACACTTGTCTTCACCAAGTGATGTAAGAGACTTAGGCAAACATGGCCTTGATTGTCAAGAACTCTTACGATCAATCTTGGATCCCGAGACGACTCACACACTCTACGATGGACAATGGATGATGGTGGTGGATGATGGTGTTATGGTGGTGGTGGGTGGTGGATGAAGTGTGAGAGAGGTGGTGTGCCAAGGGATGAGAGAGAATGAATCCAAGCTCCTCTATTTATAGGCTGAACAGAAGGCTGGACACGGTCCCGTGTCCGCTGGACACGGCCCCGTGCCCGCCTGACACTCTCTCTCTTCATTAATTGTAATTGCGAATTACAATTAATGCGCCTGCTGTACTTTCACCACGCCCCCGTGCTCGCTGGACACGGCCCCGTGGTGGGCAATGGAAGCTTCTACTGGTTTGTCTTTTCTGCTGCTTCCTGGGCACGCCCCCGTGTTCGCTGGACACGGGGCGTGTTCAGACTCTGTTTCCATCTTTTTGCCTTGGGAGGTGCCGTTGAGGGTCCGGGCAGTCCACTTTTGTTCCTTTTCTTGTATTTATGGTAGAATTAGTGGTCTTTTTGCTTCTTTTGTAATTTTGAGCTCATTTCATCCTGAAAATACAAAAGGAAGACAAAAACACTCTTTTTCCAACATTAGTACTTAAAAAGGGTTAGTTTTATGCCTTAATTGATGTGTTTTATATGTTGCATTTTACACACATCAATAAACTTTCCACCTTGCTAATTTAATCTTTAACAAGTTCTTCTAACTTTAAAAGGGAAGTCATGTTATAGATATTATTGTTTTTTTAGTTTTAAGCTCAATAATTTTTTACTCAGAAGCAATAATGTTCTTTTTAATAATTTCTATATTAAGAGATTTTATTTTATGACTTATCATTTTAACACCCTAACACGCGTTAACTGAAAAGACGCAGCGGAAATTCGTACCATAAAATTTCTTTCACTATAAACCTTATGTCTTACTTGAAAGTTCACTTTTAAAATAACTCCTCTATATTGAATACATCAAACTAACTCAATTATAGATTAAAACATAACTTATATATATATATATATATATATATATATATCAAATTACATTCTTATACACCCCGTACAATCCTTCATGTGACTCGGTCCTTGATCTCTATCCCTTGATGATCCTCGTGTTTCGTACTACCTGCGCTCACCACATAAAGTAATAACATTAGCACGCATCATAAACACACAAGATTTATTCACGTTTACTCTTCGTTCCATTAACTCTTTACGTTCCAGCTTTCCATTTGATCATATGATCCACGGTGAGACTTCCTTGCTATCCCTGCGTTCCACTTCATTCACCAGGCATACTATTAATATCGTTAGCACTAATTCCATTGGGTACATGCGTAGCTGTTTTCTTACATACTTGTACATAATTATATAATCACACATAACCAATTACATACATATGTTCGTACCCTTATTTAAACACATCTACGTCACTTCATGTGTATCTACATACACCCATACCTACATCATTGCGTACACTTCCGACATTATACATATATACAAATATACATTCCTGCTAGTAGCATACCTAACTCATACATGCCTAATCACATACGTACCTTCATAAACTTACATATGCCTCTATACTATCTCGCTCCATTTTATGCTTCCGCACACGCTCATTGCAGCTCATGAACACTTTACAATGAGTTAGATTTCATCTTGAGACACCCTATGGGCTACGGGACTGATTTGGGCGAATTCTGCACATTATATTGAACTTGCAGCTGACGCATGGCCGTGCGTCCAACCGCACGACCGTGCAGTACCTACGACGCCGGGGGCACGGGCAGTGCGCAGGCCAGTGCATCGATTCTACCGGGAACGCACGACCGTGCGACCAAGCGCACGACCGTGCACCACAAAATCTTTACGGTGACAGCCTAATGCCTTACGGTGGAAAAATGGCTTCAGAGTCTACCGTAACTTACGGTGCCCACCGTAAGTTACGGTGGCCCCTGTATCAGACCCTCCCATTTTGCCGTTTTTGACACGAAAACTTTCGTATCTTTCCATCCGCTTGTTAGTTTTACTCGATTCTTTTTCCTACGCGACCGTAATTAAATTCTCCATCACATAGAGTAAAAATCTAATATATGGACTACCTAACTTTATGACTTTTAAGCCTTCGGCTTATTACCCTTTTACCAAATTTTGACCCGTTCATGCATATATCAACATAACTTGTTTGTTTAACCTAAATTCCTCATGAACCTTATAATTTCAACGTCGTCTATCATATAAGGTCCCAATCACGGGTTTCTTACAACATCCCAACCCATTTCCACTTAAATTTTATTTTGACCCGTTAAGGGTATTTACACATTTTTAAGGACTTTGACTCGCAAAGATCATACCTTTCGCTTTCATACATGTCCAAAGTAATCATTTAATCTAATTGCTTGTTTCTAAACAACCTTTTAAAGTCATTCGCCCGATATACCTATCAAGGGCATTTTTGTCAACTTCGCTCCATCCTTTTCAACAAAAGACTTCATTGCATATTTAGCCAATCTCACTACTTAACTATAACTCTAATTACACATACCTGGCTCGGATCAAAGCTATGACCCGTTTTAATACTTCATCCGCTAAATTGCTCGTTAATAGCAACGAATTTCCTTTCGCTATTCATTTTGTGAATTCACAACGCTTGACAAAACAATTCATTAGTCGATATCGCCAAATGGTGATATCTTCACCATTTGACCCGTTTTATCTAAATATCCATTTTATCCTTGTGGGATTTTAATTATCCATCATCCCATCCATGTAACTTATTCCTTTATTAATTCACAACCAAAATTACCATAATACCCCTTTATCCCTTTTTAACCATCAAACTTAGTTTCTTTTCATGAACACATGTTCCGACCCGTATCAAAACTTGTCGGAACTTCATACTCATTTATAAACTTATCATTTTCATAATCTATACAATGAATAGGTATTCTACAAGGAGGGTGTAAGCTTAACTTACCTTGCATCCGAGTACGCTTCCCGTGCACATAAGTTCCATTTGACCCGCTTCTTTCCCAAGCTTCCATGCCGCTTATCAAGCATCAACTATCATATATCATTCTCAAGATAGTTAGCTTATTCATCATTCATCACAACCTTTTCATTACACGGATCTTATATAGAATTTATCATTCAACCTTATAACATGCTAATCTATCATTTCTTATCCGATTTCTTTAAACATTCACACACATGTTTGATTCCATACATCATTAACATAAGTAAATCATCAATTTACATCACATTATCTATAACCCACTTCATAACTACATTATTAATCACTTATTAGTGATCTAAACTTAAGTTCTTCATAATATCATCATACCCTTGGTGTATGTACTACCCTCTAAACATAAAGTACAACTAGTTCATGCACAATCTCCTAATCTCATACATAATTCATCAAATTCCACTTTCTAATCAACATGAATCATTCATGCATAAACATCAAACATATCATCCTCATATTTATCCTAATTCATCTAACAAGAATTCATCATACCCACATAATACATCAATCTTTCAACAAGACTTGGACATAGGTGGTGATTCTAGTCACCATCTTCACCCTAACTAACGGGTTTCACCTCTAATCATCAAATTAACACAGACCATACATGATTCATGTTCTACATGATGATTCTAACACATATTCATACTTAATTTCATACGAATTCGTGATTTACAACATAACCCACTTCATACATAATCACCAATCTAGGTTTTAAGACATACCTTATGATCCCCTTGTGAAGGTGATCATTAATCCATGCTCAGTTATGAATTTAAGCTTCATCTTGCCTTTCAATTTGATGAAATGGATGGAAGTTAGGGTTTTGAGCTCATGGAGCTCCTGATCGATCTAGATCACACACGAAGTGTGTGTTTGTGTGTGTGTTTTGTTATTTAGTAACCCAACTTCCATTTTATCCCATTTAACCCCTCCATGTTTGCCATTAAAACATAATTGGCACAACTTTCATCTTTTAAATAGTTTTTATCATACAATTTACTAGGTTAAATAGCCTAGTCATTTATTTCATGATATGTCATATAGGAACATACGACAAATATAAGCATTCGGGTTTTGGGGTGTTACAATCATAAAAATTTTTTTCTAATTGATGTATTCTAATAAAAGAAAATTTGTATATCGGCCTCTTCATAGGCGATTTGCTTATCAAGAGTTTGTAAATATTCTAAAATTGGTTTTAAAGACATTATGCCCCAATAACTTCTTTTAAAATTTCTCCATACTTGTCTATTTTTTCCGACATAGATCGTATTAATTGTTCGGTATTACTAGATTCTCTTCTTTGTAAAGAGGTTCCAGCAAAACTGTGTCTAGGTTTTGATAATAGAATTTGTTTATTTCGTGCAATATCTATTGCCCAATTTTCTTGTAATTGTGATGGTTGAGCAAATTTACTTCCTTTAACAATTCCAATTTCTGAGAATATATCTTCAATAGTTATGTTTTCTTTTTCTTTATACTCAATTGAATGAGTGCTATTGGTTAAAACATGCGAGATTAAATACTTAATCGTAAACTTATTTCCTGACTCCATAAGATCAGTTCTTTCGCACTGATGTATGAAACTTAGAGTTTTGTTGAAATTTTTAGAATCTCGATGTAAGGCAAATTTAGGATAGATAGTAAACATGAATTTACCATATGCTAAATTTCCTTGAATCGCTCCTAGAAGAGCATCTTGTCTCTTGATAATTCTATTATTGATAAAAGCCATTTTTATAGGAAAATTAATTCTGTCTCTAAACTGTGCTTTTAGGAGAATTTTAACTGCTCCTATATGTACCATATTGAGAGATTTTCTCAACTCTGGTTTAATATGTAAAAGCTTTTTTGCTATTTCTCCCTTTGTTAGGAGTGACAAATAAACTTCTCCAGATGTATTTTTTATGTTAACTGGAAGTTCTTCAGTGTTAAAACAATAAAATATTTTATTTTTTCTAGAAAAATCTCTAGAAACTAAACTTTCTAAAGTTTTTGGTTGATTAAAAACTTGTTTTGTGTCAAGCTTGAATTTAAGCTTGCTAATTTTTGTTAGCTGATCAGAGTTAATCATATAATCTGATACAAAACCCTTTTCGTTTTCACTAAAGTTTATTACTTTAGTTGTTTGTTCCGACTCTTCTGAATCGTTTTTAAATAGATCTTTATTTTCCATTTAAAATAAGAAATATCTTCTCTATACTATATTATAATGCATGAGGGATGGGTATTTTAAGATACCCAAAGAATAAGAACTTTTCCCCTCTTTATTTATAAAAAGACCCCTAAAATGAGGGTAGTTTGGTCTATTAAATACTATTTATTTTTTAGCCCCTAAACTTATTACACTTAAATCCCTAAGGTTTTAACAAAATTATAGCAAATTAGTTACAATTCATCTCTCCACAACATACTTATAATTTTTTTACGTTTTCTTGACATATCTTATAAACTATACTGCTTAAAAAAAATCCAAAGATAGCATGACGACCTACACATTTTTTGTCGACGTTTCGGTAGTTGATTTGTTCAATACCGACGCACGGATTAAAAGTTACAAGTCGATAATGCTTTAATGTACAAGTAATTAATACATGTGATCTAATGCGTCTAATCTACAAAGATGTGCTCCATCTATGCAAACAAAAACAAAAAGAATTAAAAGTACAGTAACATAAAATGAAGATATTATGTGTCACATTTTATTTTATTAAAACTGCCTAATATCTATACTTAGATATATCTTATAAAAACTTAAAACTAACCACAACAAACTCCCTAAATAAAGGGGTAACAAATATAAAATTAAACCTTAATGCACTTGTATAGTTACTAATAAATACATAGCAGGACACCCTATATCAATTTCTAAACAAAGTTAAAAAATAGATCCAGTTCTGAATTCAATTATTGCGAAAAACTAAGCATGCGAGATTGAAAATTCTAAGGTCGGTTATGTTATATCGCAGTAGTGAGTAATTGTTTTCTTTATTTACTTTTATGTGAATGTTAACTTATTTGATTTTTCTGATTCAGTTGCATGATGAACATGCCAGTTTAAACAAACCATTTGTCGAACAAGCTTCTAAGGTATTGATTTTGCTGGTTTTTAAGTATTATTTTTGCGTATATCTTTCATATTAACATGTTCATTATGTTATTATATGTGTGTTTTATTGTAGGATGATGGTGATAAAAGTGTTGATATTATTTCTTATGGTGCAATGTTTAGTCTATACAAGTCTAATCTTCAACATGAATTTAGTGAAGAGGTAATTTTAAGGTTTATTTAATCTTTTTTAACTTTTGTATTCAATTTTTATCTTTTTAAGGATCGGAAGTTTGAGACTCAAAGGAAGAGATCCAAGTGATTCTCTGAATGGAAATGGAGTGATGTTATTAATTTAGAAGATTCAATTGACAATAACAAAGAAGAGGAATTAGAAAATACTGCCGATTCAAGCACAAACCAAAAAACCCGATTAAAAATACCTCGAGTGTCAATTCTGAAGCGGAACAGATTTCATAGAGTTTAATATGAAATCTATCAAGTTTTTATTTTTTTTTTCATTTTCAGTTGTTATGTTTGATCTAGACGTATGAATAAATTTTATTTTGTATTTGAACTTTATTTTTAGTGTTAATAAAATGAAGTTATTGACCATATTAATAAAGTTCAAAATAAAGTTAGTATCCTAAATTTACAAGTCAACTGAACTTATATAAGTTAATATCCTAAAGTTGCAATAAATAGATATTGCAGTTAGATATAGTTATGCTAGAATTATAAAAATATTACAGTTATTCTTGGATATTAATCTAATAATTTGTATTTATTAGCTAAAAAATAATAAAGTAATAAACTTTAAAGCTAAACAAAAACCTGAACTTACTATAATATAAAGTTAATAAAGATATAAACTCTTAACATCCTATTTTTTAAAATTGTTTTTTTTATTTTATTATAATATATTTTTTATATATATAAAACGAAATTTAACAATTAAAGTTAAAGGTGTAAAACGTATTTACGAGTCAACTACTATTTTTAATTTTTATAAAAACAAAAATTTTGAACCTAAAATTTATTCGATGAGTACCGTGTGGATATTTAAAAAAAGTTATGAACTTTAAAGAATAAAATTATAAACATTGTCATTTAACCAACAAAATAAACTTACTTTACAACTATAACAACTTATCTTTTATTTTTTGTCATTTGATTATTATTTTATATTAAAAACGAAACTTTACATGAGTAAAACAGTTTTTTTTACATTATTTATAAAAAAACATTTTGTTTTTATAACAAAATAATTCTTTTATAAACGTTTTTTATAACAAGTAATATAAATAAAATACTCCTGAAATTTACAATCTTTACTAGATAAATACTATAATGTGTTGCAAATTTTTAGGAATTATAAGTTCAACTATATTGTTATAGATAATATTAGTCAGTTTCAAAAGAATTTTTTACCAACTTGACTAGATACATGTGGATTGTGTTGCATATTTTTAGGGATTATAAGTTAAAAGTAGACTCATATAGATAAGATTAGTTATGAACTAAAAATCTAAACTTAGTATGATATAAAGTTAATAAAGATATAAACTCAAAACATCCTATTTTTTTTATAAAAACAGTTCTTGAAATTTTATAAAAATATAATTTTTTATATTTGTAAAAAACCAAAATTTAACAATTTAAGTTAAAGCTCTAAAACATACTTACGAGTAAAATACTATTATTTTATTTTTATAAAAATCAACATTTTTAACTTAAAGTGTATTGGATGAGTACAATGTGGATATTTAATAAAAGTTATGAACTTTAAAGAATACAATTATACTTTATAACTTAAACAATAAAATAAAATACTTTACAATTATAACAACTTATCTTTTATTTTTTGCCTTTTGATTATTAATTTTTATAAAAAAAAAACAAAACTTTACATATGTGTAATACCTATGACATATATCCACAACAATAATGTTATCACAATTATTATACTAACAAGAAAACTAACAGAAACGAGTGCCGCAATGCAAAGTGTCGCCCCCGCCGCATCGCGCGTGCACCCTACTAGTTTTTTTTTTTTAAAAGAGCAACATGGCCACCTCACCTCGCCGGAAAAAGGCAGTTACTGGTGGAAGCCAAGCTTTACAATATCTAGGTTTAGATGAAGTGGGAACAATGATTTATTCTTCTTTTTCATGTGTTATTATTATTATATACATGGAATTACTACTGATCGATAGGTTGACGAACAAATGTGCTTGGTGGTTATGCATATTTTCGAATTGTAGATTGATGCCATTATTGCAAAAACAAAGGTATATTAATTAAGGCTAAAATTAAAGAACATTATTATCTACTTCTATACCACATTAATAGCACTGCTCACTTCTTTGGGTCGAATTGTTCCAGGGACTACCCAGCGGATCTAAGGCTATACGGTATGGAGACGGACCGGCGAAGGAGGACGGAGCTCGACGGGGTGGGCGGCATGGTGTTGGCTCCGGCGACGGGGGTGGGGCCCACCTGGAGGATCGTCCCGAACGGCGAAGAAGGGACGTTGGCGACGGGGACGGAGCTCAGGACGGGGGGCGGCACGGTGTTGGCTCCGGCGCCGGACCGCGACGCACCGGGGCCGACCCCCATACCGTATGGCCTAAAAGAAGGGATATCAAGTTTAATGTTTGCAGCTCCTAGATATTCGGAAATTCCTTTATTAAGTGCAATTTTTTTTTTAAATTAATCGTTAATTCAACAGGGATTGTGTTTTTACGGGTGAGGTGGTGGTGGTAAAAGGTGGGGTTGTAAAGAGTGGGGAAGATGAAGAGAGTGGAGTGGGTGGTGGGTCCTATATAATTTTTAAGTATTAATATTTCTTTTAACTTTTTAATTACTAATTTAACAAGTAAGGGTATTTAGATCATTTCAAACTCACTTAACACTAAAAGCTAACCTCCATATGTTTCAAGGACTACCCGAGAACGAATACGTAAAAGTTAGGGACTGTAGCTGTAATTTTAGAAGTGTAGGAACTATAGGTGAAAACGGAGCAAACTACAGGGACTATCCGAACATTTTTCTCTATTATCTGTTTGTCTATTAAAAACAGAAAGTCGTGAACAATACTTCTTTCTTAAATATTATCTGGTATAAAAAATCACTGTGTTTTTTTAACATTTTCTTCCACTTTAGGATGGACGGTATGGGCCATCCTCAGCCCCGGCGACGCCACCTCCCCGGCGTCCCTCCACGCCGCCCCCCTCCCGTCCCGTCCTCTTCGTCCTTTCTTCGCCGTTTGCGACGGACCAAACAGGTGGGCCCCCTTTCTTTCTTCTCGGCGCCGGATCCTTCACCCCATCCCGCCCCACCCGTCTTCATCCCCTCCCCGTCTTCATCCGTCACCATACCCAGCAACCTTACTGATATTTAAGAAAAGTAAATATGCTAAAACCAAAAGCAAAATTGGATTTTATTAAATAATCAAATAGCGCTACGTAAATCTTATGGGCTTTGCCTTTCACATCACAAAAAGAAGGGGTTGATGTTATGAGCAAAAGGGCAAAGGCAAAACAAGTTGGTCATGTTAAAGGAGAGGGGCAACACCCAAGAAGATGTTGCCATCAAAAGGCCGACTCTTAGGCCGGCCAACCCGTGCTGTCGATCGAGTCCCAAATTTTTAAAGGGCCCGAAAGGTTTTTATAATATATATATAGTAAATTATATACTTAATATATGCATTCATTATATATAAAATTGTTGGTGGTAGATTGAAAAAAATCATCTCATGTTCATGGTTTGGCTGTACCACCAAGGTCTTGTTTTTTTAATTCATTTCCTCTTACAAGAATTTTGGGTGTATTTTCTTTATTTCGCCCGATGCCTAAATTATTTTAAGAGTTTTCGGAGACGACCCATCACAACTTCCCCCCTCTCTCTCCACCCCCCTCCCCTAACCCAACTTTGTTTGATCTTAGAAAAACCCACTACCATTTGCTTGAAGAACATGAGTATTTTAGTAATGAATAAAAGCAAAAAAGAATAAAGAAAGAGTTTAGTGTTATCTTGGAGGACGAATGGATACCGAGAATGAGAAATTTTAGACTAATCTATACTCATCTTCTTTTTATACTTTTCGATTATTTTAGACTAATTTATACTTATCTTCTTTCATACTTTTGGGTAATTTTAGACTAATCTATACTTATCTCCTTTTCATACTTTTCAGTTAGCCTAGCTGTGTGTTATAGCCATTCTTTTCCCTTCAGATGGTGTCGTTTTAGCGTCACATAATGATCTCTTTCCTCTATATTCCTCACTACTAATTATAAAGTTAAATTTCATTTTAGTGCATGTGTTTTGTGTTATTTTGGCAGTTTGGTTCAAAGTTTTAAAACGTTGTCATTTTAGTCCAAATAGTTTCAAATATTGTCATTTTAGTCAACTGGGTTAACTCAATCCATTTTTCTGTTAACGGATTGGGCAATTCGGTCATTTTATATGTAATTCTGTTAACTAGAAGGGCAATTCGGCCATATAAAATGACCGAATTGCCCTTCTAGTTAACAGAAAAAATTGATGAAGTTAACCAAGTGGACTAAAATGGCAACGCTTGAAACTATTTGGACGAAAATGACAACGTTTCAAACCTTTGTACTAAGCTGGCAAAATGACCAAACCACAAGGACTAAAATGGCGGGGTAAGATCAAATAAAAAATTTATTTTGCCTAAGTAGGATGAGAAGGAATTTTAACCATTTATTTTTCAAATCAATGGTTAAGATGAAAGTGTTGGAAAAAGGAGGAGTGCAAGGACATCTTAGGAAAATCCTATTTATGGACTTTCTCTCTCCACATGCAAGGCACATGCATATTCCACCTCCGTTTTTTAAACGTTCATAACTTTTTTATACAACACTATTTTTTCATAAAAATTTCACCGTAAAATCGAGCGTCTTTTTATCTTTATTTTGAGTACCATATTGTTATATAAAATATGAAGACTAAAAAAACCCACTAAAATGTGTTGTATTTCTATGTTATATAATATTTCTTGTGCTGAATTTTTGTATTATATTTTTATGCTAAATTTTTTGTGCTGAATTTTTTTGTCTTAATTTTTTTTTCTTAATTTTTTGTGCTGCATTTTTTGTACTACATTTTTTTGCTGAATTTTTTCGTGCTATATTTTTTTGTACTAGATTTTTTTGTGCAATATTTTTTTTGTACTAGATTTTTTATGCTATATTTTTTTTGTACTAGATTTTTTTGTTGTATTTCTAAAAAACAAAAGGGGTGTCACATGTCATTTTCACTCATATTTATAAGGACCAAAATGCCATTCATTCCTACTTATTAGGAGTGTCACATATCATCATCACAATCCTTCTTAGGCTACTTAGGCAAAATTCACTTCTTAGTGGATCATTCCCCCTAAAATGACATTTAACTCTAATTAATATATTTGTTTAAGACAATTAAGTATAACTAATCTATATTCCTCACTATTTAATTTATATATTTGTGAGAAAAATGCCCGGATAGTCCCTGTGGTTTTGCCTTTTTTCACCTATAGTCCCCAACTTTCTAAAACTACCTGAATAGTCCCCAAGTTTTCATTTTTTGTTCCCGGATAGTCCCTGGGTCTAACTTCAGTTTGTTTTCTCTGTTAAGAGGGGTGTGAAATGACAAAAATACCCTTTCCTTCAAAGGCCAAACCATAGGGACTATCCGGGCATCTTCTTCATTTTTATTTATAAAACCCCACCACCACACTTCATCTTCAAGCTCCACCCACCATCACCCTCCTCCACCCTCTACCATCACCGCCACTATCCCCTCCCCTCGTGAAATATCAATTACCATACCCTCCCGCTTCAATACTTCTGGAACTTATAAAACTTCCAAACATCCAGTTTCACGCTTTCACCGATCGTCTTACAAAAATCTTAACAACAATCCAATCTTACAAAAATCTCAACAACACTAAACCCCAAAACCCTATACATCTCAACGTCAAACCCCCTTCCAAGATTGTTCCAGCCTCAAACCATTCTTCCTCACCAAAAAACCCACAAATCCTTTTCATGTCATCACCCAATTCACCCCAAAAATCTCCAATTTTCAAACCCCCAAATCAATTTCAAGCATGTCGAAAACCGGAGACCGCCGGAGCCCAATTTCCGGTGGTGGAAACCGCCGACGGGACGAAATTATACCGGGCTCTTGAATCATCAATGGGTTCTTCATTCAGTTCAGAGCCATTGGCCCCAAGTTCAAGACCTTCTGGAATCATTCGGGCGGAGACCGGCGGCGGCACGGCTGCTGGTCCTACGGGTTCACGGTAACCGCCCCCTCCTATTTCTTTTATCTTCGTTTTTTTCTGAATCTCCAATTGCACATGGTCCGACGGGTTCACGGCTGCTGAGACGGTTTTTATTTTTGTCAGTTTCCAGGCATCGGACTCTTATGAATGTATATGATAAAGCCCCTGCGGTAGCTAAGGATGCATTTGTGGCCCCAAGTGCTTCTGTCATTGGTATGGATGTGTTATGATAGGCAACAGTTGAGCAATTTGACTTTTATTAATAAGAGTTCATTAGTCTTGTATAGTTCTTTAAGGTGATGAGGGGGGTGTGAGGTGATTTGGGTGTTTTAGGGTTTCTTCAAAGAAAATTACAGAGAAGAAGGTGATGGTGGAGGGTGGAGGAGGGTGATAGTGGGTGGAGGTTGAAGATGAAGTGTGGTGGTAGGGTTTTTCTCTAAAAATGAAGAAGATGCCCGGATAGTCCCTGTGGTTTGGCCTTTTAAAGGAAAGGGTATTTTTGTCATTTCACAACCACTTAACAGAGAAAACAAACTGAAGTTAGACCCAGGGACTATCCGGGAACAAAAAATGAAAAGTTAGGGACTATTCAGGTAATTTTAAAAAGTTGTGGACTATAGGTGAAAGAATACGAAACCACAGGGACTATCCGGGCATTTTTCTCTATATTTGTTTAATACAATTAAGTATAACTAAAATAAAATTGAAACATGTAATATAAATTATATAAAGCAACATAATATGAAAGAAACTACATATAAATTTAAAAGAAAAATAATTTTACTATGATACATTATACTGGTTCTTATTAAAAAAAATAATTTTACTAGGATACATTATACTGGTTCTTAATGGTGAGGGAACGGTAGACCTTGAAATCCTAATCATTAAACAAAGGGGGCTGTTTGTTTACCTCTTAATGTGGCTCTTAATAGTTCCGGCCTTTTATTGGCTCAATACTTGATGGTTCAGACTGTTTGTTTCACGAGCAGATGTCTGAATGGTTCAGACATTTGCCTTTGAATGGTTAAGCATTATACAAAATCTGAATGGTTAAAACCTCTAATCTAAATTGGTCAGAAACTCGCACGGGAAGGCTGAGTTCTCTAAGTTCTCACAACTCGTAGGGTTTTCCTTTGATCCTAATCCTATATATATTCGTTCAATACGGTTTCTATTACATGCAAAATGAAAACCGAACCAAAACTTTGGTCGTTGCAAAAACATAAAACCAAACCACCGGTTTTCATTGGGTTTCGGGTTTTATGGGTTTGGTTTTTCTGAATTTTCGGTTTTGATAGGTTTTCTCGATTTAGATGCATCTAGATGATGTTAGTCAATTGAACTCAGAAATTAAAAACTATAGTTACTTAGACTACACGGTATGGGGGTCGTCCCCCTACTGTCTTCCTCCGGCGCCGTTCCACACACCGCCCCGCCCCCCTCCGTTGGCATCTTGTCCGTCTCTTTTGAGACGTTGGGGACGATCCACAAGGAGACAAAATAACAGCCCAACCCTCTCTCACACACACCTATACATACAATATATACACATACATTTTAGGTTCATCCTTCCATTTCCATACCTCTATCCTCTTTGCCCCATCCTCATGGCCATCCTACGTGACGTTTACGTGACGGACCATCCTCCAAAGAAGGACTATCACCATACCGTGTATCCTTAAAAGGGTTTGACGATTAAATTGAACTTATTAAAATGAACACTTCACGAGGTTATAAAATACTTTACTTTGTAATCTGATTTGTTGATAACGGTTTCATTTAGTGTTATTATAGTACAACTATTATAGTGCGCAGCCACTCAGAATCTTTTTTGTTAATGATCCACTAAGTGCATGCATAAATTAGGTTGGTGATGATCAAATAAATACCACTTGTTAAAGCGATTACTAGTTGCATACGTAATTGAATGGATATATTTTACTATTTGATAAGTCTGGAATGGAACGTGATTCTTTTATGTTGACATGAGAGATACTAACCATGCATAATTAACGCCTCATCTAAAATATCATCAATGCTTTTTACACCATGATTTTTTTTCTACATTTTGCAAGTTAATATCATGTTTACGTAGATGAAAAAAAAATTCACTAATTCACTTTTCATGTTAAAACTCATTTGTATGATAAGACTCATTTATATTTGATCTTTACATAAATGGTTTTAATCAAACATGGACTTGGACCTGATAGTTAAATTTTTTCATGAAAAGACTGGTAAGGAATGTTGGCACTGTTGGTAGCTTGTACGATTTAAAAACGATGGAGGTATCCACACACCCCTCCAAAAGTATTTACACACCCCCTAAATGACCCTCATCTATACTATATTATAATACATGAGGGAAGGATTCCTAAAAGTTAAGAACTTCTTCCCCCATTATTTATAAATAAATCCCTAGAATGAGGGTAAAGTGGTCTTTTAAACCATAATTATTTTTTAGTCCCTCAATCTGTTACATTTAAATCCTTGATATTTAACATAATTATGGGTAATTAGTTACACTCCTCCCCCTCTTTAATTCTTTAATGTATTCCTACGATATCTTACAACCCGTGATGTTTTAAAAAAAATCCGAAGGTACCATGACGATCGGCACATTTTTTTTAAACGTTTCAATAGTTGTCTTTTTTAGTTTCGCCGTGCGTTCATAAACTACAAATAGCCGATGCGTAAATGTACAATTGATTAAAGCCAACATTTGTTTTTTACCCAAGCCAGCTTTGACCATTACCTAGCTACCGTGCATTAACATTTGTTTTTTACCCAAGTTTTTTATTTTGAACGACATTAATAAACTAAAATATTCCCTAATTTTACTTGTACAGAGTCAGTTTGTTGTGGCATGTTTAATATAGTTAGTATAGATAAAACTCACAACAAACTAAACATGATATGTGCATCTTATTTTAAAAACTTAAAACTCACAACAAACTTCCTAAATAAATGGATGACCAATCTAAAACTAAACCCTAATGGACTACTATAATTACATAGCAAACACTCACAATTCTACATTTCTATTGCTAAACAGATTTAAAATATGGAGCCAGTTCTGAATTCACTTGATGCGAAAAAACAAGCATGCGATATTGAAAAATCTAAGGTCGGTTCTATGATAAGTTTTGTTATATCGCAATAATGAATAATTGTTTTCTTTTATTTACTTTTATGTGAATACTAACTTATTTGATTTTTCAGATTCAACACACCAATTTAAACACCCCAGTTGTCGAACAAGCTTTTGTTAGTTTTTAAGTAATATTTTCGCTTATAATCTTTCATATTAACAAGTTCGTTATGTTATTATTTGGTGTTTTATTGTAGGATGATGGTGATAATAGTGTTGAAATTATTTCTTATGGTGCAATGTTCAGTCCATACAAGTCTAAGCTTCAACGTCAATTTAGTGAAAAGGTAATTTTAAAATTTATTTAATATTTTTTAAATTTTTTTATTCAAAATTTGTTCTTTTTTTAAATTTATTTAATCATTTTTTAACTTTTTATTAAATTTTTGTTTTTTAAGGATCGGAAGTATGAGAATCAAAAGAAAAGATCTAAGAGACTCTCTGAATGGAAATGGGTCGAGGTTATAAATTTAGATGATTCTGAGGACGATGAGAAAGAAGATGAATTAGATGATACTGCTGATTCGAGCACAAACAAGAAAAACGGATAAAAAAAGAAGAGATTTTAGATGAATATCAAGTGTTTTTATGTTTTTTTCATTTTCAGTTGTTTTTGTTTGATATAGACTATCCCATGAATAATAAAGTTTATTTTATATTTGAAGTTTATGTTTTGTGTTATTTTATTGCACTTATAATTTACATCTCGATTGAACTAATATACTTTAGTAATTAATCATGTTCGTATTATATAATTTACATGTTCGTACTTGATCATTTCCAAAGAGATAAATTCGATTACCAAGAATGGCCAAAACATGAAAACTACCTCTTGGTTTGGAGTAAATTCAAGATTGTATTTACAAAGCACACTAAACTTATTCAATTTAACAGTCATGTTCCACGAGGATTTCATATATATCCATTAGTGCCTTCTATAAAAAAAAAACTGTTGGACGACACGAGATATGAAAAAATAATTATATAATATTATAGATTTTTCGAATAATTTGTATTTCTTAAATAAAAAGATAAAGTTAATAAAGATATAAACTTTTACATCCTATTTTTTTATAAAAACTGTTTTATAAAAATATGATTTTTTAAATATTTACAAAAATGAAATTTAACATTAGTTAAAGGTGTTTAAAACGTATTTACAAGTCACCTACTATTTTTTACTTTTTACTTTTTCAAAAACGAAAATTTTAAAATTAAAGTTTATTGGATGAGTATGATGTGGATATTTAAAATAGTTATGGATTTTAAACAATAAAATTATAAACTTTATCATTTCACCAACAAAATAAACTTACTTTATAACGATAGCAACTTATTTTTTATTTTTTGTCATTTGTTTAGTATTTTTTATTAACAAACGAATCTTTACATGTTTAAAACAGTTTTTCTATACTTTATTTATTATTAACTTTTATAACAAAACAAAACTTTGATATTTAGTAGATAGAAGATAAACTATGTTCCAAAATTTTAGGAATTATTTAATACTAATTTACGGATTAGTAGATAGATAGTAAACTATATCCCAAAATTTTAGGAATTATTTAATACTAATTTACGATATTTAGTAGATAAATAGTAAACTATGTCCCAAAATTTTAGGAATTATAAGTCAATTAATAACAAAAATAATTATTTCAGTTATTCTTGGATATTAATCTAATAATTTGCATTTTTTAACTAAAAAGTAATAAAGTAATAAACTTTAAAGCTAAACTAAAAAACTGAACTTACTATGATATAAAGTTAATAAAAAAATAATTATTTTATAAACATTTTTATAACAAGTAATAGAAATAAAATACTCCAGAAATTTATAAACATTATTTTATGTCATACCTTTTTTTGTTTTTTCTCGTCATTAGCACCTTCCTCGTTAGCAGGTTCCTCGTTAGCACGCTCGTCGTCGTGTGTCACACCCTGGCTTTGCGGAAGCGTGGTTAATTGGTGTGACTTCTTAATACCATAGCTTAATCATAACAAAGCTATATGAATTTAAAAACCATGCAAGTCATCCATTAAGTTTTTGAAAACATCATACAATACCATTGTTTTTAACATGCATCCATAACCTTGTTCAGTAACATTACAACTTATAACAAAACATAAACGTGATTTAGGGATTGTGTCTTGTCCAGGTAAGAGACACAACCCTAAACCCTGATGACTTCATGACCAGTGCAGCGGAAAACGTTCCATACCGTGCCAGATCCGTTTAATTTCCTGAAATACATGTGAGTTGAAAAATCAACAATAATGTTGAGCGAGTTCACGTGTAGGTGAGTATGTAAAACATTTGTGAGTATAAAAATAGTTGTGGTATGTAGCAGTGTAAGAGGACTTGTGATCACCAATGGTTTGCAAGGCCACTGACATATGCGAAGTGCAAATAGGGAGACTCAAACCTAGCAGATTTCGCCACGGCAAAGTATGTGGACAAAGTCACCCCACGGTCCGTTTCTAGTTTGGCCGGGGGCTGGGCTCGCTACACCCAGATAGATCTACCGCTCCTGTCCCTCGGTCCCTCCATGAGGACTAATGGCCCCATGTTGTTCCTATCCACCCACATGATCGTATAACACCTCCTTACGTTAAACATACCGTTGTAAAGTACTTGTAAATCATAGTAACATGTATTTCACCCCCGCAGTTAAGTAAACTGAAAACAGTTAGAGAAAAGGGGGACATGAACTCACAGTGAATGCGTATCTCTACCAAGTAATCCGAATATCCGAAGCTGTGCAACGACCTACAGGTGCTAATTCTATTAGACGGATGGCCGTGCCTTAGCTTTATAACTTATATTTTTAGGAGACGGTTAGACAACCGTTTCGTGTACATACTTGGTATTTTACTTTCCTTCCCAAGGATGGGGGATTTAAATACATGTGTATTTATACTATCTCATTAAGTCCCACTTAATATATTTTTATTTCTTATTCCAAAATATAATTATTTTTCTCAAAAATAATATATTTTCTCTTTACATAATACTTTCCAAAATAATACGTTGACAACATACGTGTTGGTGAATATTTCTGCGTAATGCGTAAGTTACGTTTTAATGATTAGGTGGTAATAGAAATTACCGTTGTAACTTTTATGCTTGTCGTATAAGCGTTTGTATTATTTTGGGTTTGACAAGTTAGTAAATATTATTTTTACTCTAAAAATAATATTTATACATTTTCACAAAATAATCATAAACAGTGTTGTGACAAAATATATTTACCGAACATATATTTATCACGTTTAGTTTTGTGAAAATCCCACCTCCGATTATTTAATAAATAAAGTCATGGCGAAATATAGTTTGAAAACATGTCAAAAGTAGTCTAACACTTGTAAATAATTCTAAGTGTTATATTTTTAGAAAATTTCGCCAGAGTTTCCCCTGTAACTGGAGGTGGCCACGCTTTCAAGCGTATCATTTTCTTTTACAAAATCACTTCTTTTATTTCAATCAATCAATTTCCAATCATAATAAACAAGTTTCAACACTTCGAATTCGTAGACTAGTATGTAAAATCACAATATTACATGAACTTGTAGTTTTTCTAAAACTATTATGTAGATCTCGTTATATTCAGTGGATCTAGGTATAAAATAGTTTATTCTTGCAAAAACCCCGTTTTTGGAACAAATCACTCTTTACAACTTCCGACAATTTTTATAAAAATTGTTATTTTGTCGGATCTTTCATTTCACAAGTGTTTATACACTTGTAGACTATAAAAATCACATTTGTTAGCCTGTTATATAATTTTTATAAAACATGATTTTCTCAACACCCGGTCCTACGAATATACCACTTGTACATACGTAGATTGGCTCGTTTTAAATACTATTTTTCACGTTAAAACACTTTTACACAAGTTCATGTTTCCCGTGTGGTGGAGTTTCACCTTTTAACCCTTGTACAAAAGAAACAAGTGTATGTCAAGATACGTGATCTTAACAAAGTCGGGTTAAACGATGATAAGAGCCACCACATTGTAGATCGGGCCATATTAACCAACATATTCAAATACTACGACATTTACACGCGTTATGTTCTTTTATCCAACGATTTTCACTTTTTAGTAGACTTTAAAGATTCATGAAGCGGGTTACCGACATTTAACCGATAAAAATCCTTTTAAGCACTTTAAACACGACTAATAACGAGTTTTAAACAATATACCTCTAGCTCGGGGCTAGGGAAGATTCTAGTCGAAAACTGCGTGGATAAAAGCAAACGGTAGAGGTCCTTCAACTTCCGTTTGTTCCGAGCTTCGTTGTACGTGATCCTCAAGACTTGTATGCACTTGGAACTTGCAAGACTTGAACCGAAAATGGATGGATGGTGGTGAGGGGGTTCGGCCGAGAGGGAGGAACAAGGGAGAGAGAGAGTGAGTTTGATTAAGTGTGTGTGTTAGTGTGTGTGAGAGGTGAGCATTTATAGAGAAAATCAAGTTCTTCGTCCAACGGTTTCTCGTTCTAGATATCCGCGAATCAATTATAATATAATAAAGGTGTACCCTCCTAGTTCCATCTCAATGGAACCGGCCCAAAGGGTGTGGGGTCGCCCGGTTGGGTCTCGATCGTGCAGTTACAGTTCAGTTATGTTAAAGTCGGTTACTTTAAGGTCTAACCCCGTTAGTTGTTTAATGCGTTGTAAAGCGGGTGTTAGGGTAATCGGGGACCCTAACTGGCTCAGAAAAATACTAACAATAATTCTGGCAATATTTTTATGTTCCGGATATTGTCCGGTTGTTCGGTTGGATAGGAATCCTTTAAAGTGCTTAAGATATCCTTTAAGCGTCGTAAGTAATATTTTTAGCGACACAATTTATTCAGCAAAGTGTCGGGAATAATTCCTTGTATTTTGGCACTTTATTAATTAGCTAGAAGCTAGTGTGTAAATAAAAGTGCTGTGTTCCGTGCTTAAAGTATGTTTTAGGCACATCCAAATCTCTATATCTTATCCCTAGAGACGTAATCATACAACCCTTGTATCCTTACACACACTATGGGTGTAGTAAAATAATTCTGGCTCATTCAGGCCTTTAGAGGCAGTGTCTGCCTGATGCTGGCTATATCAGCATGTTCACTGTGTATCCGTTTAGTGCTACTGTGCTTTTTGTGCATCAAGTTTGTCACTAGAGTTCAGTAAATAAATAATGTAGTGACAGGAAAAATCAAAGTATGATGCAGACATGTACATGTATCAACAATCAAGTAGCAGTTTATCAGAAATCTCAGTTAAGCACAGTAATTAGGCAACAGTTAATAGCTAATTAAGTCGTACGGATACCTGGTTTTGTGAGGGTTGTCACATTCTCCCCCCGTTAAATAAATTTCGTCCCGAAATTTAAGTTCTGCTTGTAGATGCAGAGTTTTTAGGAAATAAGTGGGGGTATTTCTCTTTCATCCGGTCCTCACGCTCCCAGGTGTATTCAGGACCATGTCTGGCATTCCAGCGAACCTTGATGAGTTTGACACTGCTCCGGCGGGTCCTGTTAACTTTCCAATCTGTGACCTCGACAGGTGCTTCTACGAAGTGGAGCGTGTCGTCAACATGAATCTCGTCGATAGGAATGGCAACGTCAACTTGAGTTGGACTCTTCTTTAAATTGGATACATGAAATGTATCGTGGACACCATTTAATTCAGCAGGTAGGTCCAACTTGTATGCTACGGTTCCAATTCTTTCTAGAATTCTGAAAGGACCAATGTAGCGTGGATTTAACTTCCCACGCTTCCCAAAGCGTGCCACCCCTTTCCAGGGTGATACCTTTAATAACACCATCTCTCCAACTTGAAAATCCACATGTTTTCGGTTTGGATCCGCGTAGGCTTTTTGTCTGTGGCGAGCGGCTTCGATGCGTTTAAGAATCTGCGCAATCTTGTCTGTCGTCTCTTGGACGATTTCGGGACCGGCAAGCTGCCTATCACCTGCGTCAGCCCAACATAGTGGTGATCGACACTTGCGTCCGTAAAGGGCTTCAAAAGGCGCGACACCAATACTGGTGTGGTAGCTGTTGTTGTATGAGAATTCGACCAAAGGTAAGTGTTTATCCCAGCTACCGCCCAAATCCATAGCACATGCTCTCAGCATGTCTTCCAAAGTCTTTATCGTTCGCTCGCTCTGGCCGTCAGTTTGCGGATGGAACGCTGTGCTTAGATTCAATTGTGAGCCAAAAGCTTCTTGGAAGGATTGCCATATCCTCTACACAAACCTTCCGTCTCTATCAGAGATGATCGCGAGGGGTACTCCATGTCGTGCTACGATCTCTCTCAAGTAAATTTCCGCAAGTTTACTAGTACTGTCTTTCTCCTTGATTGGCAGAAAGTGTGCGGACTTTGTTAGGCGGTCAACAATCACCCAAATCATATCATGACCTCTTGGCGTTCTTGGCAGTTTTGTAACAAAATCCATTGAGATTTGTTCCCATTTCCACTTGGGAATCTCAGGTTGTTCAGAAGTCCCGAGGGCTTCTGGTATTCCGCCTTGACCTTAGCGCACGTTAAACATTTGCTCACGTAAATAGCAACGTCGCCTTTCATCCTAGGCCACCAATAGTAATTTTTGAGATCTTGGTACATCTTATCCGATCCCGGGTGGATAGAGTACCGTGACTTGTGCGCTTCATCGAAAATAACTTCCCTTAATTCACCAAATAGAGGAACCCAAATCCTTTTCCCAAAACATAACGTTCCTTCCTCGTTTGGCACCAATATCTTCTCCATCCCACGGAGATACTCTTTCTCAAGGTTCTCCTCCTTGAGAGCTTCTTTCTGTGTTGCACGAACGCGCGAGGAGAGATCGGTTTGGATTATTATTTCCATAGCCCTAACCCTTAGGGGCTTGATCCTTTCCTTACGACTTAAGGCATCGGCGACTACATTCGCCTTCCCTGGGTGATACTTTATCTCGCAGTCGTAATCGTTCAATAATTCAACCCATCGTCTTTGCCTCATATTCAACTCCTTCTGGTTGAATATATGCTGTAGGCTTTTGTGATCTGTGAAGATTGTGCACTTCGTACCATACAGGTAGTGTCTCCAGATCTTTAGTGCAAAAACCACTGCGCCTAGCTCCAAATCATGAGTGGTATAGTTCTTCTCGTGCACTTTCAGTTGACGCGATGCGTAAGCAATGACCTTTTGGCGTTGCATCAACACACAACCCAATCCTTGACGTGATGCGTCGCAGTATACCACAAAATCGTCAGTACCTTCCGGTAGAGCTAAGATTGGCGCGTTACAAAGCTTATCCTTCAACACTTGAAATGCTTCATCCTGTTTGATTCCCCAATCAAACTTTTTATCCTTCTGCGTGAGGAGCGTCAAAGGTTGAGCGATTTTCGAGAAATCCTCGATGAACCTTCGATAGTAGCCAGCCAAACCCAAGAATTGCCGAATCTCGGTTGGCGTTGTAGGCGTTTCCCAATTCTTGATTGCCTCGATCTTGGTGGAATCAACATGAATTCCATCCCCATTAACCACATGTCCAAGAAACTGGACTTCGCGTAGCCAAAACTCGCACTTAGAGAACTTGGCGTACAGCTGTTCTTTCTTTAGTAGCTCCAGGATGGCTCTAAGGTGTTGCTCGTGCTCAGCCTTCGTCCTTGAGTAAATCAGGATGTCATCGATGAATACAATCACGAACTTATCCAGGTATGGCTTACAAACTCGGTTCATCAAATCCATGAACACTGCAGGTGCGTTTGTTAAACCAAACGGCATGACAAGGAACTCGTAGTGCCCATAACGAGTTCTGAAGGCTGTCTTCGGGATACTCTCCTCCTGTATCCGAAGTTGATGATATCCAGATCGAAGATCGATCTTTGAATAGAAGCTTGAACCTTGAAGTTGGTCGAATAGATCATCGATTCTTGGCAGAGGATACCTATTCTTGATCGTCAGCTTGTTCAACTCTCTGTAGTCGATGCACATGCGGAAACTTCCGTCCTTCTTCTTGACAAACAAAACTGGAGCTCCCCAAGGCGAGAAGCTTGGTCGGATAAAACCCTTGTCTAACAACTCTTGAAGTTGCGTCGACAGTTCTTGCATCTCAGACGGAGCAAGTCTATAAGGTGCCTTAGCCACAGGCGCGGCGCCTGGTACTAAGTCGATGCGAAACTCCACTTGCCTTTGAGGTGGCAAGCCAGGCAAGTCTTCTAGAAAGACTTCTGGGTACTCCCTCACGACAGGGATGTCTTCGATCTTCGGCTCAGCAGCCTCCTTATCCACAATGTGTGCTAGAAAAGCAACACATCCTTTCTTCAGACACTTTCTTGCTTTCAGGCAACTAATCATCCTTAACGGCGTCTCACGCTTTTCTCCATGAACAACAATGGTCTCACCATCGTCGGTCGGAATACGAATAACCTTTTCGTGACACACTATCTCAGCCTTGTTACTCGTTAACCAATCCATCCCTACTACCACGTCGAAGCTTCCCAACTGGACTGGTAGTAGATCTAGAGTAAACTCGCGTTCTCCTAATTCAATCACACAGCCTCTGATCACATCATTGGCTTCTACCAACTTTCCATTAGCCAATTCGATTGCGTAGGGAATGTCTAACTTATTAGCGGCTAGCCCAAGTATATTCTTAAATTCTAGTGATATGAAGCTATAGTCGGCACCAGTATCAAACAGAACAGATGCATAGTGTTGATTTACAGGGAACGTACCAGTAACAACGTTGGGATCCTGGCGCGCTTCCTGTGCACCGATCTGGAACACCCTTCCACGGGCTTGGTTCAATCCTGGGCAATCCTTCTTGAAGTGCCCAATGTCACCGCAATGAAAACATCCTAATCTTTTTCCACTTCCCGCACCGCCCCCAACTGGCGGGTTGTTTTGATTGGCAGTTCCGGCTTGATTTGCATTGTAGCCTCGGTTATTCCCTTGTGGGCGATTTCCCAAACCACCACGATTATCGTTTCTATTCATATATCCTCCCTGGCCTCCTCGGCCTGTACTAGCCCAACATAATTCCTTTGAGTGGCCCGGTTTTCCACAAGATTCACAAACTTTCACGTTACAATTGCCAGTATGGTGGCGTTGGCAGTTGTTGCATTTGGGCTGGGTGCCCTGGTACCCTTTCCCTTTCTTGGTACTACCAGCTGATTTTCCTTTCTTTACTGCCATACTGACACCCTGTTTGAAGTTTGAAAACTTCCTTTTGTTATCTCCTGAGGACTCAACGTGAGTCTCTGTCTTCTTTGCCTTGACTTCATCAAACTTGTTTAAACGAATTGCCTCCTCAGTGAGAGCCACGCTCAAATCAATGGCTTCCGTAATAGTTGCCGGTCTGGCGGAGGTCACCATGCTAATGATTTGGGGAGCTAACCCCCAAATGAAGCGCTCAATTCGCTTGTATTCAGGCGTGACCATATAAGGAACCACTTGAGATAGGTCATGAAACCTCTGGATGTATTCTGCAACCTTTGGTCCATCCATCTTTAGGTGCCAAAATTCAGTCTCCAACCTTTGAATTTCTGCGTGGGAACAGTACTTCTTGCGCATAAGCTCTTTCAATTCGGCCCAAGTCAGGGCGTAGGCGGCAGCTTCGCCTAGTGTTTGCACTTGTAAGTTCCACCAAGATAGGGCTCCGTCTAGAAACAGCCCTGAGATGTAAGTGACCTGCTGGTCGAGCGCACATTTGCTCATGCGGATGGTGGAATCAGTCTTCTCTGCCCAGCGAACGAAAGCAACAGCACCTCCTGTGCCGTCGAAGTTGATGGGCTTACAGTCCAAGAATTGTTTGTAGGTGCACCCATGAGGAGGGTTTTGGTTGCCGTTAATGTTCGAGCTACTTCCGCTTGGTCCTTCTTGCGAGGCAGCATACTGAGCAATGGCGGCAGCAATAACTTGCTGTAGTTCTTCAGGAGTAGTGGGCATCGGCTGCGGTTGACGTCTTGGTGCCATCTTCTAAGGATGCGTACGTCGATTAGGCCAAAGTAAACATACGTATATAGTAATAGTAATAGCATATAACATCTCATGTTATCAATATATCACACACAACATCCCATGTCCCAACATCCCATGTTGCAAATATCATACATACAACATCCCATGTCACAAAACATAAATAAGCAATCAAGTGAATCAGATATGGTGAGAATACAGCGATTGTTATATATATCGAGACCATAAAGTGTAGCAAGTGTGTCAGCACGTCACTGTATCATACAACCACAAATCAAATAGGGGCTACATCACCCCTGTCAAAAACAACATCACATCAGTGTCACATACAACCAGTACATCAACAAATATCAGCAAAAATCTGTATCGTCAGATGGTCTCCAAAAATCTGTGCAGTCACAATCGCGGTCGTCTCACCATCGCCTACCACTACAGTACCAATGAGCCCTATGCGGATGGGGGTGGGGGAGGGGGAAAGTGAGCGAAAAGTAAGCGGCGTAAGTGATACCAGTCCTCCTCCATCGCCTGCTGAGTACGGATCACGGACGCAACCTGCTGCTCCAAGGTCGAAAGTCGGGCAGCAATGTCAGGAGGAAATGATCGAAAAGGCTGAAAAGATGAAGATGTCTGACCAAGATATGGACCAAAAGATAGCTGAGCTCTCTCGATCTCCTGGAGTCGCTGTGTATGAGACTCGTGCTGGTGTACAAACGACATCAAAAGATCCTCAATAGTATGGCCCAAATGAAATGGGTGGTATGGATCTGTAGGTGGCATGGCAGATGGGGTCGACCAAAGTAATGGCGTGCTGGTAAGATCGATAGGTGCAACAGAAGATGGGATAGATGCTATCTAAGGCATGAATGGCATGGTCGTCGGTACATGACCGAAAGGGTGGGCTGAAGAGCCCTCTCCAGGCCCCGCTGGAGGAATAAATGATGGGATCTGAAATGAGAAATCAGTATGATGTGTGTAACACCTCGAAAAATTTCGTCCAATAATGTCTTGACACGTGTCATAAGGTTCCGTTATGTGAAAACATACTTTAGAGGGACTAAAAGTGACAAACAGTGAAAACTATGGAACGTAAGGGTCCAAAGTGTCAACAATGGATAAATAGACTCTATGATAACCCTACATAATGTTTATAACCTTAAACGGATGGTTCATGGATCATACGACGCGGAAATTGCACAAAAGTGAAGTATTGTAAACTATAGGGGCCAAAAGTGTCAACATGTTTAATTTATACCTCTGAGTGAACTTTTGGCAGACCCGAAGCTTTGTATAGCTAAAATATACTCACTAGAATATGTGGTAAAAATTTCATGAAGTTTCGTTAACGTATGAGAAAGTTATGGCCAAAACCGTACTTAAGGGACTAAAAGCGTCAACGTCGAATTTCAGGGCTTTTCGGTTGAGCGCAAAGTTATCCGAGGACATTACCATGTTGGTAAAAGTCCTAAGGTTCTTAAAAACCAAGTTTGGGGGTTTACGGGTCGAGAAAAGTAGCCGAAACATCGCGTACAAGTTCAGGGGTCAAAGCTGTCAAGTTTGAAACTTGTTTTGGCTGAACCAGGGTCAGGCGACCCGCCTGGGAAGGCCCAAGCGGGCCGCGTGGGTTGCCCAGCGACCAGAAATTCGTTTTGGGTTGATTTGGGTCCGATTTTGGGTTGGATACAGCTGGTTCTTGCCTCATTTTGCACCAATTAGAAGCCATGCATGGCTAGGCAACAGTAACCCACGAATTTCACTCTTTAAATCAGATTGAAAGGCCATTTCTTGATCATTTTTCATAGTAACCAAGTGCTCTCAACATTCAAGAACTTCAAGGCAGACTTCTGGAGCTAAGCTGATCATCAAGGCCGAATTCTAGTGTCCACTAAACATCTTTAGGACCTTTGTAAGCCTTCAATTCGTTCTTTAATCCGTTCTTGTTGTGTTTATTGATAAAAGTCAAACTGGGTGTTCATAACCTTTGACTTTCTGATTAAACGGATTTCTTTCAGTCATTTCTCGAATTGAAACTTGTTATAGATTGGTATTTATGTGGGAAACAAACCCTCTAAAGGGTACTACCTGATTCCCACTACATGCATGATAAATGTCGAGTCAAACCTATTTCTAAAAAGTCAACAGAAGCGATTTTTGTGAAAAATGACATGATTAATGATATAGATGACATGCAACCTGATTGATCATCATAAATAACTTGTAATACATATAAGAATGTGTTTTAATCATCATCAACTCGACAATCTATAGTATAGCCACGAATCGGAACCGAAAGTCTTGTAAAACGATTATTTCGTAGACTATCGATTCGGATTCGTACATGCATGTTCGAGATCTGTATTAGAAAGCATTTTTGACTATTTTTATTTTAGTTAAACTTTCTGGAATTTTCTTTGATTGAGTCTATGCTTAGCCCTTTCGAATGCATGTTTCCGGTTTATGCATAAAGTTGACTATTTTGCCCTTTTTGATTTAAAACGGGATTTTTGGAAAAGTGAAAGGATAGAAATCTTTATTTTTAATATATGAACTTGCACCGAAAATTTCGGATCAGTTGGTGGTCCAGATTGTGAGTTATGGCCATTAGCGTAAAACTATGTTCTTAATTTACATAAACGGTCCTTTTCGCATAGAACCCGTTTCTGGCCACGTCTTGATACGAAACTTTTTACCAACTGATGTATTATAATATTCTGGGAATTTTGATGATTTTTAATTAATTTTTGGCTGAACGGATCCTAGATCACCTAGTCATTTCGGCTTATGTCGGTTTTGACCGTTTTAGCCATAAAATGAGTTTTACACCTCCTTTTGACCCGAAACCTTTTTCTACTGATTTTATATGATGAATAAATTATTTTAAGTATTCTGGAAATATAAAAATCTCAGATTTATTGTGAAAACCCGAAAACGCCCTTAAATCGTATTTTTAGCGTTTTTAACGCATAGTAAGGCGTTATACTTGTTTTAAACATATAAGACCTATACCTACTGATGTGTTTAGCATATTTTCATATAGTAACAGTAAGTATAAGTATATGATCTCAGATTTCCAGTTTTGGCATTTTTAGCCCTTGTGAAATTACTAAAATACCCCTACGGTGCATAGTTTGGTTTTAATTGATAAATTTGGTATATGGGTCATACCCTACTGATATAATATGTTATATTAAGTATATTTACTGTATGAACCAGACCCGAAACCCAGATTTCTAATTTTACCCTTTTATTACCTTTTAAATGACCAAAATGCCCTTCTAAGGCATAAATTGGGTTTAAAATTATTCCGGGCAATATAGAACATAACTTACTGATATAATATCACATTTTAAGCATATTATCTCAGGGAACTTGCATTTGAATCATTTGTCTACCCGTATCGCCCTTTTCGCGTTCGGTTCGGTTTACGTAACTAGTTTGCGTAAATTGACCGAAACGGGTCAAACGATATCATTTTTATCTCAAAATCCAGAATGTATTTAGTATACCCATATTATACAAGTATTCAAACTTGTCGGGTCTAAATCACATTCTACCCGGTCTTTCGCTTAATCGTGCGTAAACCGTATCATTCTTAAAACTAACCGGTCAAAGCTTAGGCTTAAATAAAAGACCCGTTAGGAATCTAATAGGTTAATTATAAACCTTTGTTCCAGATTAGGAAGCCCGGTAAAAGCTACCAACACTTATCATTTGTGACTTATACTTGCTCAGGTAAATACATTTTGACTTATTTTCCCTATACGGGCTTGGGGTACGGTATTTAAAATACCGCTTGATCGGGCGCACAAGTCCTGCTCCTTATAGGTGTTCAGTCTTGAATAGCTTGTGCGACTTCGTTTAAACAGTTTTGTCTTACTTAAAGGCTTTGGGGGGTTATTGACCATGTCCCGGATATCCTTGGCATTATCTTACGAGATGGCCACGACCAGAGCACGGGGTGTAGGCGTACACCCGTCGTGTATAACTCTTTTATGTGGTGTGTCAATTAAATCTCTAGCCCGGACAGTAGATCCCGGGCCACCAGAGATATAAGTGCATGTAATTCGTTCACAAGTTTATATTATATAATTATCCCAAGTTAATAAAAATATTTATGCCTTGTGCATTTAAATCAATTTTCAATCATTTTTAAAATGAGTCAGTCGATTTGTATTTACCAGTGTAAACTGACGTATTTTTCCCAAAAGATTAAGTGCAGGTACTATACGGAAATAGGCTGGCTGTTTCCTAGAGAGCGTCCACAATAGTCTCGCAAACTCGGACGACATTTATCTGTTGAACTATTTATTTCTATTTTTATTTGATCCGCCTGTGGATCCATTTCAACTACTGTGATATTTATTATTACACTTTATTTAAAGTTGAAATGTTTCTATTCTGCTTCCGCTGTGCATTATTATATTGTGTTGATTGTCTATGACGATGCCAACTACGTCACTGTACCCCACACCGGGCCCACCGGTGACACGTGGAAATGGGGGTGTGACAGGTTGGTATCAGAGCCAACACTGAGTGAATTAAACACTATCCTAATGTGTTTAATCTCAGTTACACAATTGCACATTCCTCGATTTTCGAGTCTAGACAAAGAACTTAGGAAATGTTCAACATTTCGTTTAATTTTATTTTATTTATTATTGCATTGTCTTATATATATTGTTGTGCAACTTGTTTGACTTTTGACAGGATCAGGATGCCGCCAAGGATGAGAGGTCGTGGAGGATTTCCTACATCGCACGATCATGAGGCTGGTCCCTCGCATAGGCGGGCTCCATCCGCTACACACCACACAGCCGCCAACGACCTTTGGAGGTCTTTTGCCGAGCCTGCTAGGCATTCGGTTTCCGCGAGCACTTCTCCGTCATTACCCCACTCGTTTGGGCCCCATTCGGAGAACGGGCCCCATGGTTCGCATGGATCATACATACCACTGCACCAGTCACCGCACCAGTATCCAGCGCCAGCCTACCAGGGTTTGTATAACCCTAATGCTTATGTGGAAGAGCCAGTGGGCCACAACCCACTCGGGCCGGAGGACCATTTGCCGGGAGGGCACGAGATGGACGTAGACGAGGATACGGACCCGTCGCTACCACCATCAGGTACGCCTAACCATCCGATTGAGATATCGGATGGGTCACCATACACAGGATCACCATTTAATGGTGTGGATAGTTACGAGGAGA
The DNA here is from genome assembly GCF_002127325.2 of Helianthus annuus. Lineage (NCBI taxonomy): Eukaryota > Viridiplantae > Streptophyta > Magnoliopsida > Asterales > Asteraceae > Helianthus > Helianthus annuus. Next base: position 143,643,931 of record NC_035433.2, read on the forward strand.
GGTTTCGGCAGTATGATTGGTACCACACTCCTAGCCACAACTCTCCGATGCTTCAATCACTCCATGGTACTCCGATGCTCCAATCGCTCCATGGTTCACCGGTGCACTCGCAGCACCACTCGCAGCAGCTCCAGCAGCAGCCGCCTCTACCGCAGGACCTATCTGAGGCCCTGTGGCGTGACGTGATCACTCCGTCACCACCGCCGCCACCAGTCTTACCTCCTCCGCCTCAGAGGCCTAGGAGGAATGCGCGCATGTCTACGCGCGGAGGGATTCGCATAGGCACCCCTCCACGTGTTAGTAGCAGCCGCTACACGTCTCTACCCGGGGAGTCTGAGACAGGGGAGTCTCAGCATCCCGTATCGGAGGTTACTTCTGTTCCGATCCCGCCTCTGCCGCCGCAGAATTTCGGGGAGCCGATTCCAGCCTTCGCCAGCTCAGCGCCATTCGACCCATTCGCCCAGCTCTATCCTCAGGGCTAGGACTACACGGGAGACCCTTATTGGCAAGCTGCCAACTTCAGCTCACTCCCACATAGTGGTCCACTTGGAGACCCTTGGGCTGCTGGCCCATCTACTTTTGGTTACCCTCCGGGTTACCAGCAGCCACCGCAGCCGCAGCAGTACCAACCACCTCCGCCGGCGCCTATGATGTCGCCGCCGCAGGTTCAGGAGATCCTGCAGGGGATTGATAGCATGCGACGCGAGTTTCAGCACAATATGCGAGAGGATCGCCGACGCACCAGTGGCATGTTTAAGAAGGTATTTGATTTGCTCAAGGGTAAGAGCAAGAAGGATCGTTGAATCCTTCGATTATCATTTCATGTACTCATGTCCCTGCGTGGACATTTATTCCAGTACTCTACCCCTGCGTGGGTATATCTATCTTTCTCTACCCCTGTGTGGGTATGTTATCCTGTTAACCCCTGCGTGGGTTTGATTTGTTTTGTTATTGTTGTTTCTTGTTTAGCCCCTGCGCGGGCCTGTTATTCATGTTATCCATGTTATTTCAAAGTCCCGTTTAGGGCAAATATGTACTGGTATTTTATTGGAAATTTAAATGGTTAATTTGAATTTATCATTTTATTTATATGCATGAATAATATTAAAATAATGGAAAATATCAATTTTTATTTGATTTGCCATTTATAAGAATCTTAGTAAGGTATAACCTAGCTTGAATGCCTTATTAACAGGCCTGGCCATGATGGTAAAACCTGGTTGAAAGGATTCAACTCCCTGTTAACATCTGAGAACATGTTAACATTCCTGGCCAAGCGTGATCTGTAAAATCACACAAGCCACCCTTTTTAATAAATTATCTACAGATTTTATCTGTATACAAGTCTATTAATGACTTGATACCTACGGGTTATGACTATGTCATATAGTGGCAGATGTGGTCTATGACTCCCTGCCTAGTAAAGAAATATCTACAGATTTTATCTGTACACAAGTCTATTAATGGCTTGATACCTACGGGTTATAACTATGTTATATAATGACAGTTGTGGTTTATGACTCTCTGTCTAGTAAAGGATTATTTGTTTAATTATACAATTTATAATCCTATAAAAATCTAAATTTATAATTTAGTAATTGTCCATGTGACTAGGCCTATGGTGCCAATATATATATTTTCATTCCTTGATTGCTAATAAGAGCCTGAATGAAATTTATTAAATTAACTGCTAAGGTTCTTGATACCATGGTTAATAAATCGTCTAGAACGATAATACTGTTAGGTTCTAAATTAGACCTTGTCCTTTATTGTAGCTTAAAGCTACGATGGCCAAATCGGAGGAAACCAACAGTCATTCTGGGGAACACTCAGATAATGCAAAGATTCACGTTACCGGTGCAGAATTGCAAGCACTGATAGATAATGCTGTCGCCAAGGCTATGGATCGGCAGTTCAAGGAATCTAGTGGTACTCGGAGTAGGACCCGAACAGAAACGCACGCAAAGCCCAAGACTCATTCTGAGGCTCATAGTAAGCCACCCTCTAAAAAGAGTGAGCCAAAGAAAGTTGAGGATGATAATCACTCCTCCAACCACAGCAGCGTCCCAAAGCAGGAGATTAAGCTGAAACATGACACGTACAGCAGGTCCTGTACGTACAAGTATTTTGTATCTTGCAAGCCCAGAGATTTCACTGGGGAAAAGGGAGCCGTCGATTGTATGACGTGGATTGACGAGATGGATACTGTGGTTGATATCAGCGGGTGTGCTGATAGGGACGTAGTGAAGTACGTGTCCCAGTCATTCAAAGGAGATGCGTTAGCATGGTGGAAATCACTTCTACAAGCTGCCGGTAAGGCCACACTGTACGGTTTGTCATGGGAACAGTTTGTGGCCCTGATTAAAGAGAACTTCTGTCCACAGCACGAGGTCGAGCGAATCGAATCGGATTTTGTATCCTTAGTCATGAAGAACCTCGATTGTCAAGCGTATCTTACTACGTTCAACACGCTGTCTCGCTTAGTGCCTTACTTGGTGACCCCGGAGCCGCGTAGGATTGCTCGATTCATTGGGGGTCTGGCACCGGAGATTAAAGCCAGCGTCAAAGCTTCAAGACCTACTACATTTAGATCCGTAGCGGATCTAGCCCTCTCCCTCACTCAAGACGTGGTTAGATTGAGAGCCATGAAGAGCTCTGAGGAGAACAAACGGAAACGTGAGGATGACACCTCACGAAGATCTGAAAAGCGACATAGAGGGAACAACGACCACAGGAAAGGGTCGGGGTCTAGGAAAAATGATCATCAGTCGGGTGAGAAACCCAGATGCAAGATCTGCAGGAGGCACCACTTTGGGAGATGTCGTTTGGAAACGAAATCCCAGTCTTCAGAGAAACGATGTGGGATCTGCAAGTCCACAGATCATAAAGCTGTGGATTGCAAGAAAATGAAGGATGCAACCTGTTTTGGTTGCAACGAGAAAGGGCACATTCGGCCCAACTGCCCAAAGTTTGCAAAGAAGGCCGAGGAAGGAAAGAAGACTAATGCGAGAGTCTTCAGGATGGACGCAAAGGAAGCAGTCCTTGATGATAACGTCATTACCGGTACGTTTCTTGTAAACGATGTTTTTGCTAGAGTCTTGTTTGATTCTGGAGCTGATAAGTCGTTTGTAGATGATAAGTTTTGTAAATTGTTGAACCTTCCTGTTAAAACCTTAAGTGTGAAATATGAGGTGGAATTAGCCGATGGAACCTTAGAAACCGCCTCAACTGTTCTAGATGGATGTGTTATATCCATTAGGAATCATTCTTTCCCGCTATCCTTGCTTCCCTTTAAGCTAGCTGGATTCGACATAGTGATAGGCATGGATTGGTTGTCGAGTAACCAAGCCCAGATTCTGTGCAATAGAAAGCAAGTAATAGTGAAGACTCCGTCTGGTGAGTCACTTACTATTCAAGGAGATACCCAGCATGGATTGCCGGAGCAAGTGTCCATGCTCAAAGCATCCAGATGCATGCAGAAGGGATGTGTCATTTATATGGCACAAGTTACCATTGATGAGCCGAAGCCGAAGATTGAGGATATCCCTGTTATCTCGGAATATCCTGAAGTATTTCCTGAAGAGCTACCTGGTTTGCCACCGGATAGGCAAGTAGAGTTTCGGATAGATATCATACCAGGTGCAGCACCTGTAGCAAGAGCACCATACAGATTGGCACCAACGGAGATGAAGGAGTTGAGGACGCAGTTGGATGAGCTTTTAGCCAAAGGTTTTATTAGACCTAGCTCGTCTCCTTGGGGAGCGCCAATCTTGTTCGTTAAGAAGAAGGACGGATCGATGCGTCTGTGCATCGATTACCGTGAGCTTAATAAGGTCACTATCAAGAATCGGTATCCGTTACCCAGGATCGACGATCTGTTCGATCAGTTGCAAGGAGCAAGTTATTTCTCCAAGATTGACCTGAGGTCGGGTTATCATCAGTTGAAGGTCAAGAATGAAGACGTACACAAGACCGCGTTTAGGACTCGTTATGGACATTACGAGTTCCTAGTGATGCCGTTTGGGCTCACTAACGCACCAGCCGCGTTCATGGATCTCATGAATCGCGTCTGCAAACCTTATTTAGATAAGTTCGTTATCGTCTTTATTGACGACATCCTTATCTACTCAAAAAGCCAAGCTGACCATGAGAAACACCTTCGTTGTATTCCCAAACTTCTAAATCAAGAGAAGCTTTATGCCAAATTCTCGAAGTGTGAATTTTGGCTTCGAGAAGTCCAGTTTCTTGGACATGTTGTAAGCGAGCGTGGTATCCAAGTAGATCCCGCTAAAGTAGAAGCAGTCATGAACTGGCAGGAGCCGAAGACTCCTACCGAGATTCGCAGTTTCCTCGGATTGGCAGGATACTATAGGAGATTTATCGAGAACTTTTCGAGAATTGCTGCGCCCCTAACTTCATTGACCCGTAAGAAGATTAAGTTTGATTGGGGCCCTAAGCAGCAGGAATCCTTTGACATTCTGAAGCAGAAGCTGAGCAATGCGCCAGTGTTGACATTGCCCGATGGTATAGATGAATTTGTGGTGTACTGTGACGCATCACACACTGGCATGGGTTGCGTACTCATGCAGAAAGGCAAAGTCATTGCCTACGCTTCTCGCCAGCTAAAGGTGCACGAGAAGAACTACACCACCCACGATTTGGAATTGGGTGCGGTTGTATTTGCATTGAAGCTATGGAGACATTACTTGTATGGAACCAAGTGTATAATCTATTCGGATCACAAGAGTCTTCAGCATCTGTTCAATCAGAAGGAATTGAACATGCGTCAAAGGCGATGGATGGAAACTCTCAATGATTATGACTGTGAGATAAGATACCATCCAGGCAAGGCAAATGTGGTTGCCGACGCCTTAAGCAGAAAGGAAAGGGTTAAACCAATCAGAATCAATGCCAAGCGCATTGAAATAAGAAATAACTTGAATGAAAGGGTGTTAGCTGCACAGAAGGAAGCTGTGCTGGAAGCTAACTATCCTGCAGAAAAGTTGGGAGTAACTGAGGAGCAGTTATCCCACGACAAAGATGGAATGCTACGCCTAAACGGACGAATATGGGTTCCAGTATATGGAGGACTTCGGGACGTTATCCTCCAGGAGGCCCACAGCTCTAAATATTCAGTTCATCCTGGAGCAGATAAGATGTACCAGGATTTGAAGTCAAACTACTGGTGGATTGGTTTGAAAAAGTCCGTGGCCGAGTATGTGGCCAAATGTTTGACTTGTGCGCAAGTCAAGGCTGAGCATCAGAAGCCGTCAGGTTTGCTTCAACAACCTGAAATTCCCAAATGGAAGTGGGAAATGGTGACAATGGATTTTATCACCAAGTTGCCGAAAACGAAAAAGGGAAATGATACCATATGGGTCATAGTTGACAGACTGACTAAGTCAGCTCATTTTCTACCCATCAAAGAGACGTATAGCTCAGATATGTTAGCTCAATTATACGTCGATAAGATAGTAGCGCTACATGGTATACCTATATCTATTATCTCTGATAGAGATACTAGATATACGTCGCATTTTTGGAAAAGTTTCCAACAGTCGTTGGGCACTCGTTTGAATTTTAGTACGGCTTATCATCCTCAGACTGATGGTCAGAGTGAGCGTACTATTCAAACTTTGGAAGACATGCTTCGAGCATGTGCGATCGACTTGGGTGGTAGTTGGGATAAGAACTTACCACTGATTGAATTCTCCTACAACAATAGCTACCATTCCAGCATAAAGGCTGCGCCTTTTGAGGCCCTATACGGTAGAAAGTGTAGATCGCCCATTTGTTGGGCAGAAGTTGGAGATGTCCAGTTGTCTGGACCAGATATCGTCTTTGAGACGACAGACAAGATCGTTCAGATCCGTGATCGTTTGAAAGCTGCCAGGGATAGGCAGAAAAGTTATGCGGATCCTAAGCGCAAAGATTTTCACTTCGATGTGGGTGAAAAAGTGTTGCTTAAAGTATCACCTTGGAAAGGTGTAATGCGATTTGGAAAGAAAGGCAAGCTAAGCCCGAGATATATAGGACCTTTCGAGATAATCGAACGTGTCGGGGCAGTCGCTTACAAGTTAAACTTGCCTGAAGAGCTTAGTGCCATTCATAATGTGTTTCACATCTGTAATTTGAAGAAGTGTTTCGCTGACGATTCACTGGTTATACCGCATACAGACATACACACAGACGAAAGTCTAAAGTTTGTGGAAAAACCTTTGTCGATAGAGGATCGACAGGTAAAGAAGCTTCGAAGGAAGCACGTGCCTATTGTAAAGGTCAAATGGGATGCCCGTAGAGGTCCCGAATACACGTGGGAAGTGGAATCCACGATGAAAGAAAAATATCCCCATTTGTTTGAATAAATCTCGGGGTCGAGATTTCTTTTAAGGGGGTGAGGATGTAACACCTCGAAAAATTTCGTCCAATAATGTCTTGACACGTGTCATAAGGTTCCGTTATGTGAAAACATACTTTAGAGGGACTAAAAGTGACAAACAGTGAAAACTATGGAACGTAAGGGTCCAAAGTGTCAACAATGGATAAATAGACTCTATGATAACCCTACATAATGTTTATAACCTTAAACGGATGGTTCATGGATCATACGACGCGGAAATTGCACAAAAGTGAAGTATTGTAAACTATAGGGGCCAAAAGTGTCAACATGTTTAATTTATACCTCTGAGTGAACTTTTGGCAGACCCGAAGCTTTGTATAGCTAAAATATACTCACTAGAATATGTGGTAAAAATTTCATGAAGTTTCGTTAACGTATGAGAAAGTTATGGCCAAAACCGTACTTAAGGGACTAAAAGCGTCAACGTCGAATTTCAGGGCTTTTCGGTTGAGCGCAAAGTTATCCGAGGACATTACCATGTTGGTAAAAGTCCTAAGGTTCTTAAAAACCAAGTTTGGGGGTTTACGGGTCGAGAAAAGTAGCCGAAACATCGCGTACAAGTTCAGGGGTCAAAGCTGTCAAGTTTGAAACTTGTTTTGGCTGAACCAGGGTCAGGCGACCCGCCTGGGAAGGCCCAAGCGGGCCGCGTGGGTTGCCCAGCGACCAGAAATTCGTTTTGGGTTGATTTGGGTCCGATTTTGGGTTGGATACAGCTGGTTCTTGCCTCATTTTGCACCAATTAGAAGCCATGCATGGCTAGGCAACAGTAACCCACGAATTTCACTCTTTAAATCAGATTGAAAGGCCATTTCTTGATCATTTTTCATAGTAACCAAGTGCTCTCAACATTCAAGAACTTCAAGGCAGACTTCTGGAGCTAAGCTGATCATCAAGGCCGAATTCTAGTGTCCACTAAACATCTTTAGGACCTTTGTAAGCCTTCAATTCGTTCTTTAATCCGTTCTTGTTGTGTTTATTGATAAAAGTCAAACTGGGTGTTCATAACCTTTGACTTTCTGATTAAACGGATTTCTTTCAGTCATTTCTCGAATTGAAACTTGTTATAGATTGGTATTTATGTGGGAAACAAACCCTCTAAAGGGTACTACCTGATTCCCACTACATGCATGATAAATGTCGAGTCAAACCTATTTCTAAAAAGTCAACAGAAGCGATTTTTGTGAAAAATGACATGATTAATGATATAGATGACATGCAACCTGATTGATCATCATAAATAACTTGTAATACATATAAGAATGTGTTTTAATCATCATCAACTCGACAATCTATAGTATAGCCACGAATCGGAACCGAAAGTCTTGTAAAACGATTATTTCGTAGACTATCGATTCGGATTCGTACATGCATGTTCGAGATCTGTATTAGAAAGCATTTTTGACTATTTTTATTTTAGTTAAACTTTCTGGAATTTTCTTTGATTGAGTCTATGCTTAGCCCTTTCGAATGCATGTTTCCGGTTTATGCATAAAGTTGACTATTTTGCCCTTTTTGATTTAAAACGGGATTTTTGGAAAAGTGAAAGGATAGAAATCTTTATTTTTAATATATGAACTTGCACCGAAAATTTCGGATCAGTTGGTGGTCCAGATTGTGAGTTATGGCCATTAGCGTAAAACTATGTTCTTAATTTACATAAACGGTCCTTTTCGCATAGAACCCGTTTCTGGCCACGTCTTGATACGAAACTTTTTACCAACTGATGTATTATAATATTCTGGGAATTTTGATGATTTTTAATTAATTTTTGGCTGAACGGATCCTAGATCACCTAGTCATTTCGGCTTATGTCGGTTTTGACCGTTTTAGCCATAAAATGAGTTTTACACCTCCTTTTGACCCGAAACCTTTTTCTACTGATTTTATATGATGAATAAATTATTTTAAGTATTCTGGAAATATAAAAATCTCAGATTTATTGTGAAAACCCGAAAACGCCCTTAAATCGTATTTTTAGCGTTTTTAACGCATAGTAAGGCGTTATACTTGTTTTAAACATATAAGACCTATACCTACTGATGTGTTTAGCATATTTTCATATAGTAACAGTAAGTATAAGTATATGATCTCAGATTTCCAGTTTTGGCATTTTTAGCCCTTGTGAAATTACTAAAATACCCCTACGGTGCATAGTTTGGTTTTAATTGATAAATTTGGTATATGGGTCATACCCTACTGATATAATATGTTATATTAAGTATATTTACTGTATGAACCAGACCCGAAACCCAGATTTCTAATTTTACCCTTTTATTACCTTTTAAATGACCAAAATGCCCTTCTAAGGCATAAATTGGGTTTAAAATTATTCCGGGCAATATAGAACATAACTTACTGATATAATATCACATTTTAAGCATATTATCTCAGGGAACTTGCATTTGAATCATTTGTCTACCCGTATCGCCCTTTTCGCGTTCGGTTCGGTTTACGTAACTAGTTTGCGTAAATTGACCGAAACGGGTCAAACGATATCATTTTTATCTCAAAATCCAGAATGTATTTAGTATACCCATATTATACAAGTATTCAAACTTGTCGGGTCTAAATCACATTCTACCCGGTCTTTCGCTTAATCGTGCGTAAACCGTATCATTCTTAAAACTAACCGGTCAAAGCTTAGGCTTAAATAAAAGACCCGTTAGGAATCTAATAGGTTAATTATAAACCTTTGTTCCAGATTAGGAAGCCCGGTAAAAGCTACCAACACTTATCATTTGTGACTTATACTTGCTCAGGTAAATACATTTTGACTTATTTTCCCTATACGGGCTTGGGGTACGGTATTTAAAATACCGCTTGATCGGGCGCACAAGTCCTGCTCCTTATAGGTGTTCAGTCTTGAATAGCTTGTGCGACTTCGTTTAAACAGTTTTGTCTTACTTAAAGGCTTTGGGGGGTTATTGACCATGTCCCGGATATCCTTGGCATTATCTTACGAGATGGCCACGACCAGAGCACGGGGTGTAGGCGTACACCCGTCGTGTATAACTCTTTTATGTGGTGTGTCAATTAAATCTCTAGCCCGGACAGTAGATCCCGGGCCACCAGAGATATAAGTGCATGTAATTCGTTCACAAGTTTATATTATATAATTATCCCAAGTTAATAAAAATATTTATGCCTTGTGCATTTAAATCAATTTTCAATCATTTTTAAAATGAGTCAGTCGATTTGTATTTACCAGTGTAAACTGACGTATTTTTCCCAAAAGATTAAGTGCAGGTACTATACGGAAATAGGCTGGCTGTTTCCTAGAGAGCGTCCACAATAGTCTCGCAAACTCGGACGACATTTATCTGTTGAACTATTTATTTCTATTTTTATTTGATCCGCCTGTGGATCCATTTCAACTACTGTGATATTTATTATTACACTTTATTTAAAGTTGAAATGTTTCTATTCTGCTTCCGCTGTGCATTATTATATTGTGTTGATTGTCTATGACGATGCCAACTACGTCACTGTACCCCACACCGGGCCCACCGGTGACACGTGGAAATGGGGGTGTGACAATGTGTGCCAGTGTGATGTGGGGGAAACGGTGGAACATCCTCGTCCGCCGGTATCCACCCGTGCTGTGCCTCCTCATCTGGAGGATCCATGTGCTCAGCAAAAAGAGCGTGCTCGGGCTCGATGGGTAAAGGATCGATAGGAGCAATAACGGGGTCAACAGGTGCGATATCAGGATCGACAGGATCAATAACAGGATCAGCAGGTATGTCACCAACGGGTAAAGGAACAATGGGATCAGCAGCAACATGATCGCCCTCGATCACAGGAACATCTACAGGGGGATCAACATCAACAGGCTCAAGAGGAAAATCAGCATGAACAGGGTCATGCTCAGGTAAAGTGTCAAAAGCAGCTGCCTGCTCTGGGGCTATGGCAGGCTCAGGGTCGTCGAACGCCATGTCAAAGTCAAAATCTAGATCAATGGGACCGATAGGATCATCAGGGTCCTCTATGTGCTCATCCATAGGAATATACTCGATATCAAGGTCAGGATCAAATCCTGGAGGGAAAACAGGGTCAGAATCCTCGATATCATCATGCTCAAACGCGTATCTCGGAATGGGGGCAACTGAAGACGCATGATCAGGGTCTGAGTCGTGAACAAAATGCTGTATGCTCACCTCGTGAGACGGAGCAGAAGCCACAGACTCAAAAGAGTCTGGGACTGGTGAGTGAATGGGCGAGTCTCCAGCTGGAACGTCAGCTATCATCAAGAGACCACCAACAGGTAGAGGAGCTACGTCAGGATCCTCGTCCTCAAATGGCTCGTCCTCGTAAAGCTCGATGTCGCCGTCGGCATCGGCGTCTGGCATAAGCTCATAAGCTGGGTAAGAAGCAAGAGGAATCGGTGCTGGAATCGCAACAATAGGGAGGTACTCAGCAGGATCGCCATCAATAGGCTCATAGGCACCCTCGGGTAAAGCGAAGGGCAAGGAGTCATCAGTGTGCTCATCGGCGCCGTCTGGTAACGCGAATGGCTGGAAGTCGTCATCGTCGGTGCTAGTATAGTCTGAGGTGTGCACCTCATGCTCCGAAGACATAACATCGTCTGACACTAACGGTAGGGGTCCAGTGGTATCTGATCCACCTGTAGCTGGTGAATCCATGGGTCTGTAACATAACACAGAATAAGCACAAAATCAGTGAATCAAATAGTCACATAAGTTACCAGATAATAATCACATAATCCACCTAGTCCCACTAGCCTCCCAGCCTCCCAGACTGTCCTTCCTAGTCTCACTAGCCAACACTCCTAGTCCCACTAGCCTCCCAGCCTCCCAGACTGTCCTTCCTAGTCCCACTAGTCAACACTCCTAGTCCCACTAGCCAACACTCCTAGTCCCACTAGCCTGAACCTCAGCCTCCCAGACTGAGCCTAGAATAATGAATAAAATGTGCTCAACATTTGTTTGTAAAAAGTTTGTGGATCTGGACTTAAGTGGTATGCAGAAAAATGTTTTCGTGAGAGCCTTAGTGATCATAGTCTAGACTCGAGAAGGAATCCTAGTTCGCTATGATCAGAGCTCTGATACCAAGCTGTCACACCCTGGCTTTGCGGAAGCGTGGTTAATTGGTGTGACTTCTTAATACCATAGCTTAATCATAACAAAGCTATATGAATTTAAAAACCATGCAAGTCATCCATTAAGTTTTTGAAAACATCATACAATACCATTGTTTTTAACATGCATCCATAACCTTGTTCAGTAACATTACAACTTATAACAAAACATAAACGTGATTTAGGGATTGTGTCTTGTCCAGGTAAGAGACACAACCCTAAACCCTGATGACTTCATGACCAGTGCAGCGGAAAACGTTCCATACCGTGCCAGATCCGTTTAATTTCCTGAAATACATGTGAGTTGAAAAATGAACAATAATGTTGAGCGAGTTCACGTGTAGGTGAGTATGTAAAACATTTGTGAGTATAAAAATAGTTGTGGTATGTAGCAGTGTAAGAGGACTTGTGATCACCAATGGTTTGCAAGGCCACTGACATATGCGAAGTGCAAATAGGGAGACTCAAACCTAGCAGATTTCGCCACGGCAAAGTATGTGGACAAAGTCACCCCACGGTCCGTTTCTAGTTTGGCCGGGGGCTGGGCTCGCTACACCCAGATAGATCTACCGCTCCTGTCCCTCGGTCCCTCCATGAGGACTAATGGCCCCATGTTGTTCCTATCCACCCACATGATCGTATAACACCTCCTTACGTTAAACATACCGTTGTAAAGTACTTGTAAATCATAGTAACATGTATTTCACCCCCGCAGTTAAGTAAACTGAAAACAGTTAGAGAAAAGGGGGACATGAACTCACAGTGAATGCGTATCTCTACCAAGTAATCCGAATATCCGAAGCTGTGCAACGACCTACAGGTGCTAATTCTATTAGACGGATGGCCGTGCCTTAGCTTTATAACTTATATTTTTAGGAGACGGTTAGACAACCGTTTCGTGTACATACTTGGTATTTTACTTTCCTTCCCAAGGATGGGGGATTTAAATACATGTGTATTTATACTATCTCATTAAGTCCCACTTAATATATTTTTATTTCTTATTCCAAAATATAATTATTTTTCTCAAAAATAATATATTTTCTCTTTACATAATACTTTCCAAAATAATACGTTGACAACATACGTGTTGGTGAATATTTCCGCGTAATGCGTAAGTTACGTTTTAATGATTAGGTGGTAATAGAAATTACCGTTGTAACTTTTATGCTTGTCGTATAAGCGTTTGTATTATTTTGGGTTTGACAAGTTAGTAAATATTATTTTTACTCTAAAAATAATATTTATACATTTTCACAAAATAATCATAAACAGTGTTGTGACAAAATATATTTACCGAACATATATTTATCACGTTTAGTTTTGTGAAAATCCCACCTCCGATTATTTAATAAATAAAGTCATGGCGAAATATAGTTTGAAAACATGTCAAAAGTAGTCTAACACTTGTAAATAATTCTAAGTGTTATATTTTTAGAAAATTTCGCCAGAGTTTCCCCTGTAACTGGAGGTGGCCACGCTTTCAAGCGTATCATTTTCTTTTACAAAATCACTTCTTTTATTTCAATCAATCAATTTCCAATCATAATAAACAAGTTTCAACACTTCGAATTCGTAGACTAGTATGTAAAATCACAATATTACATGAACTTGTAGTTTTTCTAAAACTATTATGTAGATCTCGTTATATTCAGTGGATCTAGGTATAAAATAGTTTATTCTTGCAAAAACCCCGTTTTTGGAACAAATCACTCTTTACAACTTCCGACAATTTTTATAAAAATTGTTATTTTGTCGGATCTTTCATTTCACAAGTGTTTATACACTTGTAGACTATAAAAATCACATTTGTTAGCCTGTTATATAATTTTTATAAAACATGATTTTCTCAACACCCGGTCCTACGAATATACCACTTGTACATACGTAGATCGGCTCGTTTTAAATACTATTTTTCACGTTAAAACACTTTTACACAAGTTCATGTTTCCCGTGTGGTGGAGTTTCACCTTTTAACCCTTGTACAAAAGAAACAAGTGTATGTCAAGATACGTGATCTTAACAAAGTCGGGTTAAACGATGATAAGAGCCACCACATTGTAGATCGGGCCATATTAACCAACATATTCAAATACTACGACATTTACACGCGTTATGTTCTTTTATCCAACGATTTTCACTTTTTAGTAGACTTTAAAGATTCATGAAGCGGGTTACCGACATTTAACCGATAAAAATCCTTTTAACCACTTTAAACACGACTAATAACGAGTTTTAAACAATATACCTCTAGCTCGGGGCTAGGGAAGATTCTAGTCGAAAACTGCGTGGATAAAAGCAAACGGTAGAGGTCCTTCAACTTCCGTTTGTTCCGAGCTTCGTTGTACGTGATCCTCAAGACTTGTATGCACTTGGAACTTGCAAGACTTGAACCGAAAATGGATGGATGGTGGTGAGGGGGTTCGGCCGAGAGGGAGGAACAAGGGAGAGAGAGAGTGAGTTTGATTAAGTGTGTGTGTTAGTGTGTGTGAGAGGTGAGCATTTATAGAGAAAATCAAGTTCTTCGTCCAACGGTTTCTCGTTCTAGATATCCGCGAATCAATTATAATATAATAAAGGTGTACCCTCCTAGTTCCATCTCAATGGAACCGGCCCAAAGGGTGTGGGGTCGCCCGGTTGGGTCTCGATCGTGCAGTTACAGTTCAGTTATGTTAAAGTCGGTTACTTTAAGGTCTAACCCCGTTAGTTGTTTAATGCGTTGTAAAGCGGGTGTTAGGGTAATCGGGGACCCTAACTGGCTCAGAAAAATACTAACAATAATTCTGGCAATATTTTTATGTTCCGGATATTGTCCGGTTGTTCGGTTGGATAGGAATCCTTTAAAGTGCTTAAGATATCCTTTAAGCGTCGTAAGTAATATTTTTAGCGACACAATTTATTCAGCAAAGTGTCGGGAATAATTCCTTGTATTTTGGCACTTTATTAATTAGCTAGAAGCTAGTGTGTAAATAAAAGTGCTGTGTTCCGTGCTTAAAGTATGTTTTAGGCACATCCAAATCTCTATATCTTATCCCTAGAGACGTAATCATACAACCCTTGTATCCTTACACACACTATGGGTGTAGTAAAATAATTCTGGCTCATTCAGGCCTTTAGAGGCAGTGTCTGCCTGATGCTGGCTATATCAGCATGTTCACTGTGTATCCGTTTAGTGCTACTGTGCTTTTTGTGCATCAAGTTTGTCACTAGAGTTCAGTAAATAAATAATGTAGTGACAGGAAAAATCAAAGTATGATGCAGACATGTACATGTATCAACAATCAAGTAGCAGTTTATCAGAAATCTCAGTTAAGCACAGTAATTAGGCAACAGTTAATAGCTAATTAAGTCGTACGGATACCTGGTTTTGTGAGGGTTGTCACATCGTGAACACCTTCCTCGTTAGCAGGTTCGTCGTCGTCAACACCCTCCTCAAAGTGCATTACACCTTCCTCGATTTCGTTATCATTTTCCTCAAAGTCCTTAGCACATTCCTCGACTTCGTTATCATTTTCCTCAAAGTCGTTAGCACCTTCTTCGACTTCGTTATCATTTTTCTCATACTCCTTAGCACCTTCCTCATACTCTAACTTGTGTTTGTTTTCCGTATACGAATGTTAAGTCCCGTGTTCGTGTCGCGGATAACTTTGGGCAATGTAAGATGGTTCCCCCTCATCTACAAACACCTGGTTCAAGTCAGGTAACGTGGGTCGCACACCCCCGTCATCACAACGAGGCACGGACACAACCTCCTCCTCACCTCGATCAATGCCGGATAACCAAACGCTTTTGGAGACGTGCGACTAGTTCGAATCTTCGCCAAAAATATTACCAATGCCCCAAAACGACATCTTTATGCTTCACGGCCTCAACCAAATTTTTTAGTTAAGAATCTTCAGGAGTTCAGTCGGAATTTTGCGAGTTTGAAAAATTTTGGAAGCCATAAATCCCGTATGCTTGGGTAAACGAACAATTTTGCTCGATAAGGGTCGTATAGGTTGATAAGGGTCATATGGGTCACTTTCACGCTTTTTGAGACTGAACTCCTTTCATGTCAGAAATTATACCTTAAATTCATCAAAAGTCATGTCGATAAGCCTCTCATTGCTCAATGAGAGGCGTATAGGGTTTAATGCTCCAACTACCACAACCTTATATGCCTCTCATATGGCGATGAGAGGCTTATCAAAACCCTTTTTCTAGCACATTAATTGCTTTCACACTATATACTCCCCTTATTGCCCTATATGCCACCTCTGGGGGGGGGTTGTGCACTCAAAAAGTAGGGGTGTATCAATACCCTCACCCTTCAAAAAGGGTCTGGTTATTTAGACACCCCATTTATGTGAACATCCCTTTGCCCTTTAGCCCTATATAGGGCTCATTTCTTACCGGCCAATCTTTGGAATTTGCTGGTAACTAATGCACATTGTATCTATATGGTTCGTGTAGGGCTATACGTGTCATATAGGATATTATTTCAGATTGAAAAAGCAAGGTTGTGTGAAAACATGGGACCTATACGACGCGTATAGGGCTATACATGTCATATAGGTATTTAAAAAAATCATTTTTTTATAAAATGTTGTTTTTATGGTTAACCATTATTATAAAATGTTATTAAATAATATATAATATAAAAACTTCATAATTTTTTTTTTATAAAATGTCTATTTGGGGAGCAACAAAATATGTCACTGTGCCAGTTTGCACTCGCCACCGATATATACTGGGAGTCAGATACGTTTCAAGAGTATATACCACGGATCAACTGTTTGCTTGGTGGCCCACCATCTTCATTGGGAAGGTCCGGGCCTCGATGCTTCTAGACCCACGAGTTTGTTATTCAGTGGTGGAGGCTGAGGAGGTTGACATGGCTCATGTTGTTGAGCTGGACGCCCCGCAGGGCGACCAACCTGAGCCAGAGGTCTGGCCTCAGGTTGACCCGACGCATCCGCTAGAGCCGCCACAACATCATCGAGAGACTTGTGGCGGGTCAGACGGAGCAGATTCAACTCCTGACACATAGTTCAAGAGCTGACACAGCAGGGTCGGTGGATCGACCAGATAGAGGATTGTATGGCGTAGGTGATGGATAGCGAGGCTGAGAGGCAATGTGGGTCTGCCGGTTCAAGACCCGCCACCGTCCGCCAAGCAAGGCAGGACGTCCGACACATAGGCCGGGACATCCGCTATGTAGGTATCATTGTCAGGTCATGATGCCCATTCTGACGACAGTGATAGTGCTAGCGACATAGCAGAGTATTACTTTTTTGTTTTTTAGTGTATCTTAAAGTTACCATTGTACAAACTCATGTTATCTATGATATTTTCAGTTGTTTGTTATGTAATACATGTTCAGTTTGTTTGGTTGGTTGTTTTATAAAAACGTTTGTATTCGACTTGAAACGTTTAAATATTTATAAAGATAATTCAATTTTAAACAATGATTCAATTTTTGAATAAGAAAAAAAATCATAAATAATAAGTCAAAGACGATTATCGAGACAAAAGGCACTTATACTATGGGGTGTGAAGGGGCTTCGATTGGGGGCATTACTCGACACGTGGTGAGGGTGGGATCGACAAGCAAATACTAAAAACTAGGGGTGTGGTGGAGCGTCGCTTAGCTGGGCGTGGCCAGCCATGTGGATTTTTTTCGCTTAGCAACGACTACTTTGAACCAGCCAACTATAGCCCGCCACGTCACACCCCCCCCCCCCCCGCGCCAGGCAGAATATCTACGCCAAGCCCAATGCCGGGCCGAGGCGGTGTAGCCGACATTAAACCCCCTTCAACGCCGCAACCCACGCCCCATACCCACCAGTCTTAGGCTTGATACGGTTATCGAGTCGAACCCAATAACAAAAAAACAACATTTTATAAAAAAACAAAATCCATGTTTGGATTCCTGGGGGGCAATCCAAATTTGATTTAAAACGCGTGAACAGGTCCTAATACATACAACTAGATCCGTGGGACCGTGCTTTCACTTTGCAATCTCTAATCCTACCTCCAATAAAGCTTAATTAAAACGAGTCGTCCTTACTGCTTATAAATACTCCATCGACCCACTCATGAAACATCATTAAAATTTCAACTACAAGATTCAGTTTCAGTTTCCCTCCAATGAAGTTCTTTCTTCTCCTTGTTTTTACACTTTTTTCTGTAAGTGCTTATGTCTATTAATAAATACATACACAATGGCGGAGCTAACCATTAATTTAATGGTATCCCGAAATTTGTTTTTTACCATGCAATCATACAATAATAAAAAAACGATAATAAATAAAGCAAAACAACTACCTAATAGCTTTGTCCTCTTCTTTTGTTTTCATAGTTTGAAATCCACCCTCGTCTTTTACTTTGTGAAAAGTTTCTTTTTCAACCGCACAAACCATAGCATTGTTCAAATATTTCGTGCCTATTCGATGGCGTACATTCATCTTGACAAGCTTCAATTAAAAAAACATCTTTCAACGGTTGCGGAGTAAAATCAAAGCTAGCTTCACTACCTGATAAACCAAAGGAAAAGAACTATGTGTTCCGGTTTCCATCATAAGACGAGCAGGATCACTTATTCAATTATAATATGGTTTTGGATCTTAGTCTAACTTTATCAATTATATTTAGGACCTCTTTTCAATTCTATTATTGTTAATCTGGGCTTATTTTATCATTTGGTTTTAATTATTCTACAAGTTTTTGAGTTGTAAAATGTTTGAGCTTATAACAAAATTGGGATTTTAGTAATATCAAGTATCTTATTTTCTGGCTAGGGGTATTCTCGTATCTTTTTAGGGTATCCTTTGTATAAAAACCAGAAAAGAAAAACTACGAATACGGGGTTGAGCCATAGCCCGTGCTACAGCTCCTAACAATATAGTTCCGCCCCTGTACATACATACATACATTATTACATGTATGTATCATATATGAATAATTGTTAGTTAATTTTAGTTATATTTGTTTATGGTTTGGTTATCAGGTAGCACTTGTAGGAAGTCATGCAGTGACTCCTGAAGTATACTGGAAGTCTGTGTTACCAAACAGTCCTATGCCAAAATCAATCAAAGATCTTCTATATTCAGGTTCATCATCAATTTTGTAATTTCTGAAGTGTTGCATATTATTATGTAATATCATACATTTTAAGCAAATAATTGACAGAATGGAACGATGAGAAGAGCACCACAGGAAAAAGTGGCGTAGGCGTTCATACCTACCAAGGGAAGCCACTTTACTTTGATGTTCAGAACGTACCTGGTTTCCACACATCCTTTCTCAACAGGTACACGGAGGCTGCATCCGAGAAGGCTGCATCCTTTCTCAACAGGTACACAGAGGCTGCATCCGAGAAGGCTGTATCCTTTCTCAACAGGTACACAGAGGCTACACCCGAGAATCAGCTCAAGGATAATCCAAATGCAGCGTTGTTCTTCTTCGAAAACGGCTTGCATCTAGGCAAAGAAATGAATCTGTATTTCACTAAAAACGACCAAAAAGCGACGTTTTTACCACGAGAAATCGCTGATTCAATACCTTTTTCGTCAAACAAGCTTCCCCAAATTTACAACGAGTTCTCAGTTAACCCCGACTCCGTGGAAGCCAAAATCATGAAGCAAACGCTTGAAGAATGCGAGAAACCAAGCAACGAAGGTGAAGAGAGGTATTGTGCGACTTCATTGGAATCCATGGTGGATTTTAGCATGTAGGTCCCTTTTCTCGGAGGATCGAGAACAAACCTAAACCTTGTTATACTAACCCACTAGCGAGTGCGGAATCCAAGCTAGCGGGCAAACCGGGATGAAGCAAGAACAAACACAAGAACACACAAAGTTCACCGATTAACACCACTGTATTAATACGTATGAAGGTTTACGGTTACAAGCACAAGGTTTACAATCTGTTTGCAAACTCTCTAAAGTGTGTGTGTGTGTGTTTTCCAGCAGAGTTTCACTAACTCTCTATGTGTGCATCTCTCTACTAACACTAACACACTGCATGGGTATTTATACCCATACATAGCAGGTCTTGGTCGAAGGATCGATAGATGGTCCGAAGGATCATCTATCGATGACAGGGAGCTCGAACGATCAGCGTGGACATCGAAGGATCATCCTTCGATGTCTAATGGTCGAACCATATCTTTCGAGCACCTCGAAGGATGATGCGTATCCTTCGAGGCTATCCTTCGATCCAGACAAACATCATGTTGTCCAAGTCAAACTAGGAGGATAGTTGACTTGGTCAACTTACAGACTGATTTAGGACATCGTTTACATACAGACCGAATACAGACAAAGTACAGACACAAGTGCACCAACAAACTCCCCCTTGGCTGTAGCTTTGTCTTTATCTTGTCTTTATCTTCTATAGATGTAGACTTGTCTCGAACTTCGACAGTCTTTGGTCTTCGAGTTTCCAAAACTCTGATGTCCTTTCAAGTCTTCATGGTCGGAGGATCTTCAAAGTCTTCACGTCTTGAAAGCAGAGAGTGTATCAACAAACTACCCGTATCATGTAGGCAGTGTGTTAACAAACTCCCCCTTAACATAAGCTCCCCCTTGAGTTATGCTCGTGAAATACTTTAACTTTATGAAGTGAGATCCTTGTGGTGTTGATGATAGCCAGCGGCAACTCGATCATCTTCATCTTTTGAGTGCCTTCTCGTCGTGTCTTCATTCCAAAGCTTGTCATCGACCATGTTCTCCTAGCCTTTAGAATCTGCACATGCAAGAAATCTAAACGCGTAATGAGAACAACTGCTTGGAACATAGTATAAGCAAATGACACACGAATGACCATGTCACAATCAAGCACCGTCCGACAGTTTGAAAGTTTAATAACTTTTTCAAATTTTAAATTCTAACTTTCAAAACATGCAAATTTCGACCGTTTATGAAGATTTAGTCAGTTTGGTTTTCGTTCAGGTTTCAGGTAACGAAGACTCGAGCTCCAACATCGTACGATCGAAAATAAAGTAGAAATAAAATCTTTTTGGCTTTTATAAAGTTTATATTAAAACACAGATTTCAGGTGTGTTTTTGAAATAAAAAGACAACAATTTAAAATCCTTTGAGTGTTATCAAACGACATCACCGCTAATGTCGTGCTGATATGCACCAAACGACGAAACTGTTTAAAAGAAAGCAAATAAAGATTAAGCAGTAAATAAATAAATATATACAAACATTCTTTTTGTGAGTTTCGAGGGTAAGAGAATCATATCAGTGTACGGTCATGCCAAAACACTCTTGTTGTTCAGTTAGTTAATATTAAGATAAGCATCCTATAACAATTATCGGTATTGTTGTCCACTTAAGCTCAACTTATCAGATGTAATCATGTTTAGAGGATACGTTAATGTATGATTTATACTTACCGACCGGTGTTCATCCACATCACGACACATTCCCGTATCAAGGTATGCACGAGAGTTCATCTTACCGGTGAGTATACCGATTATCATCTGTTTGACCGTATAAATTGTGAGATACTCACTTATTTTAATTTGAAAACAAGTCCTTTGTGATATAATCACTTATTGATGAGGAACTTGATTTTCGTATGCATGAGGGCACAGGTGCAAGTCCGTGAACAGGTCAGTACTTCCGTACAGCAGAGAGACGAACTTGACACCCGGATAAATGTGATATTTTATCACTTATTTGTTTTGGACATGTGATTGTTTATCACTTATTGAGGTCGAATGCAGTATGCAATATGTACACGTATGTATAGTATCATGGAAGATCTAGACTTGCGTCCCCGTTATTTTTCGGTAAAAGATACAACCATGATACCCAGATGATAAGCAGCATAAAGACCGAATATCTCAGAACCTCGGCAATCTATCAAACGAAATTTCGGTACTAAGACCATATGCCAATGAATGGTTCCCACCTGGTCTTCAGTCGATTAAGATTTATATCACCCTGCACACTTTAAAATGATTGTGAGCCTACCGATACATCTTATATAGAGCTGCTTATCGTTTTGCATTTAAGGTTTAAAGAGGTTTGGATAGACCACTGATGTACTATCATTTTCTCTTTTGCTCGCCAGGAAACTCATTTTTGATTTTCTATTGTTTTTGTGTTTTTGAAATTTTTCGATGTTTTTGTATTTTCCGATTTTTGGATTTACTCCCCCTAAAATCAACAAACTAAGATAAATTTAAAAACACAAAGATATTTACAAAAATGATTTTCCGATGTTGGTTTACTCTTGCTTGACCTTAATGCCATTTACCAAAAATAAGTTTTATCAGAAAAGATTTAACAAATTTTGGAAAAATGAATTGGCATGTCGGTAAGCGGTGCGGACCATGACAACATTGACGAGTTTCACAAAGAAACAATCACGTGTGAGGTGATATTTGAGATCAACGTGTCAGGCCAAAGAGTGCTGTATGAGATGATAATAATTCATAAAGTAGCTTAAAAATCAACAAGTATAGGAGAGATTTAGAAATTCAAAAACCGTATCCTGCAACCGTTTCATGCATTGCAAGGAATCTAAGTGTTCTTCCAAACTTGATATCCACCCGGTGTGGACTTCAAAGTCGATTTTGTAGCTACTGACTAATCTCTTGACAGCAACAAGGTCGTAAACCTCCGGGTCCGGCTGGTCTTCCATATTGCACCAGCGAAGGTCTGTGACTTTCTCTTTCAGAAATGGTGTGCGGATATTCAATGCACTCCAAGGCATCGACACACATTTCACTTCATTCGTTCCTGCGGACCCGATCAAAAACCATAATGACCAAATTTTGGCATGTTCTTCATTTGGTCGAATTATGCACCATCATTCAACCACATTTTCTTTTTCTTTTCTTTCTCTCCATCAAAGGCAACAATTTCTTCTGTCGCCTATCTTGTGCACGGACATTCCACTATCAATAATCCTATGACTATCGATAGTTCCTCCTGGAACTTCCTGCACACTCACTCAGAGATTAGTTGGAGAGGGGGACCCAAGCCTTCATAGACTTGGGTTGCCCCTGAGAATCAAGAAATGTAATTTCAATTTCCTG
The DNA here is from genome assembly GCF_002127325.2 of Helianthus annuus. Classification (NCBI taxonomy): domain Eukaryota; kingdom Viridiplantae; phylum Streptophyta; class Magnoliopsida; order Asterales; family Asteraceae; genus Helianthus; species Helianthus annuus. The sequence goes on from NC_035433.2 coordinate 143,666,467, forward strand.
ATAATTTTCAAGCACAACAACTCCCCTTGAACCTTTACCTGTTTTAGGTTTCCAAGTTTGTTTTTGTTTACCAGAGTGTGTATTATGTACATTTTCTGGTTTTAATGGTTGTGACAAACTAGGTTTCCTTTTAACAGTTTCCGGTTTTAAGGCCTTTTCGATCACCTTTACATTTTTACGTCGTTGTTTTGTTTCTTGCTCTTGAATAGTGCGTTTATCATGTTTTGGAGAAACAGTACGACGTTGTGAGTGACCTTGTTCAGAGGGGGTTCTTTCAACAAAATTTGGTTTGGGCAAGTTTGTGCAATCTTTAATGATGTGCCCAGACTTCCCACATTTGAAACAAGTTCTCCTTTCAACAAACTTAGGAGAATTTGTTCGACTGGCAGATGTTGAACCTGTAGAACCTGAGGTACTTGCTCGTTCATCACACCCGTTTGTGTGTTGGGTGTAATTGTTATCACTGTTACGCTTCAAAATCTTGACTTTTTGTACAAAATCGGTGTTTGATTTGTTTTCGAAAGTCTCAATTTTATCGGTACCCTTTGATGCTACAAATTTAACATCTTTTCCCTTCTTCATGTAACGAGCTCCTTTTGTTTCAACTTTAGCCTTTGGCTTTGGAGCTCGTTGTGGTTGTTTACCCTTAGAAGCAGTAGGTTGTCGAGTGGTTGGAGATTTTTGATTACCAAATTGTTTCCTAATCTCAGCCTTAGGAATTGGATCACATTGTGTTACCACAATTCCCGGAAGTGTTTTTCCCAAAAATTTGTTTGTATTGTCTTCAAAGACTTTGTCAATCAAAGATTTATTTACATTTTTAATTGGAAAAACATGATCTGAGTAGATTTTATTATCTCCAACCAAAGTGTACAACACATTACTGCTTTTAACAGTAGACACACTTGTCTTATCAACCTTGACAGGATCAATCACTTGCTTCTCAACAGATGAAGCCTCAGGAGTATCAGGATCACAAAGGATGTGATTCTCAATGGGAATGACAACTCCTTTCATCTTGTTAAGTGAGTTATCCTGTTCACTCACATCCACTTCTGATTCATCATCCGATGACTCACAGTCCTCGATGATTGGAGGACTTTGTTTCATGGATGTTGAAGCTTCCTGTTGCTCTGTGGATGTATTTTCAGAATTCTCCGGTTTGAACCCTAGGCCAGTAGAAAATTCCTCAAAGTTCAAAGGCACACTGGGTTCATACCGGGGCATTTCCTCTTCATCAGGCATCTTGGTATAGTTGTCCATCAAAGGGGGTGGACACGCCTTATACCCTACACCTTTCACGTTACCTTTCAGTTGTTGAACGTCTATGATGTGATCAAGCACAAATCGGGAGTTAGAATAACTATCCAATTTCTGTTTGATCGCATCATGCTTGCATTGGGCAATGGCTAATTGCTTCTTAGTTTCTTCCACAAGATTAATGTATTCATTTATACTTACTTGTTTGTGGTAAACTACTTTGTTAACCTCGGACACATTTTTCTTTAATGTTTCTATTACAGATTTAAATTCTTTTTCATTCCGGGTTAAAGCCATGTTTGCCTCTTGGCATTTTGACAGTTCAATAACCAAATTCTGATTATGACTATGAAGCTTTTCTGATTCAAGCTTCATATCTGCACATGATTTACAAATACTAGGAGCAGGAGGTTCAGAAGTTACCTGACTAGTAGAGGCTGAACCATTTGCCATAAAGGCAGTTTGAAAAGAAAAAGCTCCATCTTCAGAGAATATCTTTTCCATTTCCGTTGATGTAGCAGCAGCCTTCCTAATCAGAATTGATTTCTGACATTGAAGCTCATCAGCTTCATTCAGTAGCTCCTGTATATCATCATCTCCTTCTTCATTCACATCAGGCTCTGAGTGATTATCCCCAGAAACAGAGCCTTCTTCATCCGAACTGCCCGAATAACCAGAACTGTCATCGCTCCCAGAAGATTCTTCTTTTTGAACCTGCTCGATGACTTTAGCATACAATGCAGTTCCACTTCCTTGATCACCTTCACCAAACTGCACTGACCAGTCACATCCTTCATCAGCTTGAACAGCCAAAGCCCGATTGTGATTGGTAGCTCCAGGCTGTCCCTGATTGTTATTCACTGCCACCATCCTCCGTTCACGGTTTTCTTGTTGGGCATTCGCATTAGTCTGGTTTCTGAACGGGTTGTGATTGCCGTGTTTTGTTGGTCGAGTGCACTCACGTTTAAAGTGCCCTTTCTCGCCACAATTAAAGCACGTGACGGCATTAATATCAAACCCATACTTCGTGTTTTTCTTTCCTTCCAACGAAGTTCTTCCAGTTCTCGCCATGAAATCTTTTGCCCTTCTAACCGCACTAGCAAAAGCCCATTTAATATCCATCAACTCCATTTCTTCCTTGTCGATCTGATCATAATCTTCATTGGTCATGTTGATGTTTCCAAGCTGACCAGCTACCAAACCACAGTAAGCACTGACCATGGTGTTGATAATTTCCATATGTTCCTTAGCAACTTCAATACTAAGGTGTGAAAGATTTGAGTTGTCGACTCGGATTGTGTGATGACTTTGGGATTGAGGTTGAGGATTGCTTGTATAGTGAGCTTGCTGTTGTTGTTGTTGAGGTTGTGGTTGTGGCTGTGTTGGAACAGGAATGTAAGACCTCGGATCAAATTGAGGTTGTGGTGGAGCAGCTGTAGATTGAGGAAATGGAAAAGAACTCGTATTGGACACAAAAGCAGTTTGAAGCTTCGGTTGCTGAACAGAACTAGCTGAAGGACCAAAACCAGGCAAATACATTTCTGTATTTTGAGGAGCTGGAGCACGCCTTGCTTTCCTAATTTCTTCATCATTTTTATGTTCCAGCTTCTGAATGAACTCATAGATGTTAATCTCATCTAGAGCTTTAGTATGCTTCAACAGCTCAATAAACGAACTCCATTTTGGGGGTAGGGCGTCAGCAAACCTGTTCACCATGTCTTGTTGAGTAGCTGCCACCCCATAAGCACACATTTCACTAATCAAATGATAGAAACGTGTGGTCATATCATTCAGAGTCTCGTTTTCCAAAAACTGAAAAGATTCAAATTCTTTCTTCAACAAATCATGCCTAGACTTTCGAGCAGCTGCATTGCCTTCTCCTCTAGCAACTAAGGCATCCCACAATGCTTTCGTGGTCTTGCAATATGAAAACTGATGGTAGATGTCTTTGTTGAGTGCTTGAGTAAGTATGGCATATGCCTTTTTCTCCAATTCATAAGTCTTCTTGTCATTTTCAAGCATGTTGGCGTAACCTTCTGAAGTGGATGCTCTACTTTCAAGACTTTCGTTGAATGCATTGACAAAACACATCCAAAGATCGGTGCTTTGTCCTTGAACATATGTGTGAAAGCGGCCTTTCCATGACGGAAAATCGTTCATGTGGTTCAGCTTTGGTGGACGATTGTTACTGCCCGTTTCACTTTCACTAATCAGAAGATTCTGAAGACTTTGACTTTGATTGGAAACCAAAGCCCATTGACATGAACTTATTGATTGTTGTTGTTTTGGAATGGCACTCGTCATATATTCAGCCATCGACATCTGTTTCAGATCTGGTTGTGGATCCGTACTCCAATCCCAAGGACTTGTGCAACTCATTGTGATCGAAAATTAATAAATAACCTACACACCACAAACTGTTAACAGCAAACAGACAACAATTGAAGGATACAATCTGATCGAAAGATCAAGACTTGTTCGAAGGATCAACAGTGATCGAAAGATTACTGTTGAGTTTCGAGCAATAGTCTTCGAAAGATTCTCAATGAAAGATCCTTATCTTTCGACTGATTATCACGAAAGATTCAATGTTCGAAAGATTTATATCTTTCGAATACTGATCTCGAAAGATTCACAATGAAAGATCCTTATCTTTCGAGATGTATCCTTATCTTTCGGACAACCAACTTTCGAAAAGATTCCAACTACGAAGGATAACCCTTAGACTTCGAAAGACTACTCGAAGGATGCTTATCTTTCGAGCTGCCTTTGATCGAAAGATGTCGAAGGATATCTTTCGATGTCGAAGGATATCTTTCGACAGCTCTGACACACTGACACAAAGTACGACAGGTTGGTGAAAAGTTGATGTGGTTGGTGAGCCAACTTTCGGCAGAAAGGATGGTTCTGTCAACAACTTTTTCACCAACTTTTGACTTTCAAAAATTTTGCCAAAATAAGCAACCTTATCTTCAAGATCTGGTCACCGGAAACAAATCGGAATATGGCCGGAAAAATCAAAGTTTTACAAACACGATTTTTATGTTACCCAAACCGACCCCGAACACTCCCGATAGGTTTAGAACACGTTTTTCAGTTTCAAAACGCAAGGAAATCTCCAAAAACGGGTGCTAAACCAAGTGTTCAAACACACCAAGAACTCGAACAACCCGGTTTTAAACAAGGTAAAGAGCGAGGCTCTGATACCACTTGTAGGTCCCTTTTCTCGGAGGATCGAGAACAAACCTAAACCTTGTTATACTAACCCACTAGCGAGTGTGGAATCCAAGCTAGCGGGCAAACCGGGATGAAGCAAGAACAAACACAAGAACACACAAAGTTCACCGATTAACACCACTGTATTAATACGTATGAAGGTTTACAGTTACAAGCACAAGGTTTACAATCTGTTTGCAAACTCTCTAAAGTGTGTGTGTGTGTGTTTTCCAGCAGAGTTTCACTAACTCTCTATGTGTGCATCTCTCTACTAACACTAACACACTGCATGGGTATTTATACCCATACATAGCAGGTCTTGGTCGAAGGATCGATAGATGGTCCGAAGGATCATCTATCGATGACAGGGAGCTCGAACGATCAGCGTGGACATCGAAGGATCATCCTTCGATGTCTAATGGTCGAACCATATCTTTCGAGCACCTCGAAGGATGATGCGTATCCTTCGAGGCTATCCTTCGATCCAGACAAACATCATGTTGTCCAAGTCAAACTAGGAGGATAGTTGACTTGGTCAACTTACAGACTGATTTAGGACATCGTTTACATACAGACCGAATACAGACAAAGTACAGACACAAGTGCACCAACATAGCACTACCAGACTTGGTAAAAAGGTGAAAGTGATTTCAACAGAGGTAAACACTAAAGAAAGTACCCTCGTAGGAATGTACAAAATCGAAGTCGCTAAAAAGTTTCCTGCAAACACAGCCGTGGTTTGCCATAAGCTAAACTACGCACACGCGGTCTTTTATTGCCATAAAACCGTTAGCACTCGAGCCTATGCAGTTTCTATGATCAGTGCTGATGGTAAGAAAATGAATGCGGCCGCGGTTTGCCATACTGATACCTCGAAATGGAACCCGAAACACTTGGCGTTCCAAGTGCTTAAAGTGAAACCAGGTGCCGTTCCGATTTGCCATTTCTTGCCTGAAGATCATGTTGCTTGGGTTCCATACTAGTAAACTCCATCAGCAGCAAAAACATAGTACTGTATGTGAATGAATATGTGTGTGTGTATGTCAAGAATCTACAAGTGTTGCTTGGGTTACTATTGTTGCTCTTTTGTCTAATTATCAGCATATGTAATGGTAAAGTAATAAATGCTGTTTTCTTAGTACTTAACTATGTGTATGTTTAATTAAAATACAAGGATTTCTATAGCTAGTACCACTTTCTCTTTAAACTTTACAAATCGTCACTCTAAGAGGTAGATACAACAAATCCTTATCCTTAGTTACACTTTGATAAGGATCACCAACATTCTCAAGTCTTGATATTTGCAACCTCCCCTCAAGAAGATTTAGATCCCTAAGTTCCCCATGGCTAATGCAGGCCCAAGTGTGCAAGATCAAACTATAGTATTTATGGAGGCCCATGATCGAGCTACCAGCTATAGTTGCAAGTAGCGTACCTTTGAAGTGATCACACTTTGATAAGGATCACCAAATGTTTCACTATTCTCAGAAGTGATCACACCTAATGAATTACAAAGAACTTTGAATGTATTGTTACACACAAGTTATGTAAAGTTAATTAATTACAGGCACCAAAGGTTACCTTATGTTTAGAATGCCAAGTTATGTCAAAACCATCATTCATTAGTCTCTTCGTCATCACCACCCCTCATCATCATCGGACCTATATGAGTCGGGTATGGGATTAGGTGATCTCCGACCCGATTACCCGAAACCACATACCCGTTTACCGAACTATATACCCAATCATATACCCGATTATTTTTAATTTATACTTTTATTTTCCATTAACCCTTCTCTAATAGTGATTTATTTTAGTATGTTCATAATGTAAAAAAAATAATTTTCTTTTAGTATATGCATTTGATAATAGTATTTATATTTTGTATGGTGTGAAGTATATGCATGTGAGTGTATAAGTATTATAAAGTTATTATTAATTTATGATAAAACTTACATGTATGTAATGTACATTTTTAATTTATAACAGTTGTTGTATAAATAAAATAATATAATAATTACAATAGTAAGAAAATGTATTTAGAAATCTCAACGTATATTTTTTAACAAACTAATGGGTAAACCCGATACCCGACGGATAATTACCCGACCAATATCCGACGGATATTGGGTCGGGTATGGAACGCGATCTTATAACCGGGTATGGGTATCGGCTCAAACCCGACCCATTGCCATCCTTATATGATGATTATCAACCCTCTAACCTGGGAAATCTGTTTCAAAATCAGGTTCAAATTATTATTATTGTGAAAATATTATTATCATTATTAGGGGAGGAGGGGTTGGTTACTAGTGATAGAATTCTATCACTCACAAGCACCAATCAAGTTCCACCATGTCATCAACCATTTTTTCATCACTCACAACCTTTTTTAGTGGAGGTGGTCATCACTCACCACCACACCCAACAATTTCTCCCCAACCAACAATACACTCACAAAAAATAATAATAATAATAATAATAACGGTGTGATAAAAATAACGAAAATTTGATTTCGTTATATATTAACGCGTTATAGAATGAAGTAGGGGTGGAGATTTTTTATTTCGTTATATATTAACGAGTGATACAATTGTATCACGGGAGTGCCCCGCCTCCTCTTATTATTATTGTTAAAATATTATTATTATTATTATTGTTATTATTATTGTTAAAAATATAATAATTATTATTATTATTATTGTTAAAATACCATCATTATTATACTACGAATACGGGATTGAGCCGTAGCCTGTACAACCCCTGCTATAACACTACCTCCGTCAATGCTGTGAAAGATAATTTAAAGTATTCCAGTCAGGCTTAGGGCTATAATCAACCCTATCTAGCCGAGCCAAACAAAGTTGGCCTCTGCCTCAAGCTCAAACTTAAATGAGCCATCTCGGCTTGGCTCGTTTATTTTATTGAGCTGAAAAGTCAAGCTTGAACTCGGCTCGTAAGATATTCGAGCCAACTCAAGCCTAATTGAGCCGGTTCGTTATTTTTTTTATCATTATCATATTTTTTGTTAATTTTATACAAGAGTCGATAACATAAAAAAATAAATTGAAAATTAACATAATTTTGTTTGAGTGAAACGACGCCGGTTAGTCTTTTTCAAAACCCCCAATTGAACCACCAATCCCGTCAACAATGGAGTCATACTCCGGCGCCGGTGGAGTTCCGGCACCACTAGTCAACAACGGTGCCTTTATTCTTCCTGTAAGTTTGTTTACTCAATTCACTGTTTGTTTATTCTCTGTGTTTACATTTTGATTGTTGGATGGTTGGTTGCTGGTTGTTGGAGTTAGTAGCTAGGGTTTTGATTGTTTGTGATTTGGGGATTTTGTATTTGTGACTAGTTACTTAATTCCCTTTATCTAATCTTCAGAGTTAGTTGTTTGATAAGTGATCTTTTAAAAAAGTTTATATCTTGATTCTATAATAATAACTAGGTTAGTAAACAAACATGTGTATCTGAATAAAGGGAATGTTAAAAACTTTGTGAATTAAGATCCTGCAAAAAGTTTGTATCTTGATTCTATAATAACTAGGTTAGAAACATGGTTGTTACGTTACGCTACGCAGGGTGAATAAAGGAAATGCTAAATAGTTAGTTGAATTGTTTCTGTATCCAGAGTGCTGTACTTCTTAATTAATAGTTTACTTTCTTTAACTGGTAGAATGACTTATGTGAAAGTTAATTCCAATTCGTTCGAATGAAGAAAGTTAAAGGGTAGGGTTAGTTTATTTAGTATGTTAATGTTAATTGGATGAATGGTTTGTTAAATTGCAAGTTTAAATTCATAGGGTTTACGAGTTTGAGTCAAACGAGTTTGGAAGTCATTGATATAAATAAATTGTTAGAAAAGTCTTGATCTTTGTTTTGATCACAAAAATTCGATCATTTCATTCACAAGCTCCTCTTACGAAAGAGTTAGTATTTAGAGGTTGTATGATATACAGTAATACTTCTCTTTCCTCTTCTTTTTAGCCTTGGTGAGTCCTACATTTTTATAGCATTTTAAAAACGTAACTCATGTAAAGGATCTTACTCATCCATTATTTTCTTTTGGCAATTTCAGTTTATTTGAAATTCCCAATTTCATGCCAGTTAGATTAAAAGTTGAATTTTCTATATGTATATATGTGATGAAAACAGGCTAGCAGGAACGACTCTTATAGCTCCAGTAGTTAACTATTGGTGGCCCCGCTTGCCATCAAACTTATCTCAACAGGCATTTTCGAAGCAGTTTCTTCAAGATCAACGGACTCTACGGGTCGCTCACCAGTCTCCATCATTGACCTACTGGTGGAACACGCAAAAATGGTTTCCAAGTCTAACCTTATCGCTCACAGCCCTGATATTTTTTCCCGCCAAGATAGAGAACTCGAGCCGATATTTACAGCTGGCAGAGCAGGTGTTGAGGTACTAAACATACTTCGCGTTTGACATGCTCTGTTTTTTTTGTTTGACCTGTTGTTTGAAAAAAATGAGGATCTATGGTCTCTCTTTCTTGGTTTTAAAAAGCGTGCCTCAGGCGCGCTTAAGCGCGAGGCGTAACAAGGCTCACATCCTAGGACTTTTTCGCTTAGCGCCTAGAGTAATTACAAGAAGCCCCCAATAGGCGCGCTTTCTTGGGATTTTTTTGGGCTTTTCTGCCTGAGGCATGCGCCTCTTGTACCCGAGGCGTTTTTATGCATCTAACTGTTGTGCCTTGGGTTTTTTTGGCTTGTACATGCAGCTATAATCATACAAAAACCTTACTTGTAGCTATATTCTGGGTAGGGAAAGCTAAAAACGTATGGGATATATAAAAAATATATATATAATTAGCTTGCGCGTTGAGTACGAAAAGCTCGTCGCTTTTGCGCTTTACGCTTTGCGCCTCGGTTTTAGATCTCGTCGCTTTTGTGCGCCTCTAGCTTTTTCAAAACCAAGCTCTCTTTTCATGTTAGGAACAAGTAAGACAACAAGGAGAATACGAATCTCTCCACCGTGAGTTGAACATTGGATTCGGTACATGGGAATTTGATCCAACAGAAATTGAAAACCCGTTTCCAGAAAACGAAGGTTCTGTTCATATATGGCAGGGCGATGAGGATATTCTTGTGCCCGTGACACTGCAACGGTATATAGCCCAACAACTTCCATGGATAAACTATCACGAGCTCACGGGTGCGGGCCACATGTTCCCGTATGCTGATGCGAACAGTGATGCCATCCTAAAAGCACTTCTACTTGGCCAAAGTTGGTTCATAATATGCTCACGCCTATGCGTAACTAGCATGAAAGCACTATTCCTTATTTGAGTTATATATTTAAAATGAAATCGTTTTTAATGATTTCAAGATGATGGCTATTTTTTGTTATGCTCAATAGAGGTGGCAAAATGGGTGGGTCGGGAAGGGTGATGGGTCAAAATGAGTAACTTTATAGTTTTTTTTAATAGGGGTAACTTTTTTGTGCGGTCAAAACAGGCATTTCCTCAGTTACTTCAGTGGTTATCAAGCAAATCGAACGAGTTGACAAAAGACCTGGAAATCCGTGCTTACTACATCAGCTCAAATTGCACCCAATGAGAATCATTAGGTTGATGATGGTGCAGTTCTCATGGTAGGTTATTTGATTTATTGATATTTCGTCAATTTATAGGACGCATCACAATTACTTTCCTGACCGGGTACCGTCAATTGCATTCTCACTTGACGCAATGCACGGGTCACATTAGTATTATGTATTGCATCTCATAATTCGACGTTCTATAAATTTCAAACTTATAATGTTTTACATACTATAGCATATCTGTTTTGGAACACATGTAGGTGCCAAATTAGATATTATTGTCGTTGGAGCACCCCACTGCATAATAATTAGGATGAAGTTTTAAATCATTGGCGGATGTGATTTGTTAGGCAAAAATCAGAAGGGACCTAAGGTGAGAACTCGAGCGCCAGGTTTGTTTTGTTGTTTGTATTTGTTTTATAAATTAAAGACTTCCCCATTGATGTAGCTTATCCCTCAACTTGCAGGTTAAATACATCTGGAAATGAAACCCAATATCAATAAAATCAACACCTGCATATACACCTCAAAGATCTTTTAATTTTTAGAATATGCTCCATCGATGCTGTAGAAATAGTGAGTCACTTGTAAGGTTTTAGATTTGGACTTCAAATTTGTTCGGATACGTGTACTTCATCACTGAATTATGTGTGTATATGTGATATACGATGTTAACTTTGAAGGGTTCATTTTCGGTTAATTTTTTAGAGTTGTTTGACATGCACCGCAACGCGGCGCGGACAAGTACCTAGTTAGTTTAAAAATATCTCGTGGACACCGAGTAGGTTAAATTATTTGTGAATTTTTTGTAAGTATAATAACTTTGACATGTAATGTGTTGTCACAATTATTTTATCATATTGATTCTAAATTTCTAATGCTGAAACAATAAAGAGTAAACTTCCGTTTTACTCCCTGTGGTTTGGTTGTTTTAATGGATTTTGTCTCAATCCTTTAAAAATAGTCATTTCACTCCAATAGTTTACCATATTTTTCCATTTTGCTTCCTCACACTTAACTCAGTTAAATCATTCAACTAAGGGTAAAGGTATTTCAGTAATTTTATATAGTAGTAATTAATTATATATTATTAATTCTTCCCTTCTTCTATTCTAGGCATGAGCAAATGGTATAAAATACCGATCCCATCCCAATCCCGATAATCCCGATCCCGACATGTTTCGGTATCGGAAACGGTATCCACATTTTGGTTTTTGCGGTATCGGTAAAATACCGACTTTTACCCTCAAAATACCGATACCGTACCGAACCGACATGTTTCGGTATCGGTATCAAGTATTCATGAAATTTAGGGATCAGGATTATCGGTATCAGGACGAGATCGGGTACATGGGAATTTGATCCAACAGAAATTGAAAACCCGTTTTCAGAAAACGAAGGGTATATGGCAGGGTGATGAGGATATTCTTGTGCCCGTGACACTGCAACTGTATATAGCCCAACAACTTCCATGGATATAAACTATCACGAACTCACGGCTGCTGGTAGTTAGAGTTAGTAACTAGGGTTTTGTTGTTTGTGATTTGGGGATTTGTATTTGTGACTAGTTAGTTAATTCGTTTATTAATATTCAGAGTGTTGTAGAAAAGTGATCTTTAACTAGGTTAGAAAGTAGAAACTGGCCGGTTGAATAAAGGAAATTTAAAATAGGTAGTAATGAAGATTTAGGAATTGTAAAACTATATTTGTAAATTTGGGGTCATAAGTAAGTTACATTTATTGCCAATTAGTTAATTTGTTTATGTAAAGGATCTTGTAATCATATGTATATGTGATGAAAACAGGCTAGCAGGAGCGACTTTTATAGCTCCGGTAGTTAACTATTGGTGGCCCCGCTTGCCATCAAACTTATCTCAACAAGCATTTTGAAAGCAGTTTCTTCAAGATCAATGGAGTCTGCGGGTCGCTCACCATTCTCCATCATTGACGTACTGGTGGAACACGCAAAAATGGTTTCCAAGTTTAACCGTTATTGCTCACAGCCCTGATATTCTATCCCGCCAAGATAGAGAACTCAAGCCGATATTTACAGCTGGCAGAGCAGGTGTTGAAGTACTAAAAATGCATTTTTTGATGTACCATTGTGTTTATCGTTTTGGCAAAATGGCCGGGTTTGGTAGCGGGTCAAAACGTGTAACTAGGGGTGTTCGAAATTCAATTAGGAAAATTCGGCTCAATTCTATTCGATTATCAAGAATTCGAATTCGAATCAATTCAAATTTGAGTCCAGTAAATCAAATACAAATTGAATACGAATTTTAAATTTGATTCAAAATTCAAGTTCGAATTCAAATTTTACATATTTATTTATTTATAATTATATATAACACACATATAACTTAAATTTGGGCTATAGTATAAACTAATCTATAAATTTAATATTGTAAATGAATTTGAATCAAAAAGAGTTTATCCGAATTCGATTCGAATTCGAATTTTTAACTGAAGAGGAATTGATTTCGAATTGAAGTTTTAATCCGAATTCGAATCAAATTGACCAGCTTTTAATAGAATTCGAATTCCAGAAAAAAAAATTATTCGAACAATTTGATTCGAGTAATTCGAAAATTCTTTATTCAATTCGATGAATACCCCTATGTGTAACCAAGGGGGCGCCAAACCAGATTTTCTTCAAAAAGTTAATTTTCATATAAAAATTTGGTATTAGATATAATAATTATATATTTTGATTAATTAACTCAAATAAATATGATTTTTGAGGTCTTAAGTGTAGGTCCCTTTTCGCGGAGGATTACGAACCTAAACCTTGTTATACAAACCTACTAGCGAGTGCGGAATCCAAGCTAGTAAGCAAACCGGGATGAAGCAAGTAGAGAAACAAACACACAAGAGTTCACCGATTAACACCACTGTATTAATACGTGTTGGTGCACTTGTGTCTGTACTTTGTCTGTATTCGGTCTGATATAAACGATGTCCTGATTTGTATTGTAAGTTGACCAAGTCAACCATCCTCCGGTTTGACTTGGACAACATTTGAAAGATGTTCAGATCGAAGGATAGCCTCGAAGGATACACCTGATCCTTCGAGGTGATCGAAAGATATGGTTCGACCATGGTTCGACCATTAGACCTCGAAGGATGATCCTTCGAGGTCCATGCTGATCTTTCGTGTAACATGTGGTCGACAGATGATCCTTCGGACCATCTGTCGAATCCTTCGACCAGACATGCTGAGCTGGGTATATATACCCATGCATGTGTTGAGTGTGAGTTAGTTCTGGAGTTCTGGAGTTCTGAGTTCTGCCATTTTACACACCAAGAGATAGAAGCTTAGAGAGCATTCTGCCCAGAACTCACACACACACTTAGAGAGTTTATAGAACACTTCTGTAAACATTGAGCTTGTAACCGAACCCTCATTGCATTAATACAAGTTGTGTTAATCGGTGAACTTGTGTGTTTGTTTCTCTACTTGCTACTAACTCGGTTTGCTTGCTAGCTTGGATTCCGCACTCGCTAGTAGGTTTGTATAACAAGGTTTAGGTTCGTAATCCTCCGCGAAAAGGGACCTACAAGTGGTATCAGAGCTAAGGCTCTTAACCTTGTTTAAAACCGGGTTTTTACAAGTTGTGGTGTGTTGAAACACTTGGTGTTTGCACCTGTTTTTACTTGTTTTCTTGCATTTTCTTTGAGTAAAAACGTGTCTAAACTAACCGGGAGTGTTTAAAGTGGGTTGGGTAACTTGAAAACTTGTTTTTGAGTGATTTGGTGAATTCCGGCAATATTCCGGTTAAGGTTCCGGTCACCGGTTTCTGGGTTAAGTTTTCCTTTTTGGGCAAATTATCTTTCAAAATCGTGGTTGGTGGGAAAGTTGTCAGCCTGCCATACCATTCTGCCGAAAGTTGACTTACCTACCCATCACCTTTTCACCAACCCGTCACATCTGTGTCAGTTGTGTCAGAGCCTCTCGAAAGATATCTTTCGACATCGAAAGATCATCCTTCGATATCTTTCGATCAAGGAGGGCTCGAAAGATTTATATCCTTCGACCCATCCTTCGAAGTCTGAAACATATCCTTCGACAGAGGAATCTTTTCGAAAGACTAGTGTCCGAAAGATTAGGATCCTTCGTATTGGTGAATCTTTCGAGATCTATTGTTCGAAAGATAAGGATTTGGCTCGAAAGATAAGGATCTTTCAAAGGGAATCTTTCGAGTTCTTGAATCTTTCGAAATCATTGTTCGAGAGTCAACAGTAATCTTTCGAGTACTGTTGATCCTTCGAACAAGGTTATATCTTTCGATTGAGGTTTGTTTATTGTTAACAAGTTTCTGTGATTTCAGATCTTTCGACCAGGATCCTTCGGTTGTGTTATCTTTCGGATCATTCTTACTTAGCATTTATTTTGCTTATCTATCATGAATCCTAGTTGGTGGGGAAGTCCGGCTCCAGACAGTGGAAAATACATGAATACTAGTCAATCTCCATCATGGGCCGAATCTCCGGTATCTACATCCTCACAAACAAATGCCACTCCAGCTGGTCAATGGGCGTTTGTTTCAAATCAAACTCCGAGTATTCAAAGTCTTCTTCTAAGCGAAAGTGAAACCGGAAGTTTGAACAGGCCTCCAAAGTTGATGCATCTTCATGAATATCCAGGATGGGTTGATCGTTTCCATACATACATTCTTGGTCAAAATACAGAGTTGTGGTTACGGTTCATTACGGAATTCGATCAAACTATCGAGGTTGCTGCTTCTTCGACAGCTACATTTGCCGATCTTCCTGATGATCAAAAGAAGACGTATGACTTAGAAAAGAAAGCATACGCTATTCTTACTCAAGCACTGAGCAAGGATATTTATCATCAGTTCGTCAGTTTCAAGACTACGAAGAAGCTGTGGGATGCCTTGAAGACAAGAGGAGTAGGTAATGAAGCCACACGTCAACTACGACGAGATCTACTGAAGAAAGAATTCGATGGCTTCACATGTATGGATAAGGAGTCCTTGGGAGATATGACAAGCCGTTTCTATCACCTGCTTACTGAGCTGACAAACTTTGAAGTCACAACGACTCCAACAGAGGTGGTAAAGAAGTTTGCCGATGCATTGCCTCCTCAATGGAATAACTTCCTGGAAATCTTGAAGTACAACGGAACGTTGAGAACTACAAATATCAACGATTTCGTGCAGCTTCTGGAGAACAAGGATCAGGAAGAAACGTTAAAGGCAAAGAGAGTTGCAGTGCCACAGAATCCAGAGATGTATTATGGCACCTCCACTTCTTCATCAGCAAAAGCCGGTTCACATGCTCCACTTCAAACGGCGTTTGTCACAAGCACGGATATGTACGGCAATCCAGTGCAAGTTCCTGTAAAGCCGCCTCCAACCACAGATTTGTATGGAAATCCAATACAACCACCTCCTCCTCCTCCTGTTCAACAACCACAATATGCCTGTTATGGAGGAACATCATCTTCTGCAGGTCAACAATCAAAGCCAAATACAGTACAGCTTGACACTTCAAGTTTCTCTAAAATCAGTGTAGAAGTAGCTAAGGAACACATGGAGCTGCTTAACACTGTAGTGAGCGCGTACTGTGGGTTGATAGAAGGTCAGATTGGAAATATTAATCTGACACAAGAAGATTACAGGCAGATTGATAAGGAAGAGATGGACTTGATGGATATCAAGTGGGCCTTTGCGAGTGCTGTGAGAAGAGCAAAGGATTGGATGGAAAGTACTGGAAGAACCAGCTTGGAGAGTAAGCGAGACACCAAGTATGGGTTCGATAAGCAAGCTGTTAAGTGCTTCAACTGTGGTGAACGGGGCCACTTTAAACGGGAATGTACAAAGCCAGCCCAGCACGGGAATCAAAACCCCTTCAGGAACCAAGGCAACCAGCAGAACAGAAACAATGATCGTACATTGGTGCCTGTCAACAACCAAACAAACCGAGCACTTGCAGTTCAGGTGGATGAAGGTTGTGACTGGTCAATCCAGTTGGGTGGTGATGCTCCTGATGGAACAGCATGTTTTGCTCAGATTGTGAAGGAGCTGGTTCACACCAATGGTGGAGAATCTTCTGCCAGTGGTGATGAATCGTCTGAAGATGAAGACTCCTCTGGATACAGCAGGAGTGTTGATGAAGAATCATCCAACTCTGGTGATGATCATGTGGGTGAGACATCTAATGTTTCGGATGATATTGACATTGATGAACTCTTGGGGGAAGCTGTAGCAGAAACTCAAAGAAGATCTATTCTGGTGGATCAAGCTGCTTACTCTTCGTCTTCTCTCCATTCAGCCTTTATGGCTAATGTCGACGGTTCATCAAGTCAGGTATGTGTCGATGAACCCACTGCTGTTAATTGTGATGAATGTGCTAGGTTGCATGCTAGATGTGCTGATCTTGAGAAAAGTATGTCTGAGTTGCAAGGCAAACATGATGCTTTACAAGCTAGTTTGTTTGACTTGCAAGACAAACATACTACTGTGAATGAGAATTTGAGTGACTTGCAAAGTAAGCATGACGCTTTGCAAGAAAAATATGATGTGACCTTTCTCCACAATCAGAAGTTGACTGTGGATCTCTCTAAATGCACAGAAGCCAACATGTTTTATGAAAACCATGAAAAAGAATTTAAGTCAGTAATTGAAACATTAAAGAAGGATAAAACTGAACTGACTAAAATGGTTTCAAGAAAACAAACTGATATTAATTTGTATATATCTCGCCTTGAGAGTATGCAAAAAGAGATGGCTTGTGTGAAAACCGAAAGTGATGCGATCCAACTCAAGCTAGACAGTTATTTGAGTTCTAGCTATGTGTTAGATCACATCATTGACGTTCAGAAGGAAAAGAGAGATGTCACATGTATAGGCTACAAGAAGTGTCCACCACCAGTGAGACATAATTATGACGCCATGCCTGATGAAGAGGACAGAGTTTTCTTTGAACCTTCTGTGCCTCTGGATGTTAAGGAGTTTGCAGCAGGACTCGGATACCAGAAAGAAGTATCCTCAGATTCGGATGTGTCAGCAGATACATCTGTAACTGCTGAACAGAAACAGGATCCTCCAGTTGAGGTTGAGGATGCTGATTCTTCAGATGATGAATCTGATGATGCTGCTCCAGCAAAGTCTGATGCGGTAGTCAAAAATGAGGACATACCTCTTGAGAATCACATTCTATGTGATCCCCCTGCCACACCCGCTAAGACTGTTGCAACTGAGTCCTCGTCTGAGAAGGAGTCGGAGAGTGTGACCTTGCTGTACACTTTGGTTGGTGATGATAAAATTTACTCAGACAAAGATTTTCCTATTAAGAACGTTAATCAATCCTTAATCGATAAAGTCTTTGAAAATTCGACAAGTAAGTTTTTGGGGAAGAAAGGACCACATGTTACAGTTACACAGTGTCCTCCAATCCCAAAGGCTGAAGTTCGAAAACAATTTGGCAACAAGAAATTACCAGCAATGCCAAAACAGCAAAATCACACCAAGCCCAAAGGAAAGGCACCGGCTCAAGTCCAGAAGAAGCCGAATCAAAAGAAGAAGAAAAATGTTAACTTTGTGAAATCGACGGGAACGGACAAAATTGAAACGTTTGAAAATAAATCTAACTTAGATTTTGTCAAGAAAGCTACTGTTTTGAAAAGGAATGAACAAAACAGCTCAAAGACTAGTACCTCGAGTTCACAAGGTTCAACATCATCGGCTAAGAGAACACATGATTCTTCGAGGTATGTTGAACGAAGATCATGTTTTGAGTGTGGAACCATTGGGCATATAATTCGAAATTGCCCTTACCTTCATAAGCAAAAAGGGAAGGTTGATGATCCCCGTGACAAGACTGACCGTAAGCCATCTACTTCCACAAAACAAGATCCCCGACTTGTAAAAGAAAGGGAGAAGAAGCAGAAACGCCAACAGGTCAAAAGGATTGAAAAAGCAATTAAAACCGATGTGGTTCAAAAACAATCTGTTTCTGTAAAATCAACACATTCAAAAACTTCAAACTGTAATGAAGTTAAAATGTTAAAGAATGACACTGATAAAACAAAACAGACATGGAAACCTAAATCGGTTACTGAATCAGGGGGACCATCACAATTTACAAACCATCAAAGACAAGAAGTTATTGTCATTGATGAAAATGGAAGACCCAAGACCACAATGGCTTGGGTCCCTCTCTCCAACTAATCTCTGAGTGAGTGTGCAGGAAGTTCCAGGAGGAACTATTGATAGTCTTAGGATTGTTGATAGTGGAATGTCCTTGCACAAGATAGGCGACAGAAGAAATTGTTGCCTTTGATGGTGAGAGAGAAAAGAAAAAGAAAATGTGGCTGAATGAAGATGCAAAGTCGACCAAATGAAGAACGTGCCGAAAATTTGGTCATTCTGGTTTTGATCGGGTCCTCAGGAACGAATGAAGTGAAATGTGTGCCGATGCCTTGGCGTGGATTGAACATCCGCACACCATTTCTGAAAGAGAAAGTCAAAGACCTTCGCTGGTGAAATGTGGAAGACCAGCCGGACCCGGAGGTTTATGAGCTTGTTGCTGTCAAGAGATTTTTCAGTAGTTGCAAATTCGACCTTGAAGTCCACACCGGATGGATATCCAGTTGGGAGAGTGCTTAGATTCCTTGCAATGCACGGAACAGTTGCAGGATACGCCTCTAAATTCTTAATCTCTCCTATACTTGTCGATATTTTAGCTGCTCTGTGAATTGTTATTATCTCGTACAGCACTCTTTGACCTGACACGTTGATCTCGGATATCACCTCACACGTGATTGTTTCAATATGAAACTCATCAATGTTGTCAAGGTCCGCACCGCTTACCGACATGCCAACTCATTTTTCCAAATTTGTTAAATCTTTTCTGATAAAACTTAATTTTGGTAAACGGCATTAAGGTCAAGCAAGAGTAAAACCAACATCGGAAAATCATTTTTGTACATATCTTTGTGTGTTTTTAAATTTATCTTAGTTTATTGATTTTAGGGGGAGTAAATCCAAATATCTGAAAATCCAAAAACATCGAAAAATTTCAAAAACACAAAAACAATAGAAAATCAAAAATGAGTTTCCTGGCGAGCAAAAGAGAAAATGATAGTACATCAGTGGTCTATCCAAACCTCTTTAAACCTTAAATGAAAAACGATAAGCAGCTCTATATAAGATGTATCGGTAGGCTCACA
Organism: Helianthus annuus; assembly: GCF_002127325.2. Taxonomy (NCBI): domain Eukaryota; kingdom Viridiplantae; phylum Streptophyta; class Magnoliopsida; order Asterales; family Asteraceae; genus Helianthus; species Helianthus annuus. The sequence goes on from NC_035433.2 coordinate 143,685,702, forward strand.
ATCATTTTAAAGTGTGCAGGGTGATATAAATCTTAATCGACTGAAGACCAGGTGGGAACCATTCATTGGCATATGGTCTTAGTACCGAAATTTCGTTTGATAGATTGCCGAGGTTCTGAGATATTCGGTCTTTATGCTGTTTATCATCTGGGTATCATGGTTGTATCTTTTACCGAAAAATAACGGGGACGCAAGTCTAGATCTTCCATGATACTATACATACGTGTACATATTGCATACTGCATTCGACCTCAATAAGTGATAAACAATCACATGTCCATATCAAATAAGTGATAAAATATCACATTTTTCCGGGTGTCAAGTTCGTCTCTCTGCTGTACGGAAGTACTGACCTGTTCACGGACTTGCACCTGTGCCCTCATGCATACGAAAATCAAGTTCCTCATCAATAAGTGATTATATCACATAGGGCTTGTTTTCAAATCAAAATAAGTGAGTATCTCACAATTTATACGGTCAAACAGATGATAATCGGTATACTCACCGGTAAGATGAACTCTCGTGCATACCTTGATACGGGAATGTGTCGTGATGTGGATGAACACCGGTCGGTAAGTATAAATCATACATTAACGTATCCTCTAAACATGATTACATCTGATAAGTTGAGCTTAAGTGGACAACAATACCGATAATTGTTATAGGATGCTTATCTTAATGTTAACTAACTGAACAACAAGAGTGTTTTGGCATGACCGTACACTGATATGATTCTCTTACCCTCGAAACTCGCAAAAAGAATGTTTGTATATATTTATTTACTGCTTAACCTTTATTAGTTCTTTTAAACAGTTTCATCGTTTGGTGCATATCAGCACGACATTAGCGGTGATGTCGTTTGATAACACTCAAAGGATTTTAAATTGTTGTCTTTTAATTTCAAAAATACCAAAAAGATTTTAGGCTTGTTTTAATATAAACTTTATAAAAGCCAAAAAGATTTTATTTCTGCTTTATTTTCGATCGTACGATGTTGGAGCTCAAGTCTTCGTTACCTGAAACCTGACTGAAAACCGAACTGACTAAATCTTCATAAACGGTCGAAATTTGCATGTTTTGAAAGTTAAAAACTAAAATTGACAAATTTTATTAAACTTTCAAACTGTCGGACGGTGTTTGATTATGACATGGTCATTCGTGTGTCATTTGTTTATACTATATTCCAAGCAATTGTTCTCATTACGCGTTTAGATTTCTTGCATGTGCAGATTCTAAAGGCTAGGAGAACATGGTCGTTGACGAGCTTTGGAATGAAGACACGAAGGCACTCAATGAATGAAGATGATCGAGTTGCCGCTGGCCATCATCATCACCTCGAAGGATCTTACTTCATAAAGTTAAAGTATTTCACGAGCATAACTCAAGGGGGAGCTTATGTTAAGGGGGAGTTTGTCAACACACTTCCTACATGATACGGGTAGTTTGTTGATACACTTTCTACTTTCAAGACGTGAAGACTTTGAAGACCCTCCGACATTGAAGACATGATAGGACATCAGAGTCTTGAAGACTTGAAGACCAAAGACCGTCGAAGTTCAAGACGAGTCTACACTTTTAGAAGAACAAGACAAAGATTAGAGATCAAAGACAAAGCTACAGCCAAGGGGGAGTTTGTTGGTGCACTTGTGTCTGTACTTTGTCTGTATTCGGTCTGATATAAACGATGTCCTGATTTGTATTGTAAGTTGACCAAGTCAACCATCCTCCGGTTTGACTTGGACAACATTTGAAAGATGTTCAGATCGAAGGATAGCCTCGAAGGATACACCTGATCCTTCGAGGTGATCGAAAGATATGGTTCGACCATGGTTCGACCATTAGACCTCGAAGGATGATCCTTCGAGGTCCATGCTGATCTTTCGTGTAACATGTGGTCGACAGATGATCCTTCGGACCATCTGTCGAATCCTTCGACCAGACATGCTGAGCTGGGTATATATACCCATGCATGTGTTGAGTGTGAGTTAGTTCTGGAGTTCTGGAGTTCTGAGTTCTGCCATTTTACACACCAAGAGATAGAAGCTTAGAGAGCATTCTGCCCAGAACTCACACACACACTTAGAGAGTTTATAGAACACTTCTGTAAACATTGAGCTTGTAACCGAACCCTCATTGCATTAATACAAGTTGTGTTAATCGGTGAACTTGTGTGTTTGTTTCTCTACTTGCTACTAACTCGGTTTGCTTGCTAGCTTGGATTCCGCACTCGCTAGTAGGTTTGTATAACAAGGTTTAGGTTCGTAATCCTCCGCGAAAAGGGACCTACAATACGTATGAAGGTTCCGGTTACAAGCACAATGTTTACAAACAGTTTGCAAACTCTCAAAGTGTGTGTGTGTGAGTTTCGGACAGAATGCTCTCAACTCTCTAACTTTCTGTCTGTGTGCATCTCTCTGGATGAAACACAACACACTGCATGGGTATTTATACCCAGCCCATGTTGTCTATCCCGAAGGATCCGATGGATGGTCCGAAGGATCATCTTTCGGATATGGTGTTTTCGAAGGATCAGCAAGGACCTCGAAGGATGATCCTTCGAGGTCTAACATTCGAAGCATATCTTTCGAGCACCTCGAAGGATCAACAGTATCCTTCGAGGCTATCCTTCGAGGCAGACAAACAACAAGCATATGTTAACTGTTGGCCAAGTCAATTCGGAGGATGGTTGACTTGGTCAACTTACAGACTACCAAGGACATCGTTTACATACAGACCGAATACAGACAAAGTACAGACACAAGTGCACCAACAAACTCCCCCTTGGCTGTAGCTTTGTCTTTATCTTCTATAGATGTAGACTCGTCTCGAACTTCGACGGTCTTTGGTCTTCGAGTTACCAAAACTCTGATGTCCTTTCAAGCCTTCATTGTCGGAGGATCTTCAAAGTCTTCACGTCTTGAAAGCAGAGAGTGTATCAACAAACTACCCGTATCATGTAGGAAGTGTGTTGACAAACTCCCCCTTAACATAAGCTCCCCCTAGAGTTATGCTCGTGAATGACTTGTTCTTTATGAAGTGAGATCCTTGTGGTGTTGATGATGGCCAGTAGCAACTCGATCATCTTCATCAGTTGAGCGCCTTCTCGTCGTGTCTTTATTCCAAAGCTTGTCATCGACCATGTTCTCCTAGCCTTTAGAATCTACACATGCAAGAAATCTAAACGCGTAATGAGAACAACTGCTTGGAATAGTATAAACAAATGACACACGAATGACCATGTCACAATCAAACACCGTCCGACAGTTTGAAAGTTTAATAAATTTTTCAATTTTAGTCTTTAACTTTCAAAACATGCAAATTTCGACCGTTTATGAAGATTTAGTCAATTCGGTTTTCGTTCAGGTTTCAGGTAACGAAGACTCGAGCTCCAACATCGTACGATCGAAAATAAAGTAGAAAGAAAATCTTTTTGGCTTTTATAAAGTTTATATTAAAACACGCCTAAAATCTTTTTGGTATTTTTGAAATTAGAAGACAACAATTTAAAATCCTTTGAGTGTTATCAAACGACATCACCGCTAATGTCGTGCTGATATGCACCAAACGACGAAACTGTTTAACAGAAAACAATAAAAGTTAAGCAGTAAATAAATATATACATACATTCTTTTTGCGAGTTTCGAGGGTAAGAGAATCATATCAGTGTACGGTCATGCCAAAACACTCTTGTTGTTCAGTTAGTTAACATTAAGATAAGCATCCTATAACAATTATCGGTATTGTTGTCCACTTAAGCTCAACTTATCAGATGTAATCATGTTTAGAGGATACGTTAATGTATGATTTATACTTATCGACCGGTGTTCATCCACATCACGACACATTCCCGTATCAAGGTATGCACGAGAGTTCATCTTACCGGTGAGTATACCGATTATCATCTGTTTGACCGTATAAACTGTGAGATACTCACTTATTTTGATTTGAAAACAAGCCCTTTGTGATATAATCACTTATTGATGAGGAACTTGATTTTCATATGCATGAGGGCACAGGTGCAAGTCCGTGAACAGGTCAGTACTTCCGTACAGCAGAGAGACGAACTTGACACCCGGATAAATGTGATATTTTATCACTTATTTGTTTGGACATGTGATTGTTTATCACTTATTGAGGTCGAATGCAGCATGTAATATGTACACGTATGTATAGTATCATGGAAGATCTAGACTTGCGTCCCCGTTATTTTTCGGTAAAAGATACAACCATGATACACAGATGATAAGCAGCATAAAGACCGAATATCTCAGAACCTCGGCAATCTATCAAACGAAATTTCGGTACTAAGACCATATGCCAATGAATGGTTCCCACCTGATCTTCAGTCGATTTAAGTTTATATCACCCTGCACACTTTAAAATGATTGTGAGCCTACCGATACATCTTATATAGAGCTGCTTATCATTTTACATTTAAGGTTTAAAGAGGTTTGGATAGACCACTGATGTACTATCATTTTCTCTTTTGCTCGCCAGGAAACTCATTTTTGATTTTCTATTGTTTTTGTGTTTTTGAAATTTTTCGATGTTTTTGGATTTTCAGATTTTTGGATTTACTCCCCCTAAAATCAATAAACTAAGACAAATTTAAAAACACACAAAGGTATTTACAAAAATGATTTTCCGATGTTGGTTTACTCTTGCTTGACCTTAATGCCGTTTACCAATAATAAGAAGTCAAATCTTGATTTGTCAAATGCTTTGGTAAATAAGTCGGCACGTTGGTCATCGGTGTGGACCTTAACAACATCGATTAGCCTTTTCTCAAAGCAATCACGTATGAAGTGATATTTGATTTCGATGTGTTTGGTCTTTGAATGCTGCACAGGATTTTTAGTGATATCTAAAGCAGCAGAATTATCAACGTAAATAGGAGTAGTTAGGAATTCAAAACCGTAGTCCCGCAATTGTTGTTGGATCCAAAGAACTTGTGAACAACAACTTGAGGCAGCAATGTATTCAGCTTCGCATGTTGATGTAGCGACACACGTCTGCTTCTTGCACTGCCATGTGACTAGGCGATTTCCTAAAAACTGACATCCAGCCGTTGTGGATTTGCCGTCGATTTTACATCCGCCAAAATCAGAATCACTGAATGCGACCAAGTCAAAGTTATTATCCCTAGGATACCACAGACCGGTGTCGGGGTAAGCCTTCAAATAACGAAAAATCCTTTTGACAGCGGCAAGATGTGAGGCCTTCGGATTAACTTGATATCCTTCAAGTCAGGAGTAATTCCGTGATTAGTTGGCAATGGGGTACCAATGGGCGTTGCATCGGACATCTGGAACCGGCTCAAGATGTCTCCAACATATTTAGTCTGATGGATGAATATCCCAGACTCCGTTTGTTGCACTTGTAGGCCCAAAAAGAAATTCATTTCCCCCATAGCACTCATCTCGAACTTATCCTGCATGATGCGCTCGAAATTCCTACACAAAACATCATTAGTAGAACCAAAAATAATATCATCAACATATACCTGTACCAGAAGAAGATCTCCATCTTGTTCTTTGATAAAGAGAGTACAATCGATAAGACCTCTTCGAAAACCGTTCTCCAGCAGATATGTAGATAAGGTTGCATACCAAGCTCGTGGCGCTTGATGAAGACCTTATAGAGCTTTGTTGAGCAACCAAACCCGATCGGGATGGACAGGATCTTCAAAACCTGGAGGCTGTTCGACATATACTCTTCTTCAACCACACCATGTAGAAATGCACTTTTGACGTCCATCTGGTAAACCTTGAATCCTTTGAATGAAGCATAAGCCAGAAAGATCCGAATAGCTTCCAGACGTGCAACTGGTGCATAGACTTCGTTGTAGTCGATCCCTTCTATCTGACGAAAACCTTGAACGACTAAACGAGCTTTGTTTCGAATAACCACTCCACGGTCGTCTTTCTTGCATTTGAAGACCCATCGAGTGCCAATCTTCTTGTAGTTCTCAGGCTTTTCAACAAGCTTCCAAACACCAAGCTTGTGAAATTGCTGTAATTCTTCCTGCATGGCTTCAACCCAAGCACTATCTTTCAATGCTTCTTTCCACGACTTTGGTTCTTCTTGTGACACGTAACACGCGAAGGACCAGTCATTTTGTTGACCAGATTCTCTTATAGCTGAATACAAACCAGCATTTCGGTTGTTTCTCAGCTGATTACGCGTCTGCACACCGCGATGGACATCTCCTATTATATTCTGCTGGGGATGGGTATCGTGAATCCTCATTTCAGGATTATCTGGCACACGAGCATTGATACCCAAATTGGTAAGATTAAGATCAACAACCAACTCCACACCAGGAATGTGGGTAGAGGTGGATGCATTCCCTTCAGCAGTATCTATATTCTGCGTATGAGGTGTATCACCAGAGGCACCTTGAACAGGAGCAGCTGGAGCTGAAGATCCTTCGGCTGCATCATGATATTCATCATCTTCAGAAGAATCGTTATAATCAGCAGCATCTTCATAAACCTCATTTTGAACCATATTGTTGACAGACGAAGAAACTTGAGGATCAACAACAATAGGTCTAACCAATGGCGAGACAGCAGCGTTGTCACTTTCCAACAACATTCGAGCCGCTGCTGATTCTTCGTCAAAGGTTGGCAGATTAAAAGAGTCAAATAGCCCATCATAATCGAACATCCACGGATCACCCGGAGCCCTAACAGGACTCGTGTACCTTTGAACCCTAACTTCACTCCATAGCTCTATCTTTTTGGTAGCTAGATTCCAAACACGAAAACTAGGAGTAGCATATCCAAGGAAGAAACCCTCGATAGCTCTTGCACCAAACTTTCCATCTGGCTCAATCATAGTACACGGAGCACCAAACGGTTCAAGGTAAGAAAGATCCGGTTTCCTTTTCTGAAGGAGTTCGAAGCAAGTCTTGCCATGTCTCTTTACTGTAAGAACTCTGTTCAACGTGTAGCATGCAGCCGATACAGCCTCCCCCCAGAATTGAATAGGGAGTTCCGACTCTACTAACATTGTTCTTGCAGTTTCTATAATCGTCCGATTCTTCCTCTCAGCGACACCATTTTGTTGTGGAGTATAACGAGAACTGTACTCATGAAGAATGCCTTTAGAAGTACAAAACTCATCCATAACTTGATTCTTGAATTCAGTTCCATTGTCGCTTCGGATCCTTTTCACTTTCAACGTATAGAGATTTTCCAACATAGTGAGAAGGTCCTTGAGGATGCCAGGAGTTTCACTCTTGTGTGCCATAAAAGATACCCAAGAAAATCTAGAGTAGTCATCAGTAACTACTAAACAATAAGCATCACCAAACGTTGTCTTGTGCTTCATAGGTCCAAAAAGGTCCATATGAAGACGCTCGAGAGGCATGCTGACAGTGTTGATTTTCTTCAAAGGGTGAGACTTCTTTGTTTGCTTCCCCTTTTGGCACGAGACACAGATATCTTGTAGATGAAAACTTCTCACAGGCACACCATTCACAAGATTATTTTTCACCAAATGGTTCATTTTTCTCAAGTGAATGTGTCCCATTCTTCTGTGCCAAGATATAGACTCCTTTTCTGTGGCTTTTGAGACAAAGCAAGTAACTTGTGCAGATGTTGTAATCGCCTGGCTCATGTCGAGAATATAAAGATCATTAACTCTCGGAGCCGATAAGAGAATCCATTCTTGTGGAATTTTGAATCCAGGTTTCAGCACATAGCAGCCGGCATCATCAAAAATCACTGAGAACTTTTTATCGCAGATTTGCGACACACTCAGAAGATTGTGATCAATTTGCTTCACATAATTGATCTTATCAAAGCACACGATACCATTGGAGATACTTCCTTCTCCAGTGATGTACCCACCTTTATCACCCGCAAAAGCAACATACCCTCCTCTAATATTTCTCACGTCGTATAGGAGCCGTAAGTCGCCAGTCATGTGCCTGGATGCTCCACTATCAACAATCCAATGACTATTAATAGTTCCTCCTAGAACATCCTGCACATGTCATAAAAACATCAGTTGAGAATGGGGACCCAAGCCTTAGTGGTCTTGGGTCGTCCCTTAGCATCACGAAACGTGAGCTCGATCTCTTGATGATTTTCAAGAACAATTGCTCCCCCTGAATTGTCACCCGTCTTAGGTAACCAAGTTTGTCGTTGCCTACCAGTTTTTGAAGATTCTGGTTTTACAGGTTGTGACACACTTTGTTCCTTTTGCACTGTTTTAACTTCAGATTTTAAAGCTTTTTCAACAGTTTTCATGTTTTTACGTCGTTGTTTAGTTTCTTGTTCTTTTACAGTTCGTTTATCTTGTTTAGGTGAAACTGACCGACGTTGAGGGTGAACTGTTTCAGGTGGAGTTTTCTCAACAAATTTCTTCTTTGGAGCATTTGGGCAGTTTCTGATAATGTGCCCAATTTCTCCACATTTGAAACAAGTTCTCCTTTCAACAGACTTAGGAGAACTTGATCGACTACCAGATGTTGAACCTGTAGAACCTGAGGTACTTGCTCTTTCATCACACCCGTTTGTGTGTTGGGTGTAATTGTTATCACTGTTACGTTTCAAAATCTTGACTTGTTGTACAAAATCAGTGTTTGATTTGTTTTCAAAAGTCTCAATTTTATCTGTACCTTTTGATGCTACAAATTTAACATCTTTTCCTTTCTTCATGTAACGAGCTCCTTTTGATTCAACCTTAGCCTTTGGCTTTGGAGCTCGTTGTTGTTGTTTACCCTTAGAAGCAGTAGGTTGTTGAGTGGTTGGAGATTTTTGATTACCAAACTGTTTTCTAATCTCAGTCTTAGGAATTGGATCACATTGTGTTACCACAATTCCCGGAAGTGTTTTTCCCAAAAATTTGTTTGTATTGTCTTCAAAGACTTTGTCAATCAAAGATTTATTTACATTTTTAATTGGAAAAACATGATCTGAGTAGATTTTATTATCTCCAACCAAAGTGTACAACACATTACTGCTTTTAACAGTAGACACACCTGTCTTATCAACCTTGACAGGATCAATCACTTGCTTCTTAACAGATGGAATCTCAGGAGTATCAGGATCACAAAGTATGTGATTCTCTCGTGGAATATCTACTCCTTTCATCTTGCTAAGTGATTTATCCTGATCACTTACAGCCACTTCTGATTCATCATCCGATGTCTCATAGTCCTCGATAATTGGAGGACTTTGCTTCATGGATGGTGAAGTTTCTTGTTCCTTAGAGGCTGTGTTTGAAGAATTGTCCGGTTTGAACCCAAGGCCAGTAGTAAACTCCTCAACATCAAGAGGCACACTGGGCTCATACCGAGGCATTTCTTCCTCGTCAGGCATCTTGGTATAGTTGTTCATCAAAGGGGGTGGACATTTGTTATACCCTATGCCTTTCTGATTTCCCTTTAGTTGTTGAACATCGATGATGTGATCAAGCACAAATTGGGAGTTAGAATAACTATCCAATTTCTGTTTGATCGCATCATGTTCGCATTGGGCAATGGCTAATTGTTTTTTAGTTTCTTCCACAAGGTTAATATATTCATTTATACTTACTTGCTTGTGGTAAACTACTTTGTTAACCTCGGATACATTTTTCTTTAATGTTTCTATTACGTATTTAAATTCTTTTTCATTCCGAGTTAAAGCCATGTTTGCCTCTTTGCATTTCGACAGTTCAATAACCAAATTCTGGTTATGACTATGAAGCTTTTCTGATTCAAGCTTCATCTCTGCACATGATTTACAAATACTAGGGGCAGGAGGTTCAGAATTTACCTGACTAGTAGAGGCTGAGCCGTTTGCCATAAAGGCAGTTTGAAAAGAAAAAGCTCCATCTTCAGAGAATAGCTTTTCCATTTCCGTTGATGTAGCAGCAACCTTCCTAATCAGAATTGATTTCTGACATTTAAGCTCATCAGCTTCATTCAGTAGCTCCTGAATATCATCATCTCCTTCCTCCTTCTCATCAGTCTCTGAGTGATTATCCCCAGAAACAGAGCCTTCTTCATCCGAACTTCCAGAATAACCAGAACTGTCATCGCTTCTAGAAGATTCTTCTTTATGAACATGCTCGATGACCTTAGCATACAAAGCAGTTCCACTTCCCTGATCACCTTCACCAAACTGCACTGACCAGTCACATCCTTCATCAGCTTGAACAGCCAAAGCCCGATTGTGATTGGTAGTTCCAGGCTGTCCCTGATTGTTATTCACTGCCACCATCCTCCGTTCACGGTTTTCTTGTTGGGCATTCACATTCGTCTGGTTTCTGAAAGGGTTGTGATTGCCGTGTTTTGTTGGTCGAGTGCACTCACGTTTAAAGTACCCTTTCTCGCCACAGTTAAAGCACGTGACGGCATTAATATCAAATCCATACTTCGTGTTTTTCTTTCCTTCCAACGAAGTTCTTCCAGTTCGTGCCATGAAATCTTTTGCCCTTCTAACCGCACTAGCAAAAGCCCATTTAATATCCATCAACTCCATTTCTTCCTTGTCGATCTGATCATAATCTTCATTGGTCATGTTGATGTTTCCAAGCTGACCTGCTACCAAACCACAGTATGCACTGACCATGGTGTTGATAATCTCCATATGTTCCTTAGCAACTTCAATGCTAAGGTGTGAAAGATTTGAGTTGTCGACTCGGATTGTGTGATGACTTTGGGGTTGAGGTTGAGGATTGCTTGTATAGTGAGCTTGCTGTTGTTGTTGTTGAGGTTGTGGTTGTGGCTGTGTTGGAACAGGAATGTAAGACCTCGGATCGAATTGAGGTTGTGGTGGAGCAGCTGTTGACTGAGGAAACGGAAATGAACTTGAACTTGTATTGGACACAAATGCAGTCTGCAGCTTAGGTTGCTGTTGCTGAGCTGCAGCGGATCTTGCCAAAGCATCGAATCCTGGAAGATACATTTCTGTATTCTGAGGAGCTGGAGCACGCCTTGCTTTCCTAATTTCTTCATCATTTTTATGTTCCAGCTTTTGAATGAACTCATAGATGTTGACTTGATCTAGAGTTCCAGTATGCTTCAACAGTTCAATGAAAGAACTCCACTTTGGAGGTAAGGCGTCAGCAAATCTACTCACCATGTCTTGTTGAGTAGAGACAACTCCATAAGCACACATCTCGCTAATCAAATGATAGAAACGTGTGATCATATCATTCAGAGTCTCGTTTTCCAAAAACTGAAAAGATTCAAACTCTTTCTTCAACAAATCATGCCGAGACTTTCGAGCAGCTGCATTGCCTTCTCCTCTAGCAACTAAGGCATCCCACAATGCTTTCGTGGTCTTGCAATATGAGAACTGATGGTAGATGTCTTTGTTGAGTGCTTGAGTAAGTGTGGCAAAGGCCTTTTTCTCCAATTCATAAGCCTTCTTGTCATTTTCAAGCATATTGGCATAACCCTCTGAAGTTGACGCAGCAGTTTCAAGATTAGTATTGAACGCATTGATGAAACACGTCCAAAGATCAGTGCTTTGCCCTTGAACATATGTGTGAAAACGGTTTTTCCATGAAGGAAAATCGTTCATATGGTTCAACTTAGGTGGACGATTGTTGCTGCCAGTTTCACTCTCACTAATCAGAAGGTTCTGAAGACTTTGACTTTGATTGGATACCAAAGCCCATTGACTTGGACTGATTGATGGCTGTGGAATCATACTCTTTGCCCAATCTGCAGCAGTGACTAACTCTTGATTGGTTCGTGAGTCCAAACTCCAATCCCAAGGACTTGTACAGCTCATTTTGATCAAATATAAATACCAAACCTACACACCACAAACTGTTAAGTGCAAAAACAGATATGAATCGAAAGATGCAAACTGTTCGAAAGATCAATACTTGTTCGAATGATCAACACGGTTCGAAAGATCCTTGTTGAGTTTCGAACAAAGACTTCGAAGGATTGTCTATACGAAGGATCCTTATCTTTCGAAAGATGATTTCGAAAGATTCTCCTTATGTTTCGAACACAGGTCTCGAAAGATGACACTTGTTCGAAGAATCAACAGTGTTCGAATGATCACTGTTGATGGCTCGAACAATAACCTCGAAAGATAACCTTGAAAGATTCACCCAACACGAAGGATCCTTATCTTTCGTAATGAACAGTAACTCGAAGGATGTATCTATCGAAAAGATTCCTTGACTCGAAGGATAACACACTGACTTCGAAAGATGTTCGAAGGATGGTTATCTTTCGAATCTCCTTGATCGAAGGATGATCCTTCGAGCTCGAAAGTTATCTTTCGACGGTCTGACGCACTGATGGGTTGGTGAGAAAAGTGACAGGTTGGTGTACCAACTTTCGGCAGAAAGGTATGTGCAGACACGACTTTTCACCAACTTTTTGGACTTTCAAAAAGTTTACCCAAAATGGACACAACCTTATCCAAAACCAGTTCACCGGAATGATAATCGGAATATGACCGGAAAAATCAAAGTCACTTAAAAACAAGTTTTCAAGTTACCCAACCCAACCTTGAACACTCCCGATGGTTTAGAGCTCGTGTTTCAGTTTTAAGATGTGAGAAAAACCACCAAAACGGGTGCTAAACCTAGTGTCCAAACACACCAAGAACTTGAACAAAACCCGGTTTTAAACAAGGTAAAGAGCCAAGGCTCTGATACCACTTGTAGGTCCCTTTTCGCGGAGGATTACGAACCTAAACCTTGTTATACAAACCTACTAGCGAGTGCGGAATCCAAGCTAGTAAGCAAACCGGGATGAAGCAAGTAGAGAAACAAACACACAAGAGTTCACCGATTAACACCACTGTATTAATACGTATGAAGGTTCCGGTTACAAGCACAATGTTTACAAACAGTTTGCAAACTCTCAAAGTGTGTGTGTGTGAGTTTCGGACAGAATGCTCTCAACTCTCTAACTTTCTGTCTGTGTGCATCTCTCTGAATGAAACACAACACACTGCATGGGTATTTATACCCAGCCCATGTTGTCTATCCCGAAGGATCCGATGGATGGTCCGAAGGATCATCTTTCGGATATGGTGTTTTCGAAGGATCAGCAAGGACCTCGAAGGATGATCCTTCGAGGTCTAACATTCGAAGCATATCTTTCGAGCACCTCGAAGGATCAACAGTATCCTTCGAGGCTATCCTTCGAGGCAGACAAACAACAAGCATATGTTAACTGTTGGCCAAGTCAATCCGGAGGATGGTTGACTTGGTCAACTTACAGACTACCAAGGACATCGTTTACATACAGACCGAATACAGACAAAGTACAGACACAAGTGCACCAACATTAAGCTTAAAAAATACATCATTGGCCACTTTTGACCCGTTTGACATGGTAGAGATAAAATAAATAATTACAATTGGTCTACTTGTACGTTAATGGGTTGAGTTTGGTATGTCTACTATCATTTTTTGTAACGGATCAAAATGGGTACTTGTGTATGCACACGTCAAATGTGAATGCATTAACTATATTACTTCAGTAAGAAAATGTTTACGCGCTGTACGTTATTACTTCTGTTATTTTTTTTGTTTGACCCGTTTGACCTACTGTTTGAAAAATGTGAATCTATTGTTTCTCTTTTCGTGTTTATGAAGGAACAAGTAAGACAACAAGGAGAATATGAATCTATCCACCGTGACTTAAATTTGGATTCAGTACATGGGAATTTGATCCAACAGAAATTGAGAACCCGTTTCCAGAAAACGAAGGGTCTGTTCATATCTGGCAGGGTGATGAAGATATTCTTGTGCCCGTGACACTGCAACGGTATATAGCCCAACAACTTCCATGGATAAACTATCATGAGCTCACGGGTGCGGGCCACATGTTCCCTTATGCTGAAGGGAACAGTGATGCAATCCTAATCTTCTTGGCCAAAGTTAGTTAAAACATTGTTAACATAATACAATAGAACTGTTATATTTAGCATTATCCTTTAGGGTTTGAAATTAATATTAATAATTAAAACATATGGTAATGCGTTCATGTTATTTTATCGTGTTACCTGTGTTTCATTATTTCTTAACCATGGTTAGTGATTTATGAAACATGTCGTCTCATTCCTGTTATTGAATCACTTATATTTAAGCGTATTAAATGTGTCGTGTAATTCGTGCTATTGAACTCGTCACATTTAATTGTGTTTCATTATTTCTTAACCATGGTTAGCGATTTATGAAACGTGGTCTCATTCCTGTTATTGAATCATTTATATTTAAGCGTATTAAATGTTACATGTCATGTGATCCTCTTAGTAAACATGTATGTGTTAGTGTTTAAGAAAGTGGCATGTCAAACTATATGTGTCTCATTCATGTTCAATACCCTGTTAACATGGCATGTTTTACGATCTTCGTGGGGATGGGGGTCCCATGAATTTGCGAAATGAGGGCGGCAAGTGGTGTTCCGTGTGACCCTGCTCCACGTCAGCACTCCGCAATGCCTCACCGCATGTTAATGACATACTTTGATTAAGATCGGAGAATTTTTTTTGGACACTTATATCCCCGGAAAGTAACAAAGAGATCGTATTCATAAACAACTCCAAATTAAAGTCTAAATAACATTTCATAACACAATTCAATAATATCAAACGTTTTAAAAATAAACAACAATATCCAAATTAATGTCTAAATACTTTTAGATGATAAAAAATGAGGTAAAATACTAACGTCCGAAATTGCATATAGATACTACGTCTTCAATCTATTGTATTGATCAACAAATCACATCATCCATATTTGTTCCTGAAATGATAAGTAATAAATTTAAATGAATATGTTGACAAACATAAACAAACACATAAATTGTGTACGCAAATGGACAAACACAACAAAAATTCACGAACAAACGAGACACATGTTCATGTTGCAAGAAACGTAAACAAAAACATTCGGTACATGCACCAAGGTTGCCTTGTGTATAGAGTGCCAAGTTAAGTCACTAACCATCATTCGTCAATCTCTTCAACCTTCATCATCACCATCGCCAAGTGTTGTAACTAAATTGGAGAAAAAAACACGATTCACGAACTTTGTTTTGCTAAATTCAAACATAATTTAGTTTGCCAACAAATTGCACGCATAATGAAAAAAAAAACGTAGTGAAGTTATGTATGCATGTCAGATGAAACTAAGGTTAATAATATTTCTATAATTTTTATATATCTTTTCAAAATGTTATATGGAACGGAGCAAAGGTCATTGTATTTTTTAACATTTTCTTCCATTGTAACGATATTTCAAAAAAAAAAAAAAAAAAAAACTGAAATCAAAAGCAACGTCCAAGCAAAATCAAATACTTTAATTTCTTGTTTGCTAAATAAGAAAACTTCACTATTGTTTTTTTTTTTTAAAAAGGTTAGAAAATAAAAAGAATAAAGGAGATAAATCTTACAATAGATCATCATCATCACTTAGATCGGGAACATCATTACTTAGATCAGGAATGTGAGAAATTTTATGCCAATCTTCACCCGTGTTTCTTTTACACCTTTTACCAAGATGTTTACAACCTCTTATCACAAGTTGGTTTAGATCCTTGAAACTCTGAATCTCATCCGGTAGAGAAAGTAATCCATGACAATATTCAATGTTCATCTTTCTGATGCTTGGAAGATTACACGGTAAAGAAATTAATTTGAAACAGTTATTTAATTCTAAATCCTCCAGTTTTGGAAGATTATCTGGTAAAGAAATTAATTCCACACACAAGATGATCTCTAATCTTTGTAAACAAATAAACATATCGGTGTTATCTACTGACATGTTTATATCATCATCGTGAAAATACTTCAAAGAACGCATATCCACCAACTGAATAACCCTAAGACTGGGGAGTCTCCCAAGTGGTGGAATATGCTCACAGTTCTTACAATCATAGAAAACAATTTCAACCAAATTCCTTAAATTGTCCATCCAACTTGGAGAAATGGTCTTTCCCATGAAATACTTCATTTGCAATATCTCTAAAGATGGATTTGGCTCTAATCCCTCAAGAACCTCTTCTGGAAACATTTCTGGTGTAATTTCTTCCCAGGTATAGGTACCCTTGTCCGACCAGTCTAACAGCAACATCGACAGATTTGTTTTGCATATGAGATTGGCACTCTTGGCCTCACTTAAACCTCCAACATTCTTAAGTCCTTCTATGCACAACTCCCCCTCAAGAAGATTTAAATCCCCCAATTCACTTATTTTGGCCCCTCTCTCCTTACCGACAGGAAATCGTGGAAGCATTCGAAGACTAGTTAGTTTCCCGATTCCAAACGGCAAATGTCGGAGTGAATCACAACCATTGATGTCCAAACGTTGAAGGCTAATCATGTCTTTTAGGCCGTCAGGTAAAACTTCTATTCCCGAGCCTAGTAAGGTCAAGTATTTCAGATATCTGAGCTTACAAATTGATTCAGGCAACTTACACAATCTCCAACAATCACATAAAACCAACACTTGCAAGTTTTGGAGATACATAATCGACTCGGGTAAAGCTTCTATCCTTGATTTTGATAAATTCAAGTATCTCACATGTTTGAGTTTATAAATTGATTCAGGTAATGTCCATAAGTTGGTAAGAGCCAAGTGTAATACCCTTACATACATGTGGTTGAAAAGTTGACTAATGCAATCTTCATCCCCCTGCCCGAACATGAATATTGACCTTAATGATGTTAACTTTCCTAAATCCTCAGATGATAAAATTAACTTTTCATCCGGACATGACAAGCTCAAATGAAGCACCTCATCTGGGATTTTAACCTCGTTACAAGCAGGCTCTATAACTAAACAATCATGTTTCATTACATGCCGTGCCATGTCATGCACTAGATCATGCATTTTACATCTGCCATAATCATCCACCTGGAAGAGGGATTTCCAAACCAAACAATTAAAACTTTCTTCTCCAATCACATACAAGTTGTCTGTTTCTTCTCTGGGCGGAATGAAACCGTTTGCTACCCACAACAAGATCAGTTCATCTTTTTTTAGTTCATAGCCTTTAGGAAACAAACAAAAATAAGAAAAACATCTCTTTAAATGTGGAACCAAGTTATCATAACTTAACTTTAAAGCAGGCAAGACATTATTTTCTTGTAAGTTCCATATGTTACTGTCTTTCACACGTTGCCAGTCTTTGCTACTACTTTTTGACCACATTAAGCTGCCCAAAGTCTTCACCGCCAAAGGCAGCCCCTTACATTTCACAACTATTTCCCTTCCAATAGGCTCTAGCTTACGTTCGTCATCCCCCACTCTTCCTTGTGCAAATGCATGCTTCTTGAATAATAACCATGACTTCTCTTCTGATAAACATCCCAGCTCATGTTGTAACTCACCAACGTTAGCCATCATTTGACAAGTTCTCTCTGACCGTGTTGTCATCACAACAATACTTCCTTCTTCCCCACAACTTAATGTTCCACTTAATGTTTTCCATTTTCCCTCTTCGTTCTCTTCAGCCCAAACATCATCTAGTACAATTAAGAATTTTCTTCCCATTAACTTGTTTTGGAGGGAAGCTTGCAACGTATCGAGCTGTGTAAGCGTACACCCAGATTTATCTACGGACTCGATGATTTTTTTCATTATCTCATTAACTTGGAAGTTTTCAGAGACATACACCCAACATTTTAAGTCGAAATATTGATCAACTCTCTTATGGGTATAGACTAATTGAGCTAGAGTAGTCTTTCCTAGACCTCCCATACCCCAAATACCATACACCCGAATATCACCATTGTCATATTTTCCTATATCTTTGTTGCATACCGTTCTTATAACCATCTCCACCTCTTCATCTCTTCCTAAAATTTTTGAAGAATCAAGTATAAGTGAGCTAGTTTCCCTATTAGGCATCTCACCTTCAACTCCCACATCTACATGACTTGTGTCACTAGAGATCAAGTTTAACTCAAATCTCCTGGATGCTATCTCATCCAGTTTTGTTCTTATGGCTTTAACTTTGTGAGCAGCCCTAACACGAAACTTAAATTTGGAGAATGAGGCTCTTACCTTGTATTTGATGCCTATTTTGATTCCTCTTTCGACGTCTATCTCTTTGTGTAGACTTCGTAGCAAAGCTTCAGTTGAGATATCATCCAACACATTTTCTACCTTGAACGATGCAGATCTAAGACGCTGAAGCCATAACTCTACAGCCTTTTCCTTGATGTGTTTCTCTTCTGCATCTTCAAGAACAGCTTGGATCTGCTCGAAATCTTCCTTGAGACGCATAATATCGCCCTTGAATCGCCGAAGTAGACCAAACTCTTTGATAAGTTCAGAAGTCAGTCTCCCTATCACATCCTTCACAAGAGCTGAAATAGCTGCATCTCCCATGATTACTATTTCAAAATGTTAGAATCAGAGAAAGATCGATGGTGATCCAAGAAGTGTAAGCTGGAAAACCAAAGCAAGAATGTGAAGAAAAAGTAAAGGCAATACAACAACTGTACGTAAAGCATATAATTATTGCAAGGAAAGGATGAGTATCAATCAAACAAAGGATATGCATATTATTGCAAGGAATGGATGAGTATTCAACAAACAAAGGATATAATGGATAGCTTTTGAAAAAGATATGCCGACCCATGTATATAGTTGCAAGACAATTCTTTTTCGAATTTTGCTGCTGCCTATAATATTTTCATCTTTTTCTTATTAATTGAAGTTGTGTATACGCATAAAGAAACTACTAGTACCTTTTTACCCGTGTTTTTTAGTTAACTTTTACACATTGGTTAGAATCAGAAAATCTATGCACGCTTCGCCAACATTAGATTCACGTATGATATATACGATATAGAAATATAGTTCATGTAGGAAATAACATGCATATCAATCTTGAACACAAGTATAACTCATCCAAACAAATACCTCATTTCGATCTCGAACGCAAGTACAACTCATCCAAACTTCACTATAAAAGATAAATTTAAATATGCCAGGGTGATTCGGGTTTTGACTATTTCAGTCTGGCTTAGGACTATAGTCGATCCTAGCCAAGCCAAGCTGGGCTCGTTTATTTTATCGAAGAAAAGCCGAGCTCGAGCTCGGCTCGTAAAATGCTCAAGCCACTCGAGCCCAATTGAGCCGGCTCGTTAACAATATTTCAGCTGTTTACAGTATTTCAGTTTTGTGAAAGTAAATTGTGGTCAGATTATAATTTAAGTTTATCTATAAAATTCTGTTTTGTCAGCTCTGTTTTGGAAGTTCAATAGTTTATTAAGTAAATTCATTATGAAAAAGTATTTGTCACTAACAAGATTTGTATCTCAACTCATGTAATGGATCTTATAATTATAATGTTTTATAAAGGTATTTAAAAAAAAAATATTTCCTCTTTCAGTTGCGACTTATGAGGATAAATTTTTGTTTTATAAAGGTTATACATTTTTGTCTTATAATTATAAGTGATAAACTTTCTATATATGTGTAGTTATATGTAAATGTTTGTTATTTTTTATTTAACTGTTTTTACAGCTCACTTGAACCACCTATCAGAAGAGGATGATATGCAATTGTTTTAATCTGCAAGTGTAAGTCAAATGAAGGGGAAATCTCAATGCAGTCCTATGGAAAGTCAAAGGTATAAAAAGTCAATGCTTGACATATTGTCAAAATTGTCAAAAATCAGTCAATTATGCTCAGATGGCTAAAGATTGGGTGCTGGTCAACCGTGGTCAAGATTGATTATAGTCAAAGTTGGACAACTGTACAAACTGTCCAGGAGTTGAAAATTCAAAAAAGTCAACATCAAGCAGTTATTGATAACGAAAGTCAAGGGTTTGAAGTCAAGGCTCTCAAAAGTCCAAATGGGTTGATTTGGATGGAGCAAAAGTGGGAAGATTTGTTAAAGGTGGATTGGAAGATGAAGATTTATAGTATTCATGTTTGTGTGTATTTGTTCAAGGGGTTGTATTGTTTTCAAGTATTAATAATAAGACCGTGGGGTATGGTGGGGCGGGGGTTAGGGCTTGGGTTGGGCATTTGGTCACACCTGTCCGCGGAGCCAGTCCACTGCCGGGTTACGTGTCCGCGGGGTATGGCGGGGCGTGGGTTGGGCTTGGGTTGGGTGAACCGCGTGGCAGGGTAGTTTATAAAAAAAAATATACAAAATTTAAAAAAATCACACAAACATTTATAAAAAAAAACATACAACTTCATTATTTATAAAATTGCATAAACCTAAAAATTACAAAATAAGAAACCTAAAGCGTTAAATAAATTTCAAAAAGGTCCATCTTGTCGAACACCTTTTTTTCCTTGCCGCGAAACTCTATGTTCGCCACCACCACCCGGTCCTCGTGGCTTAACTCGCCACCGGGAACCGCATCGTAGTAAGCCTTGAAACGCTCGAGCTTGGGCCGTAGCTCGCGCCATTTATGTTGGCACGCGTTGAGGTTGTGGCGGTCGTTACCGACGTTTTGTCGGTAGGCCGCGAAAGCTTCCGGCCAATATTTGGTTTGGCCCGGTGGCCGCCCCTTCATAGCGTCAACGACGCTTGTGACCAGGGCAAGTTCTTCGTGGTGGGTCCAGGATGCCATAGCGGGTTCGTGGGATGTTGGGTTTGTGGTGACCGGCTGGGCAGCAGGTGGGTTTTGTCGAATTTTTGGGACCACGGTGGGGGTTGGGATGGACCACCCGGTAGGGGTTTGGGGGTATTTATATGGAGGATGTTGGGGTTTGGGTGACCGGTTGGGGTGACCGCTTGGCCAAGCCAACGGTTTGAATTTAAAATTCAAAACTTTTGGGATGGCCCGCTATGACGTGGCTGGTGAGCCAATGATATTCAGCCAACTAGGATGGCCAATCCGCCCCACGCCCGGCTTGAAACCCATGCCCCAAGGGCCACGCCGAAACCCATGCCCACCCGGGGTGGTGGCTTGGGTGTTTTCCCGCTACCCACGCCCAAACTCCCGCCCCATACCCCGCAGTCTAAGGTGTATACTACATAGAATGGATGGGTATATAGGTATATAGCTTTGGTTCAATTGGGCCATGTTTAGACCCAATTGGAGTTAAACTATTGTTGTGTTAGTTCATTTGGGCCATTTGTGATCTAAATGGGCTTTAGAAAAGTAAATATGCTGAAACCAAAAGCAACATTGGTTTTTCATTAAATAATCAAATACTTTCATCAATAGGTTGTATGGAGTTATGGACGAAAGCTTGAGGGTGTAATAGCGCTACGTAAATCTTAGGGGCTTTGCCTTTCACATCACAAAAAGAAGGGGATGATGTTGTGAGCAAAAGGGCAAAGGCAAAACAAGTTGGTCATGTTAAAGGAGAGGGGCAAGGCCCAAGAAGATGTTGCCATCAAAAGGCCGACTCTTAGGCCGGCCAACCCGTGCCGTCGCTGGAGCCCAAATTTTTAAAGGGTCCGAAAGGTTTTTATAAGCTTTTATATATATAGTAAATTATATATTTGATATACGCATTCATTTATTATACATAAAAGTGTTGGTGGTGGATTGGAAAAAATCATCCCAAGTTCATGGCTTGGCTGTACCACCAAGGTCTTGTTTTTTTAATTCATTTCCTCTTACAAGAATTTTGGGCGTATTTTTTATTTCGCCCGAGGCCTAAATTATTTTAAAAGTTTTCGAAGACGACCCATCACAAAAGATGACAAAGTGGTTTCAGTGCACAGATCGGAACAAATACTCCCAAGATCAAGACGATCTAAACCAAAAAACAGAATGATTCGCAGCCTTAGAATACCAATAGCGAACCTAAACACAACAATAACAACCAAATCAGTAACAAACAGCGGAAAGAAACAGATTAGGAGCGATTAGCTCTGATACCATGTAAAAATGGTATGAATGACAGTAAAACAAGACAAACAGAATCACAACACCAGAAATAGTGGCAAAACGGTGACAAAAAGTTTTATTACTTAACCAACCCAGAAAAACACCCAAACCTCCCTTGATCTTACAAAATGTAAGATCTATGAACAATACAAGTAATAAGCAATCAACTGATGATAGATCAGTTGATTATATGAAACGATACAACCAGAATGAACTATGATCCACAGGATCTAACAATACAAAAGAACAACAGATCAAGATCTGTAATGAATCTTCAATACGCTGCAGATCTTCAACAACATGAACTCAAGAACTACGAAACCCTAGTTTCGCCCCAAACAACCAGAGAGAAGTGAGAGAAAATATCTGAGTGTGTAGAAGAATCTGACCACACACATCTCCTTTTATATCCAAGTTTACACTTAACACCCTTGAAGTATCAAGCTAGTAACAACTCTTAAACCGCCTGTAACAACCACAACAACTTGAAACCCATTAGAAAATACAACTGGGCCAATTAATAAGCCCACATATGTTCAGCCCAACCCTGAGAAAGCACAAGCCCAGACATGTACGCATTTAATCACATTATTTTAACACTCCCCCTTGATTCAAACAGCGAACATGTCAACTAACCCTAAATCAGAACACAATGAATCATGCTGAACACAACTCAGGCCTTTCGTAAGCAAGTCAGCCAACTGAAGATCAGTGGCAACTTTTTCAGGTGTAACAACCCCATCAGCTATTTTTTCTCGCAAAAAATGAAGATCTATTTCAAAATGCTTAGTTCGCTCATGAAACACTGGATTCAAGGCGATAGAAATAGCTGATTGGCTGTCACAAAATAACTTAACAGGCAATTCATAACTAACGTTCAGTTCCTTTAAAATATTCAAGATCCACATTATTTCACATGTGGCAGAGCACATAGCTCTATACTCTGCCTCTGCTGTGGATCGAGACACAACGCTCTGTTTTTACTTTTCCAGGAAACTAAAGAGTTTCCAAGGAATATACAAAACCCCGTAACAGACTTTCTTGTAGCTAAACATTTAGCCCAATCAGAATCAACATACCCCTTTACACTAAACACACTCGCTTTTTTAAACATAACTCCTTTTCCTGGGGACAACTTTAAGTACTTCAGTAACCGTAACGCAATTTGCAAATGACCAGAATTAGGAGCATGCATAAACTGACTTAGAAACTGAACAGCATAGCTAATATCAGGTCGAGTTATAGACAAATAAATCAGTTTTCCAATTAACTTTTGAAATCCTGTAACATCTTTAACAAGATCTAAATTTTTATCTAACTTGCCAGCCAAAACATGACTTTGTTCAATTGGTGTGTTAACCGGTTTGACTCCCAAATACCCAAACTTATCTAACAACTCTAAACAATACTTCCTTTGGGTTAAACACAAACCATCATCAGCGTACAATACTTCTATTCCTAAAAAATACTTCAAGACTCCTAAATCTTTAATTTGAAAGTTTACACTTAAAATTTGTTTCACATTTAACACTTCAGATTCAGAATTTCCTGTAACAATTATATCATCAACGTACACCAAAAGAACAACAAACACAGAATCTTTAGACAGAGTAAACATAGAATGATCACATACACTCCGCACAAAGCCCATAGTAACTAAAACTTGAGTTAGTTTTTCATTCCACTTCCTAGTTGCTTGTTTAAGCCCATACAAGGACTTAACAAGCTTACACACTTTGGTTTCATTTTCAGAAAAATATCCAGGAGGTAAAGACATATAAACATCTTCTGAAATTGAACCATATAAAAAGGCGTTATTAATGTCAAGTTGAAAAATAGGCCAACTATTTTGAACAGCTAGACTTAACACACAACGAATAGTAACCATCTTTACAACCGGAGAAAAAGTTTCTCCAAAATCCACTCCTTCTCGTTGGCTATAACCCTTAGCAACAAGTCTAGCTTTAAACCGTTCAACCTCACCATTAGACTTGTATTTTATTTTATAAATCCACCTACATCCTATAGGTTTTCTATCTTTAGGTAAGTCAACAAGAACCCAAGTTTCATTTTTATACAAGGCTTCCATCTCCTTATTCATAGCCTCAATCCATCTAGGATCTTTAATGGCTTCTGAATAGGAAGATGGTTCAACCATCTTATTCAAACTAGACACAAAACACAGATTTTCAACAGATAAGTTTGAATAGTTAACAGACTTTTCAATACCATATTTGACTCTCCCTTCAACAACATAATCACTATATTTTTTAGGAAACACAACACTTCTGGATGACTTCCTAACATTATGTGTACCCTCAGAAAGGGTGTCTTCATTTAAACCTAAAGTGTCCTCTGCCCCGCCATTATCATCCTGTCCACTACTGCTCTCCTGTCCTAACTGTTGACTATGACCAACATTAGGATCAGGGGCTGATGTAGAGGGTGACAATGGCTGCTGATCATCACTAACATGATTATTTGCACCATTTGTACCCTCTTCATCATCGGGCATATTAGGAACTTCCGATGCAAATTCGTCAAAAAAGTTAACATGGTTTAAATTTTTTTCACAAACGGTTTCTTGATTATCAAACGACTTAACTTTGAATGGATAAACATTCTCATAAAATTTTACATCTCTGGAAAAGAATATTTTTTTATTATCCAAACTTAACAACTTATACCCTTTTTTAAAATTTGAATAGCCAAGAAACACACACTTGTCTGCATGATATGCAAACTTATCAGATTCAGTTAAAACTCTACTAAAACATAAACATCCGAAGTTCCTTAAGTGAGACAAAGAGGGACTAAAACCAAACATCATTTCAAACGGACTCCTACCATTCAACACACTAGAGGGTAACCTGTTAATCAAATATACAGCAGTTAGCACACAATCAGACCAGAATCTTAAAGGTAGGCCACCCTGAAACATCAAAGCCCTAGCTGTGTTTAACAAATGTCTATGTTTCCTCTCCACAACACCATTTTGTTGTGGAGTATAGGAACATGACGTTTGATGAAGAATGCCTTTAGACTTACAAAACATGTTCATTTGATTATTAACAAATTCTGTTCCATTATCACTTCTAAACACTTTAACTCTCCTTTTAAATTGAGTTAGCACAAGTTCATAAAAGTTTTTCAAATTATCAAAAACCTCAGTTTTATTTGACAAGAAATAACACCATACAGACCTAGAGTAATCATCCACAACAGTTAGAAAATATTTAAACCCATCATAACTTGCAACTTTATAAGGACCCCATAAGTCTAAATGTATTAAATCACCAACAAACTTTGACTTGTGTTCACTCAAAGGAAATGGAACTCTTACTTGTTTAGCTCTGTGACACACATCACATGGACCATGTTCATTTGAATTAATATTTAAACTTCCTTTTAACACAGCTAAGACCTGATCTGAGGGGTGTCCTAACCTAGTATGCCACGTAAAAGACTTAACAGAACTATTAAAGCAAACATTAACAGCATTACCATTATTTCCAACAAAGTACAGACCACTATCCTGACTACCATTCATCAGAATTTTCTTGGAACTGGAATCCTGTAACATACAACTATTCTCTTTAAAGACAACAGATACATGGTTATCCTTAGCTAACTTATAGACAGACAGCAGATTCACACAGTAATCAGGAACATAGAAAACATCTCACAATACTATGTTATAAGTCAGTTTTAGATCACCAATTTTTAAAACTTTCACACTAGTTCCATTAGGATGACCAACAGTAATATTAAACTCAGACACATCAACAACATTTAACATATTTTTATCTGATTTAACCATATGTTGACTAGCACCTGAGTCAACAATCCATACACAGTTGTTACTAAAACTGACAGAACTAGAACAACTCACAAAATTAGACACATTAAAACACTCACCTCCCACATTAGCACTCTGAGCACTTGACCCACTCTTTTCACCAACTAAACTCAACAGCTTCGTAATCTGTTCAGATGTGAAAGGGAACCCAGGAACACCACTAGAAGCAGATGATCCAACAACATTATTTGATTTATTATTATTATTATTGGTACTAGAGTTGGTTTTATTAGACTGATTATTATTTCCTCTTCTTTTAAAACCTGAAGGATACCCAACAATCTCAAAACACCTATCTACAGTATGTCCTATCATATTGCAATGATTACATTTCAAATTAGGATTAGGACCTCTGTTATTTCTTTTTTTAGGATCAAATGCTTGATTAGGCTTAGATACAAAAGAAACATTCTGTGTTTTAGACCCACCACTAGACAACCTATGTGACTCTTCTCTAGAAATAATAGAAAAAGCCACTTTAACCGAAGGAAATGGTTCTCTTGTTAAAAGATTCGTTCTTACTGGTTGATAAACATCATCAAGTCCCATGAGAAACTGCATTAATTTTATTAAAGTTGAAAAATCATTGTAGTCCTTGGCAGCTTGACAAGAACATGAAGGCAGATGCAACATTGCATCAAACTGCTTCCACATAGTTGTCAACCTATTGTAATAATCTGCCACAGAACTACCATTTTGAGAAATATTATTGATCTTTTTATACAAATCATACACAACAGAACCATCTACTTTATCAAATGACTCTTTAAGATCATCCCAGACCTCAGATGCTAACTTAGAGAAAACTTGACCAAGAAACAATTCCTCAGATATAGAATTCAACAACCAAGTAAGCACAACTGAGTTACATCGATCCCACTAGGCAGACAACACATCATCATCCTTTGGTTTTTCACATTTACCATCTATAAAACCATACTTATTTTTAGCTTTTAGTGCAAGCTTCATTGCACTAGCCCAAACCGTATAGTTTTCAGTACCCTTAAGCTTTATATTAACAATAGTCAACGCACTAGAATCACTAGGATGCAAATAGAGAGGTGACCCTATGTCTAACTTACTAATAAGAGTAACCGAAGGTCCAGGTCCGTCACCCATAATAAGAACACACAATCAAAACAAACAAAAACCAAAACACAGAAAAGACCACAGACAACACACAACAAGAACCAAACAGACCAAACACAACCTAAGGCGAAACTGAGTCAGGGACCAGATTCCAGGTTCGTCACTCAGAGGTGCCTGGACAAGCCTTTACTCAGGAGCCGTAAACCCTATCAAGATTAACACAAGCAAACCAAGAATACAACCACTACCACATATAACAATGCACAAACAAAAGAACACAGAAGAAAATAAGAATAGATCAGCAAACAAGAAGAACAAACAACAAGAAATATGTGCAGGTCCTCACTACCCCGACTTCAACTATTCAACAACAGGAAAGAAAAAGATAGAACAGAACGATCTTACAGAGGGAGCAATTCTTTCACCAAATACCAGATCTGTAGTTTTCAAGAACTACAAAATCTGATATGCAGAAAACCAAATATCACAACTGGTCAGTTTGCCCTAAAACCTTCAAGGGTTTTAGAGACCAACACAGTTTGAAGATCCAGCAGAATATGAAGCCCCCACACGAACAGGAAACCCTAAGTTAGGGTTTCAGTGCACAGATCGGAACAAATACTCCCAAGATCAAGACAATCTAAACCAAATAACAGAATGATTCGCAGCCTTAGAATACCAATAGCGAACCTAAACACAACAATAACAACCAAATCAGTAACAAACAGCGGAAAGAAACAGATCAGGAGCGATTAGCTCTGATACCATGTAAAAATGGTATGAATGACAGTAAAACAAGACAAACATAATCACAACACCAGAAATAGTGGCAAAACGGTGACAAAAAGTTTTATTACTCAACCAACCCAGAAAAACACCCAAACCTCGCTTGATCTTACAAAATGTAAGATCTATGAACAATACAAGTAATAAGCAATCAACTGATGATAAATCAGTTGATTATATGAAACGATACAACCAGAATGAACTATGATCCACAGGATCTAACAATACAAAAGAACAACAGATCAAGATCTGTAATGAATCTTCAATACGCTGCAGATCTTCAACAGCATGAACTCAAGAACTACGAAACCCTAGTTTCGCCCCAAACAACCAGAGAGAAGTGAGAGAAAATATCTGAGTGTGTAGAAGAATCTGACCACACACATCTCCTTTTATATCCAAGTTTACACTTAACACCCTTGAAGTATCAAGCTAGTAACAACTCTTAAACCGCATGTAACAACCACAACAACTTGAAACCCATTAGAAAATACAACTGGGCCAATTAATAAGCCCACATATGTTCAGCCCAACACTGAGAATGCACAAGCCCAGACATGTACGCATTTAATCACATTATTTTAACATCTCTTATTCCACACTTCTGATTAGAAAAGGAATAAAAGATAGCAGCTTAGTGAAATTAGATTATGGGGTTACCAGTAATTGATGTTCATGAAATAGCTTTTAATAAAAAAAATTCACAACTTAATTTCAAGTTATAATTTTTGAAGGTGTGACACCAAAGCCCGAAACCGTCTACTGCAAAAGTACAAAGGAAAAAAAAGAGGTGAATTGATTCGCAACTGGACTAATTCCAACAATTACGCTATCTACCATCACAACATCTGCAAAACCAAAAAAAGGCAACTGCCACATGCCATGGGTTAGTTACTCCGTTTTCTTTATTTATAGTTATACATTCATTTTGCTAAGCACACCTGAGCAAGGATCTTTGATTCATATGCCATCCCATGCCTAATGATAAAGACTATACAATTATAAAGTAATTTTTGCTTGATTAAAAGCAAAATCAGTGTCTCCATAATTCACACCCCTATTTGTCAAAGTTAAGTTAATTATATAATCATCAAGAGGGATTTAATATGACTAGATGAGGCTTTAGAGGATTTGCTTTTTGTATCAACCAAACAACAGTTAGTATCATATGTTCACTTTAACAAACTTCAATTTAATTACAAGATTTATATTATATATACGATCTATATTATATATACATGAGTTATGATTGGTGATAACTAAAATGGAGACGAGTGGGTGGGTTTTGATGTTTTTTTTTTTTTTGTGCAGGGAATAATCAAAGAGGGAGAATTCGGGTCGCAAGCTGGAAATATGACATGGAATGAAAATGTAAAATTGAATATGTAGACTAATGTGTTAATCTTCAATCATATCTTCTCTATTCCAAAGATAAAAGAGACTAAAGATGGAAAAAAGATGAGGCGAACCACATCCATCTTTAGTCACATCTTCTATGAAATTCATATGCTTGGACGTTTTGGTTATTTTGGCTTCTTAACATTTATAAATGTATGAGTGTAGCATAGTATCTTTGTGTATCTAATTCTCGTAATATGTCACTTTGAAACATATCAACAGCCTTTTGTATCGACTTCATTGGTATACGTGATGTTCAAAGCGAGAATGATACAATTTAGCGTGCCGCAACGCGCGCTTGATGTATAAACCTAGTTATATATATAAAACAACATAATATGAAAGAAACTACATATAAATTTAAAAAAAAATAATTTTACTATCATACATTATACTGGTTCTTAATGGCGGAGGGAACGGTAGAGCTTGAAGTCCTAATCATTGCACTAAGTGGCAGTTTGTTTACCTCTTAATGTGGCTCTTAATAGTTCCGACCTCTTATTCAACACTTGATGGTTTAGACTGTTTGTTTCACGAGCAGATGTCTGAATGGTTCAGACATTCGCCTTTGAATGGTTAAGCATTATACAAAATCCGAATGGTTAAGACCTCTAATCTGAATTGGTTAGAAACTCGCACGAGAAGGCTGAGTTCTCTAAGTTCTCACAACTCGTGGGGGTTTTCCTTTTATCCTAATCCTATATATATATATATTCGTTCAATACGGTTTCTATTACATGCAAAATGAAAACTGAACCGAAACTTTGGTTGTTGCAAAAACATAAAACCAAACCACCGGTTTTCGTTGGGTTTCGGGTTTTATGGGTTTGGTTTTTCCGAACTTTTGGTTTTGGATAGGTTTTTTCGATTTAGATGCATATGGATGGTGTTAGTCAATTGAACTCAGAAATTGAAAACTATAGTTACTTAGACTACACGGTATGGGGGTCGTCCCCCTACCGTCTTCCTCCGTCGCCGTTCCACACACCGCCCCGCCCCCCTCCGTTGGCGTCTTGTCCGTCTCTTTTGAGACGTTGGGGACAATCCACAAGGAGACAAAATAACAGCCTAACCCTCTCTCATACATATATACATACAATATATACATATACATTTTAGGTTCATCCTCCCATTTCCATACCTCCATCCTCTTTGCCCCATCTTCATGCCCATCCTACGTGATGGACCATCCTCCAAAGGAGAAGGACCATCACCATACCGTGTAGCCTTAAAAGGGTTTGACGTTTAAATTGAACTTATTAAAATGAACACGTCACGAGGTTATAAAATACTTTACTTTGTAATCTGATTTGTTGATAACGGTTTCATTTAGTATTATTATAGTACAACTATTATAGTGCGCAGCCACTTAGAATCTTTTTTGTTAATGATCCACTAAGTGCATGCATAAAGCCATAAATTAGGTTGGTGATGATCAAATAAAGACCACTTGTAGTTAAAGCGATTACTCGTTGCATACGCAATTGAATGGATATATTTTACTATTTGATAAGTCTGGAAATAAATATTGATATACAAATTAAAGACCATGGAACGTGATTCTTTTACGTTTACATGAGAGATACTAACCATGCATAATTAACGCCTCATCTAAAATATCATCAATGCTTTTTACTCCATGATTTTTTTTTCTACATTTTGCAAGTTAATATCATGTTTACGTAGATGAAAAAAAAAAATTCACCAATTCACTTCCCATGTTACAACTCATTTGTATGATAAGACTCATTTATATTTGATCTTTACATAAATGGTTTTAATCAAACATGGACTTGGACCTTATAGTTAAATTTTTTCATAAAAAGACTGGTAAGGAATGTTGGCACTGTTGGTAGCTTGTACGATTCAAAAAGGGTCTGGTTATTTAGACACCCCCTTAATTTATGTGAACATCCCTTTGCCCTATAGCCCTATATAGGGCTCATTTCTTACCGGCCAATCTTTGGAATTGGCTGGTAACTAATGCACATTGTATCTATCTATCTATCTATCTATCTATCTATCTATCTATCTATCTATCTATATGGTTTGTGTAGTGCTATACGTGTCATATTGGATATTATTTCTGATTGAAAAAGCAAGGTAGTGTGAAAACATGGGACCTATACGACGCGTATAGGGCTATACGTGTCATATAGGTATTTAAAAAATCATTTTTTATAAAATGTTGTTTTTATGGTTAACCATTATTATAAAATGTAATTAAATTATATAATATAAAAACTTCATAATTTTTTTTTATAAAATGTCTATTTGGGGAGCGACAAAATATGTCACTGTGCCAGTTTGCACTCGCCACCGATATATACTGAGAGTCAGATACGTTTCAAGAGTATATACCACGGATCAACTGTTTGCTTGGTGGCCCACCATCGGTCCTGATGCGTTCATTGGGAAGGTCCGGGCCTTGATGCTTCTAGACCCACGAGTTCGTTATATACACCGTTACATTGCCACGTCCATCCTTAGACGTGGCAAAAGCAACGAGTTGTTCATGAGAGCCGATTTGTTCTATCTCTATCACGGGTACGCCGTGCGCCTGTTGATACACTTTGTGTGGACGCGACTCGGCTCGGTTCGACTCGGCTCGGTATGACTTGGTTTCGACACGGTTAGGTCCGGCTCAAGCCCGACGTCACGACATTCCTCCGTCGTGCGCCCCAGAGTTCGTCACGCGAAGCACGGAGAGCCGCGGCCTTTCCCGCCAACACATCACCATGACATCACCTTAGTGATGTCATAATGATGTCACTAATTTGTCATGTAGTGGAGATAATGAAACTTGAAATCATTTGACGAAACACTTTTGTGTTTCGTCATCTTTGTAATGGTTTGTCCCTGTTTCGTCGTGTGTTGGGCTTCTTCAGACCCAGTGTCTGACCCAAATGTGTTTCGTCGAGTCCTTTGTGTTTCGTCATAGTCTGTGTCTGTTTTAGTATAAATAGGTCTCATAGTTTCTGTGTGAAACTTGGACATGAGAGACCTGTGAGACTTAGTGAAACTCTGTAAACATTGTTTGTATATGTTTCGGGTTGTACTCATCCCTAATCAATAGATATTGAATCTTTTGGTTACGCGTGTTCTTGTTTTACACTTTGTTTGGTTTGCACCGTCACGGGGATTCCGCACCCGTTACCGTGTTTGTGATAAACAAGGATAAGGTTTTCGTTATCGATCCATCGGAAGAACGGGACCTACAATTGGTATCAGAGCATTGGCTCTAATCCTTGTTTAAAACTAAACATAGTTGTGTTTTATCAAGTGTTTTCAACTGTTATTTTTTTTCTTTTTGAAAGTGTTCTTCAAGTTCATATTTTTCTGGAAAAGAGATCTTAAAATCAGCTGAGAATTGTTTGTTTGCTAAAAGTTTTATCAAAAACCGTGTTAAATCGATTGTTCACGTGATAAACCGGGTTTTTAGTGAAAGTTTTAAGCAATTTTTGTGATTAAAAAAAAACAAAAAAAAAATTGATTCATTGACCGTAAGTTCATAAAATCTGGGTAGTTTCTTCATATCTTCAAGTAACCTTCAAAGTTCTCTTGAATGGTTCTTGAATTTAAAATTAAAGGATAAAATGAATTTGATTAAAATATTGGTTAGGACATGATGTTTGATGAGATAGATATGTTGTAGAGTTTGAAATTTGGGTAGTGTGTCAGAGGATTGGATAAGGTTCATTTGAAAAGGCTGGGTCTATTCGCACACGCTGTTTGTCTTTTTGCACATCCAAAGCGTCTCGCTATGGCCAAAGCGGGGCGCTTTGGCTTTGGTCAACAGATAAGGACTGACAGTCAGTCCTTGTCTGTTGACCAAAGCCAAAGCGCCCCGCTTTGGCCATAGCGGGGCGCTTTGGATGTGCAAAAAAGACAAACAGCTTGGTTGGGGTTTATTTGGGTTGATGTGGGTTAGTTTGGTAGGGATTTTTGGTTGAATTAGTATGGTAGAGATTTTTGTAGTAAAAAAAATTTATGTGAGATTTGCCGTTGTGAATGGGAATTTGTTTTTGAATGATTGAATGTTGCCTTTTTTGAATTAAAACGTTGTTTATTTTATTTTATTAAATTTGCCGTTATAATTACGTCGTTACGTCATTATTTTTACAGAAGGTGTATAACATAAGTTCAACGAGCGTTAAATAAAACGAACACGTTATTTGTTTTTGAATGATTGAATGTTGCCTTTTTTGAATTAAAACGTTGTTTATTTTATTTTATTAAATTTGCCGTTATAATTACGTCGTTACGTCATTATTTTTATAGAAGGTGTATAACATAAGTTCAACGAGCGTTAAATAAAACGAACACGTTAAATAAAATATACAGAAAGCCATAAGAATTAAACGTGATGTAAATAGAAGATTAACTGCAATATATATATATATATATATATATATATATATATATATATATATATATATATATATATATATATATCAGTTTGTACATACAATACACAACAAAAAGGTACAACTGAGTACATAATACATAACAAAACACTAAACAAACAAACTAATGTACTAATCCTCGTGCGGTGGGGACGGTGGGAGGGGACGTGGAGGCAACGCAGCGAGCTCTCGTAGCTCAACGAGCGTCTGGACCATCCAGTCAATGAGAGTGCCCTGACGTCTGAGGCGCCGGTCGAAGTCCCGAGCCACCTCACGCGCTACCGGAGGTAGGTCAGCGTAAACGTGCTGCGGGTACTGTGGAGGCTCAGGAGCTGGCTGAACTGGTGGTACATGGACCTCCTCGACCCGGTCCTCCTGCGCCGGATCATCCTGAGCCTGAGGCTGAGGCTGAGGCTGAGGCTGAGCCTGAGCCTGAGCCTGAGCCTGAGCCTGACCCTCAGGCTGATCCTCAGGCTCATCGATGCCCAGAGCCTGTCGCTGAGCCCGCCGAGCGGCCTGCTGAACATCAGGAGGGGCTAAGATCCCAGGCCTCACCTCAATAACAACCGGGATGACCTCCGGCAACACCACTGGCTGAAAAATCAGCCCGTCAGCACCCCTGAACCGCAGACCGACATCAAAGGTACGGGTGATCTGCATAGCGGATACTGACGCGCGGCCCAACCTGGATGACAGGACCGGATCGGACAGCAGCGGATCTAGCTCGGGCACGATCCCTAGCGATCGTGCAATGGCGGTGATAAACGAGCCAGTGTGAAGATACCCGTGGAGCTGCCGGTGGTATGCAGTAGCAAAGTACTCTGCCAGGCTGGCTGCTAGATCGCAGGGCTGGCGGCGTAGTAGGCAGTAAAGAAAGAAAAGGTCACTAAGGTTGACCTTCTCCTTGCTGGAACCCCGCGGCACGATAGTCGACGCAATCACCTGGTGCAGGTATCGGTACAAGGGATCTACAATTGTTGGTGCACTTGTGTCTGTACTTTGTCTGTATTCAGTCTGTATGTAAACGATGTCCTAAATCAGTCTGTAAGTTGACCAAGTCAACTATCCTCCTAGTTTGACTTGAACAACAGGATGTTTGTCTGGATCGAAGGATAGCCTCGAAGGATACGCACCATCCTTCGAGGTGCTCGAAAGATATGGTTCGACCATTAGACATCGAAGGATGATCCTTCGATGTCCATGCTGATCGTTCGAGCTCCCTGTCATCGATAGATGATCCTTCGGACCATCTATCGATCCTTCGACCAAGACCTGCTGTGTATGGGTATAAATACCCATGCAGTGTGTTAGTGTGAGTGAGATGCACATTTGGAGAGTTAGAGAAACTCTGCTGAAAAACACACACACACATACTTTAGAGAGTTTGCAAACAGATTGTAAACCTTGTGCTTGTAACCGTAAACCTTCATACGTATTAATACAGTGGTGTTAATCGGTGAACTTTGTGTGTTCTTGTGTTTGTTCTTGCTTCATCCCGGTTTGCCTACTAGCTTGGATTCCGCACTCGCTAGTGGGTTAGTATAACAAGGTTTAGGTTTGTTCTCGATCCTTCGAGAAAAGGGACCTTCAAGTGGTATCAGAGCCTCGCTCTTTACCTTGTTTAAAACCGGTTTGTTCAAGATTCTTGGTGTGTTTGGACACTTGGCTTAGCACCCGTTTTTGGTAGTTTTCTGCATAAAAACGCGTACTAAACCTATCGGGAGTGTTCGGGGTCGGTTTGGGTAACATAAAAATCGTTTTTGTGAAACCTTGATTTTTCCGGCCATATCTCCGGTGTGTTTCCGGTGACCAGTTCTTGAAGATAAGGTTGCTTATTTTGGCAAAATTTTTGAAAGTCAAAAGTTGGTGAAAAAGTTGTTGACAGAACCATCCTTTCTGCCGAAAGTTGGCTCACCAACCACATCAACTTTTCACCAACCTGTCGTACTTTGTGTCAGTGTGTCAGAGCTGTCGAAAGATATCCTTCGACATCGAAAGATATCCTTCGACATCTTTCGATCAAAGGCAGCTCGAAAGATAAGCATCCTTCGAGTAGTCTTTCGAAGTCTAAGGGTTATCCTTCGTAGTTGGAATCTTTTCGAAAGTTGGTTGTCCGAAAGATAAGGATACATCTCGAAAGATAAGGATCTTTCATTGTGAATCCTTCGAGATCAGTATTCGAAAGATATAAATCTTTCGAACATTGAATCTTTCGTGATAATCAGTCGAAAGATAAGGATCTTTCATTGAGAATCTTTCGAAGACTATTGCTCGAAACTCAACAGTAATCTTTCGATCACTGTTGATCCTTCGAACAAGTCTTGATCTTTCGATCAGATTGTATCTTTCAATTGTTGTCTGTTTGTTGTTAACAGTTTGTGGTGTGTAGGTTATTTGTTAATTTTTGATCACAATGAGTTGCACAAGTCCTTGGGATTGGAGTACGGATCCACAACCAGATCTGAAACAGATGTCGATGGCTGAATATATGACGAGTGCCATTCCAAAACAACAACAATCAATAAGTTCGTGTCAATGGGCTTTGGTATCCAATCAAAGTCAAAGTCTTCAGAATCTTCTGATTAGTGAGAGTGAAACAGGCAGTAACAATCGTCCACCAAAGCTGAACCACATGAACGATTTTCCATCATGGAAAGGCCGATTTCACACATATGTTCAAGGACAAAGCACCGACCTTTGGATGTGTTTTGTCAATGCATTCAATGAAAGTCTTGAAAGTAGAGCATCCACTTCAGAAGGTTACGCCAATATGCTTGAAAATGACAAGAAGGCTTATGAATTGGAGAAAAAGGCATATGCCATACTTACTCAAGCACTCAACAAAGACATCTACCATCAGTTTTCATATTGCAAGACCACGAAAGCATTGTGGGATGCCTTAGTTGCTAGAGGAGAAGGCAATGCAGCTGCTCGAAAGTCTAGGCATGATTTGTTGAAGAAAGAATTTGAATCTTTTCAGTTTTTGGAAAACGAGACTCTGAATGATATGACCACACGTTTCTATCATTTGATTAGTGAAATGTGTGCTTATGGGGTGGCAGCTACTCAACAAGACATGGTGAACAGGTTTGCTGACGCCCTACCCCCAAAATGGAGTTCGTTTATTGAGCTGTTGAAGCATACTAAAGCTCTAGATGAGATTAACATCTATGAGTTCATTCAGAAGCTGGAACATAAAAATGATGAAGAAATTAGGAAAGCAAGGCGTGCTCCAGCTCCTCAAAATACAGAAATGTATTTGCCTGGTTTTGGTCCTTCAGCTAGTTCTGTTCAGCAACCGAAGCTTCAAACTGCTTTTGTGTCCAATACGAGTTCTTTTCCATTTCCTCAATCAACAGCTGCTCCACCACAACCTCAATTCGATCCGAGGTCTTACATTTCTGTTCCAACACAACCACAACCACAACCTCAACAACAACAACAGCAAGCTCACTATACAAGCAATCCTCAACCTCAATCCCAAAGTCATCACACAATCCGAGTCGACAACTCAAATCTTTCACACCTTAGTATTGAAGTTGCTAAGGAACATATGGAAATTATCAACACCATGGTCAGTGCTTACTGTGGTTTGGTAGCTGGTCAGCTTGGAAACATCAACATGACCAATGAAGATTATGATCAGATCGACAAGGAAGAAATGGAGTTGATGGATATTAAATGGGCTTTTGCTAGTGCGGTTAGAAGGGCAAAAGATTTCATGGCGAGAACTGGAAGAACTTCGTTGGAAGGAAAGAAAAACACGAAGTATGGGTTTGATATTAATGCCGTCACGTGCTTTAATTGTGGCGAGAAAGGGCACTTTAAACGTGAGTGCACTCGACCAACGAAACACGGCAATCACAACCCGTTCAGAAACCAGACTAATGCGAATGCCCAACAAGAAAACCGTGAACGGAGGATGGTGGCAGTGAATAACAATCAGGGACAGCCTGGAGCTACCAATCACAATCGGGCTTTGGCTGTTCAAGCTGATGAAGGATGTGACTGGTCAGTGCAGTTTGGTGAAGGTGATCAAGGAAGTGGAACTGCATTGTATGCTAAAGTCATCGAGCAGGTTCAAAAAGAAGAATCTTCTGGGAGCGATGACAGTTCTGGTTATTCGGGCAGTTCGGATGAAGAAGGCTCTGTTTCTGGGGATAATCACTCAGAGCCTGATGTGAATGAAGAAGGAGATGATGATATACAGGAGCTACTGAATGAAGCTGATGAGCTTCAATGTCAGAAATCAATTCTGATTAGGAAGGCTGCTGCTACATCAACGGAAATGGAAAAGCTATTCTCTGAAGATGGAGCTTTTTCTTTTCAAACTGCCTTTATGGCAAATGGTTCAGCCTCTACTAGTCAGGTAACTTCTGAACCTCCTGCTCCTAGTATTTGTAAATCATGTGCAGATATGAAGCTTGAATCAGAAAAGCTTCATAGTCATAATCAGAATTTGGTTATTGAACTGTCAAAATGCCAAGAGGCAAACATGGCTTTAACCCGGAATGAAAAAGAATTTAAATCTGTAATAGAAACATTAAAGAAAAATGTGTCCGAGGTTAACAAAGTAGTTTACCACAAACAAGTAAGTATAAATGAATACATTAATCTTGTGGAAGAAACTAAGAAGCAATTAGCCATTGCCCAATGCAAGCATGATGCGATCAAACAGAAATTGGATAGTTATTCTAACTCCCGATTTGTGCTTGATCACATCATAGACGTTCAACAACTGAAAGGTAACGTGAAAGGTGTAGGGTATAAGGCGTGTCCACCCCCTTTGATGGACAACTATACCAAGATGCCTGATGAAGAGGAAATGCCCCGGTATGAACCCAGTGTGCCTTTGAACTTTGAGGAATTTTCTACTGGCCTAGGGTTCAAACCGGAGAATTCTGAAAATACATCCACAGAGCAACAGGAAGCTTCAACATCCATGAAACAAAGTCCTCCAATCATCGAGGACTGTGAGTCATCGGATGATGAATCAGAAGTGGATGTGAGTGAACAGGATAACTCACTTAACAAGATGAAAGGAGTTGTCATTCCCATTGAGAATCACATCCTTTGTGATCCTGATACTCCTGAGGCTTCATCTGTTGAGAAGCAAGTGATTGATCCTGTCAAGGTTGATAAGACAAGTGTGTCTACTGTTAAAAGCAGTAATGTGTTGTACACTTTGGTTGGAGATAATAAAATCTACTCAGATCATGTTTTTCCAATTAAAAATGTAAATAAATCTTTGATTGACAAAGTCTTTGAAGACAATACAAACAAATTTTTGGGAAAAACACTTCCGGGAATTGTGGTAACACAATGTGATCCAATTCCTAAGGCTGAGATTAGGAAACAATTTGGTAATCAAAAATCTCCAACCACTCGACAACCTACTGCTTCTAAGGGTAAACAACCACAACGAGCTCCAAAGCCAAAGGCTAAAGTTGAAACAAAAGGAGCTCGTTACATGAAGAAAGGAAAAGATGTTAAGTTTGTAGCATCAAAAGGTACAGATAAAATTGAGACTTTTGAAAACAAATCAAACACTGATTTTGTACAACAAGTCAAGATTTTGAAACGAAACAGTGATAACAATTACACCCAACACACAAACGGGTGTGATGAAAAAGCAAGTACCTCAGGTTCTACAAGCTCAACATCTGGTAGTCGATCAAGTTCTCCTAAGTCTGTTGAAAGGAGAACTTGTTTCAAATGTGGAGAAATTGGGCACATTATCAGAAATTGCCCAAACGCTCCAAAGAAGAAGTTTGTTGAAAAGGCTCCACCTGAAGCAGTTCACCCTCAACGTCGGTCAGTTTCACCTAAACAAGATAAACGAACTGTAAGAGAACAAGAAACTAAGCAACGACGTAAGAACGTAAAAACTGTTGAAAAAGCTTTAAAATCTGAAGTTAAAACAGTTCAAAAGGAACCAAGAGTGTCACAACCTGTAAAACCAGAATCTTCAAAAACTGGTAGGCACAGACAAACTTGGTTACCTAAGTCGGGTGACAGTTCAGGGGGAGCAGTTGTTCTTGAAAACCATCAAGAGATAGAGCTTACGTATCGTGATGCCAAGGGACGACCCAAGACCACTAAGGCTTGGGTCCCCATTCTCAACTGATGTGTTTATTTGACATGTGCAGGATGTTCTAGGAGGAACTATTAATAGTCATTGGATTGTTGATAGTGGAGCATCCAGGCACATGACTGGCGACTTACGGCTCCTGTATGACGTGAGAAATATTAGAGGAGGGTATGTTGCTTTTGCGGGTGATAAAGGAGGGTACATCACTGGAGAAGGAAGTATCTCCAATGGCATCGTGTGCTTTGATAAGATCAATTATGTGAAGCAAATTGATCACAATCTTCTCAGTGTGTCGCAAATCTGCGATAAAAAGTTCTCAGTGATTTTTGATGATGCTGGCTGTTATGTGCTGAAGCCTGGTTTCACAATTCCACAAGAATGGGTTCTCTTATCGGCTCCGAGAGTTAATGATCTTTATATTCTCGACATGAGCCAGGCGATTACAACATCTGCACAAGTTACTTGTTTTGTCTCAAAAGCCACAGAAAAGGAGTCTATATCTTGGCACAGAAGAATGGGACACATTCACTTGAGAAAAATGAACCATTTGGTGAAAAATAATCTTGTGAATGGTGTGCCTGTAAGAAGTTTTCATCTACAAGATATCTGTGTCTCTTGCCAAAAGGGGAAGCAAACGAAGAAGTCTCACCCTTTGAAGAAAATCAACACTGTCAGCATGCCTCTCGAACGTCTTCATATGGACCTTTTTGGACCTATGAAGCACAAGACAACGTTTGGTGATGCTTATTGTTTAGTAGTTACTGATGACTACTCTAGATTTTCTTGGGTATCTTTTATGGCACACAAAAGTGAAACTCCTGGCATCCTCAAGGATCTTCTTACAATGTTGGAGAATCTCTATACGTTGAAAGTGAAAAGGATCCGAAGCGACAATGGAACTGAATTCAAGAATCAAGTTATGGATGAGTTTTGTACTTCTAAAGGCATTCTTCATGAGTACAGTTCTCGTTATACTCCACAACAAAATGGTGTCGCTGAGAGGAAGAATCGAACTATTATTGAAGCTGCAAGAACAATGTTAGTAGAGTCGGAACTCCCTATTCAATTCTGGGGAGAGGCTGTATCGGCTGCTTGCTACACGTTGAACAGAGTTCTTACAGTTAAGAGACATGGCAAGACTTGTTTCGAACTCCTTCAGAGAAGGAAACCGGATCTTTCTTACCTTGAACCGTTTGGTGCTCCTTGTACTATGATCGAGCCGGATGGAAAGTTTGGTGCAAGAGCTATCGAGGGTTTCTTCCTTGGATATGCAACTCCGAATTTTCGTGTTTGGAATCTAGCTACTAAAAAGATTGAGCTATGGAGCGAAGTTAGGGTTCAAAGGTACACGAGTCCTGTTAGGGCTCCGGGTGATCCGTGGATGTTCGATTATGATGGGCTATTTGACTCCTTTAATCTGCCAACCTTTGACGAAGAATCAGCAGCTGCTCGGATGCTGTTGGAAAGTGACAACGCTGCTGTCTCGCCATTGGTTAGACCTATTGTTGTTGACCCTCAAGCTTCTACGTCAGTCAATAACATGGTTCAAAATGAGGTTTATGAAGATGCTGCTGATTATAATGACTCTTCTGAAGATGATGAATATCATGATGCAGCCGAAGGATCTTCAGCTCCAGCTGCTCCTGTTCAAGGTGCCTCTGGGGATACACCTCATACGCAGAATATAGATACTGCTGAAGGGAATGCATCCACTTCTAACCACATTCCTGGTGTGGAGTTGGTTGTTGATCTTAATCTGAATAATTTGGGTATCAATGCTCGTGTGCCAGATAATCCTGAAATGAGGATTCACGATACCCATCCACAGCAGAATATCATAGGAGATGTCCATCGCGGTGTGCAGACGCGTAATCAGCTGAGAAACAACCGGAATGCTGGTTTGTATTCAGCTATAAGAGAGTCTGGTCAACAAAATGACTGGTCCTTCGCGTGTTATGTGTCACAAGAAGAACCAAAGTCGTGGAAAGAAGCATTGAAAGACTGTGCTTGGGTTGAGGCCATGCAGGAAGAATTACAGCAATTTCACAAGCTGGGTGTTTGGAAGCTTGTTGAAAAGCCTGAGAATTACAAGAAGATTGGCACTCGATGGGTCTTCAAATGCAAGAAAGACGACCGTGGAGTAGTTATTCGGAACAAAGCTCGTTTAGTCGTTCAAGGTTTTCGTCAGATAGAAGGAATCGACTACAACGAAGTCTATGCACCAGTTGCACGTCTGGAAGCTATTCGGATCTTTCTGGCTTATGCCTCATTCAAAGGATTCAAGGTTTACCAGATGGACGTCAAAAGTGCATTTCTACATGGTGTGGTTGAAGAAGAGGTATATGTCGAACAGCCTCCAGGTTTTGAAGATCCTGTTCATCCCGATCGGGTTTGGTTGCTCAACAAAGCTCTCTATGGTCT
Organism: Helianthus annuus; assembly: GCF_002127325.2. Lineage (NCBI taxonomy): Eukaryota > Viridiplantae > Streptophyta > Magnoliopsida > Asterales > Asteraceae > Helianthus > Helianthus annuus. The sequence continues at coordinate 143,727,546 of NC_035433.2, forward strand.
TCATCAAGCACCACGAGCTTGGTATGCAACCTTATCTACATATCTGCTGGAGAACGGTTTTCGAAGAGGTCTTATCGATTGTACTCTCTTCATCAAAGAACAAGATGGAGATCTTCTTCTGGTACAGGTATATGTTGATGATATTATTTTTGGTTCTACTAATGATGTTTTGTGTAGGAATTTCGAGCGCATCATGCAGGATAAGTTCGAGATGAGTGCTATGGGGGAAATGAATTTCTTTTTGGGCCTACAAGTGCAACAAACGGAGTCTGGGATATTCATTCATCAGACTAAATATGTTGGTGACATCTTGAGCCGGTTCCAGATGTCCGATGCAACGCCCATTGGTACCCCATTGCCAACTAATCATGGAATAACTCCTGACTTGAAGGGTGAACCTGTTAGCCCTTCATACTATCGCGCGATGATCGGATCCCTTATGTACCTCACAGCATCAAGGCCAGATATAATGTACCCAACGTGCCTGCTTGCCAGATATCAAGTTAACCCGAAGGCCTCACATCTTGCAGCTGTCAAAAGGATTTTTCGTTATTTGAAGGCTTATCCAGACACCGGTCTGTGGTATCCTAGGGATAATAACTTTGACTTGGTCGCATTCAGTGATTCTGATTTTGGCGGATGTAAAATCGACGGCAAATCCACAACGGCTGGATGTCAGTTTTTAGGAAATCGCCTAGTCACATGGCAGTGCAAGAAGCAGACGTGTGTAGCTACATCAACATGCGAAGCTGAATACATTGCTGCCTCAAGTTGTTGTTCACAAGTTCTCTGGATCCAACAACAATTGCGGGACTACGGTTTTGAATTCCTAACTACTCCTATATACGTTGATAATTCTGCTGCTTTAGATATCACTAAAAATCCTGTGCAGCATTCAAAGACCAAACACATCGAAATCAAATATCACTTCATACGTGATTGCTTTGAGAAAAGGCTAATCGATGTTGTTAAGGTCCACACCGATGACCAACGTGCCGACTTATTTACCAAAGCTTTTGACAAATCTAGATTTGACTTCTTATTATTGGTAAATGGCATTAAGGTCAAGCAAGAGTAAACCAACATCGGAAAATCATTTTTGTAAATATCTTTGTGTGTTTTTAAATTTATCTTAGTTTGTTGATTTTAGGGGGAGTAAATCCAAAAATCGGAAAATACAAAAACATCGAAAAATTTCAAAAACACAAAAACAATAGAAAAACAAAAATGAGTTTCCTGGCGAGCAAAAGAGAAAATGATAGTACATCAGTGGTCTATCCAAACCTCTTTAAACCTTAAATGCAAAACGATAAGCAGCTCTATATAAGATGTATCGGTAGGCTCACAATCATTTTAAAGTGTGCAGGGTGATATAAATCTTAATCGACTGAAGACCAGGTGGGAACCATTCATTGGCATATGGTCTTAGTACCGAAATTTCGTTTGATAGATTGCCGAGGTTCTGAGATATTCGGTCTTTATGCTGCTTATCATCTGGGTATCATGGTTGTATCTTTTACCGAAAAATAACGGGGACGCAAGTCTAGATCTTCCATGATACTATACATACGTGTACATATTGCATACTGCATTCGACCTCAATAAGTGATAAACAATCACATGTCCAAAACAAATAAGTGATAAAATATCACATTTATCCGGGTGTCAAGTTCGTCTCTCTGCTGTACGGAAGTACTGACCTGTTCACGGACTTGCACCTGTGCCCTCATGCATACGAAAATCAAGTTCCTCATCAATAAGTGATTATATCACAAAGGACTTGTTTTCAAATCAAAATAAGTGAGTATCTCACAATTTATACGGTCAAACAGATGATAATCGGTATACTCACCGGTAAGATGAACTCTCGTGCATACCTTGATACGGGAATGTGTCGTGATGTGGATGAACACCGGTCGGTAAGTATAAATCATACATTAACGTATCCTCTAAACATGATTACATCTGATAAGTTGAGCTTAAGTGGACAACAATACCGATAATTGTTATAGGATGCTTATCTTAATATTAACTAACTGAACAACAAGAGTGTTTTGGCATGACCGTACACTGATATGATTCTCTTACCCTCGAAACTCGCAAAAAGAATGTTTGTATATATTTATTTATTTACTGCTTAACTTTTATTGCTTTCTTTTAAACAGTTTCGTCGTTTGGTGCATATCAGCACGACATTAGCGGTGATGTCGTTTGATAACACTCAAAGGATTTTAAATTGTTGTCTTTTTATTTCAAAAACACACCTGAAATCTGTGTTTTAATATAAACTTTATAAAAGCCAAAAAGATTTTATTTCTACTTTATTTTCGATCGTACGATGTTGGAGCTCGAGTCTTCGTTACCTGAAACCTGAACGAAAACCAAACTGACTAAATCTTCATAAACGGTCGAAATTTGCATGTTTTGAAAGTTAGAATTTAAAATTTGAAAAATTTATTAAACTTTCAAACTGTCGGACGGTGCTTGATTGTGACATGGTCATTCGTGTGTCATTTGCTTATACTATGTTCCAAGCAGTTGTTCTCATTACGCGTTTAGATTTCTTGCATGTGCAGATTCTAAAGGCTAGGAGAACATGGTCGATGACAAGCTTTGGAATGAAGACACGACGAGAAGGCACTCAAAAGATGAAGATGATCGAGTTGCCGCTGGCTATCATCAACACCACAAGGATCTCACTTCATAAAGTTAAAGTATTTCACGAGCATAACTCAAGGGGGAGCTTATGCTAAGGGGGAGTTTGTTAACACACTGCCTACATGATACGGGTAGTTTGTTGATACACTCTCTGCTTTCAAGACGTGAAGACTTTGAAGATCCTCCGACCATGAAGACTTGAAAGGACATCAGAGTTTTGGAAACTCGAAGACCAAAGACTGTCGAAGTTCGAGACAAGTCTACATCTATAGAAGATAAAGACAAGATAAAGACAAAGCTACAGCCAAGGGGGAGTTTGTTGGTGCACTTGTGTCTGTACTTTGTCTGTATTCAGTCTGTATGTAAACGATGTCCTAAATCAGTCTGTAAGTTGACCAAGTCAACTATCCTCCTAGTTTGACTTGAACAACAGGATGTTTGTCTGGATCGAAGGATAGCCTCGAAGGATACGCACCATCCTTCGAGGTGCTCGAAAGATATGGTTCGACCATTAGACATCGAAGGATGATCCTTCGATGTCCATGCTGATCGTTCGAGCTCCCTGTCATCGATAGATGATCCTTCGGACCATCTATCGATCCTTCGACCAAGACCTGCTGTGTATGGGTATAAATACCCATGCAGTGTGTTAGTGTGAGTGAGATGCACATTTGGAGAGTTAGAGAAACTCTGCTGAAAAACACACACACACATACTTTAGAGAGTTTGCAAACAGATTGTAAACCTTGTGCTTGTAACCGTAAACCTTCATACGTATTAATACAGTGGTGTTAATCGGTGAACTTTGTGTGTTCTTGTGTTTGTTCTTGCTTCATCCCGGTTTGCCTACTAGCTTGGATTCCGCACTCGCTAGTGGGTTAGTATAACAAGGTTTAGGTTTGTTCTCGATCCTCCGAGAAAAGGGACCTTCAACAATGGTGGTGGCCTTTTGCCAGGATTTCCCAAAGGGAACCCTGGAAATGGCCCTCCAGAAACTAATAAGTGTCTGCCTGTCCATCATCGTAACAGCCTGCGTATATAAATCAGTATCAAGCTCAGGCTCAGTGTACAAACCTGTGTGGACAGCAAACTGCCGCACACTCATCTCAAACTGCTGACCGGCCAGACGGAATGTAACCTCGTGTACCGGAAATAAAGGGTCCTCCACGTAATCCGCCGGATGCGGCGCGTATGTAAACGTAGAGCAAAACTCGACCGTAAGCTCAGGGTACGAGTCCTCCATCGCTAACTCAAATAGGCGCGACCAGGGATTATCTAGCCCAACTATGTCACGCGCCCGCTCGATCTCCCACACGGTAGATAGCAGCTCCCAGTCTATGCCTACGTGCTCCCCAATCGGTATGGTGCGCAACCTAGCGCATCTCCCCCTCGCCCGCGACCCCACCGGAAACTGAAGATACGGACATGTCGGCTCCTCCTCGTCCCCCACCAAACCCTCATCCATATGCTCAATCTCCTCATCGGATAAATCCATCCCTGCACGTTGATCAAATATTATTAAACAAATAATAATAATTAAACAAATAATAATTAAACAAATAATAATAATTAAACAAATAATAATTAAACAAATAATAATAAATAAACAAATAATAATAATAAACAAATATTAATAAACAAATAATAATTAAACAAATAATAAGTAAACAAATAATAATTAAACAAATAATAATAAATAAACAAATAATAATAAATAAACAAATAATAATAAATAAACTAATATTATTAAACAAATAATAATAATTAAACAAATAATAATTAAACAAATAATAATAAATAAACAAATAATAATAATAAACAAATATTAATAAACAAATAATAATTAAACAAATAATAAGTAAACAAATAATAATTAAACAAATAATAATAAATAAACAAATAATAATAAATAAACAAATAATAACAAATAAACTAATATTAATAAACAAATAATAATTAAACAAATAATAATTAAACAAATAATAATTAAACAAATAATAATAAATAAAACAAATAATAATTAAACAAATAATAATAATTAAACAAATAATAATAATTAAACAAATAATAATTAAACAAATAATAATTAACTAATAATAATTAAAGAAATAATAATAATTAAACAAATATTAATAAACAAATAATAAATAAACAAATAATTGTTAAACAAATTATTTAATAAACAAATTAAAATTAAAAAAAAATAAACATGAACCAAAGCGCCCCGCTATGGCCTCGGCGCGGCGCTTTGGTTCTTCATTCTGAAGAATAGCAGCCAAACAGCAGCTGATCCGGTCAAAATCAACAACAATCAACCATGTTTTTTGAATGCAAAGATAAAGGAAAGTGACTGGGGTTTAGATCTAACCTTTATGCGGTTGAAAGCTCAAATAATCTTCGAAATTGGCTCGAGTCTGTGTAAATCGCACCTTGTGTGTGTGTTTGTTGTTTGGGTGAAGTGGGGGGGAAGATGCCCCGCTTCAGTGTATAACAAGGGACCAAAGCGCCCCGCTATGGCCAAAGCGGGGCGCTTTGGGTCCAAAACGCCGTGTTTTGAGCATAGCGGGGCGTTTTGGGCTTTTTTTAAATTTTTTAAAATTGTATTTAATTAACAAACGGGTCAATAAATAGTCTAAATTTGCCGTTTTTTCCTTTATACATCATTTTTTAATATATATGGACTATACGGCAAGTTCCGGATCAAATCGGTTACGTGTGATGTCTTATCCCGTGATCTCGTATCATTTAAGTTTGAAATCACAAGTACTCCTGTGAGAAGTGTTATGTGTATCAGCCGCCTACCGTACATGAACATGACGTATTTTTTCATTAATTGCAGTATTATGATGTATATTGTCATTTCGGGTCGTACAAGTGCGTATTGAATCCGATTGGGTCATGTCGGTGACATTCGGTTTTTAACGTGATGTAACGCGTATATTGAACAAACACAAACGTGGTTATTATTAAACACATTTAAGATACACAAACACAAACGTGATTATTATTAAACACATTTAAGATACATCGTGAACATATGGGATTGCATTAAGGTCGGGGGCACGATACGTAAGCATTTCGTACGTGTCGATCTGATCCCTGTATAATGTATGCCAGCCTGCTGCGCGCTCTGTTCTGTTCGATGTCCAGAGTAGGTTTGGGGGAGGCATTGGATAACAACCTTCAAGCTCTACATGTATGAAATGCCCCTTGTCGACGAACACAACCGCAACTACCAGGTGAGGTTCCTCAGCTTCGTTTGGGCCGCCCAGCATAGGGAAAATTGTATCGCTCCCACGAATGTCGAAGGTGTGAACAATCACACCGTATCGTTGGGCAATAAGAAACCCCGTCTCAGGCATCGACATGTAATTTTCGATACCTGCTCGTCCCACCCCCTGGAAATCGATCCGTTTAACCAGCGCATCATAATGTCCTACATTTTCCGGATCGAAAACCTGCCTCCAAAGCGATTCGTGCATGCGTAACTCCTTTAGAAGCTGTTCCCGGATCTTCAAATATGAATTTTGTTTCAATCCTAACCCAACAGCCACCGATCTAAATCCACAATGACCATCTGGTTTCACGTCCTTTATTTTAACGATGTATGGATGGATCACGTTGGGAATCTGAGATGCGTAGTTGCGGATCGCCATATCCGTCTTAGGACCGAGCTTGATATTCGGGAAATCAGGGTGTACGTTGAGCGGTTTGGTATTCTTTCCTCTGCAAGAATCTTCGGCTGATATGTACGAGCTGTGACGGGGAAGATCGTCTGAGGCATCGACCCAAGTTTCTTCTGACGGATTGTAAGAGCTTTGTCTAGCAGCTTCAACCTTTCTTTCTTCCTGCCTTTTCAATGTTGGTCGACCACGAGTTTTCTTCAGAACAGCAGGAGGTTTTTTGTTACTGTTCCCTGGATTGAGGATTTGCTGAAACTTTTCAAAGAAGCTCCTTTTCACTTGAGGGGGTGTTGGATCGATCTGTTTTTTCAATTTTTCAAATTCCGCGTCTACATCAATATCCTCTATTTTATTCCTTGCAGGCTTGAAGTCAAGCTTCTTCCAAAACACGTCTATGTGTGTGATCCGGATTTGCTGACCTGTGGATGAAAACAAATTAGGTGGCAAAATCATAACGAGAAAGTTCAAAAATAATAATTACCTTTATTTTCCAACTTTTCCAAACGACAGGCACATGGCAAACCACAGCTGGTAAAAAGTTGGCAACCACAGCTTGCACCGTAGGCTCTCAACCCGTCTTCCTTACGCTTTAGTTCCATACTCAAAAGCTCAATCGCATATATTGAAACCTTTCTGAGAATATATGCAAGCATGGGCTGCTTCTTGTGGTGCGTCATCACTTTTCGGAGGCTTGTTTCAAAGGTACTTCTAATCTCGGCGTATTGTTTAGCAACAACATGATCAACATACAGTACAAGTTTATCCAGTGTGTTGCGATGACTTGGAAAGTGACTTTTTAATGTTGCATGCATGCTCTCAACCCTGTTGGTCGTAGTCTGGCGAAAGTTGATAGTTTGGTTAATCCAGCAAGATACAAACTTTTCACGGTACGGATCCAACCAGGATTTCTTCATATAATCATAAACCTCTAAAATTAAAAAACGTAAATAGTCATTTTTTGTTATTATATAAAATTTGAACATAATTATGTAAGAAATACTCACGTTCACGGTCAGCTTCTTTCAGCTGTGCTTCAAAGTTTTCCAAGTTATACATGTATATTTCCTCGGTCGTGGACTCGCACAATGTCCAAAATGTACGTACGAATTCTTTCCACTCCTTGTCAGAGAATTTCTTCTTGCTGTTCTTATTAATATTTTGTTGAATATGGAACCGACAAAGATACTTATGCGCTTTTGGAAAAACTTGTTCACATGCGTTCATTAGCGCAAAATCCTTGTATGTTAAAATCACGCGCGGTTCCATACATCCTGCCAGCATAGACTTGATCCTCTGCAACACCCATAGGTAGTTCTCTGACTTCTCGGCGGAAATTACAGCACAAGCAGCCGTAAACGATTTGTTTGTCGACGTCATGCCTACGACCTGAACAAATGGCAGGTTGTACATGTTCATTTTGTATGTGGCGTCAATCATTAGCACATGCGGGAAGGCACACCACATAGTGAATGATTTTTCGTGAACAAAGAAGACGTCTTCAACTTCGTTCGATATCTCATTCGTGCGCATGTAATAAGTGTAATTTTTTTCGATAAGAATGTTTTCAAGTTTTTGCATTGGAAACTTACCGACATTTTTTTCGGCGTTGATCTTCTGAACAGCGTTGTGTATATCTTTCGGAATAAGCTTTCTAGCCGGATTGTTTTTTGTCAGCGTTCGCCAAATACTTTGGTTGCGAATATCTTGCTCTGCCAACTCCTTAACCAGTTTTTTGTCCTCCGAAGAAAGCCTTCTCGCATACGCGTGACCCTCGAAGTTTTCAATAGGAGTGTGGTTATGCTTCGCCTTCGTCACCGCGATCCTCCAAACACTTCCGGATGATTCCGAAAACCCGATCATCTCGAACGGGCAGCCTATTTTCTTGCTACCCGTTTTCCTCTGTGTAGCTACACTCTTATGCTCCCCACCAAAAGTGCATTGAAACCAAATCTTGTAATTCTCTCCTCTTTTATTCGACCTCTTTGTCACAATGAGGTAACCATTGTCTTTTGCCGTGTCTTGTACCCAACGCACCAACTCTTTACGTGACGAAAAGGTCTGCGTTGTATCAAACGAAAATGTAACCGGGTAACAACCTTCCTCGTCAACAGACACATCCTCCGGCTCACCATCGTCACCGAGATTCGAATAGACTTGATGTTCAAAGCTCTGTTCACAACCGTAACTCTGGTTTGGATAACACTCCTGCTGTACAAAGCTTTGCTCGCCACCGTAACCGAAATTCGAATAACCTTGTTGACAACCGTAACTTTCGTTTGGATAACACTCCTGCTGTACAAAGCTATACTCGCCACCGTAACCGAAATTCGAATAACCTTGTTGTGCGTAAGGGTCCTCCACAGGGGTATTCAAATCCAGCTGCACCGTGTTATCACGATAACGAATGCCAGATACAACCTCTGTCTCCCTCAAGTTGGACGACACCGGTTTCTCAAACGAGTCAGAAATAGCGGTCCCCTCGTAAGAATCAGGAACAACCGACTCGTCAGAATAATCACCGAAAAGATAGTTACTGAACCACGACATCGTTTTTTCAAAAAATTTAACTAATAGAGCAAAGAAGATCGACAGAAAACAATTCGAGTGATGAATCTGTTGTCTGGCCAGTGATTTAAAGCCAGAATTTGGGATCGAAGCGCCGCGCTATGGCCAAAGCGCGGCGCTTAGGGTTCACGGGGCGACTGAAACCTAGGAAGCTTTTATGTCTGTCAGTCTGTCACTCAGTCAGTCATTCAAAACCTCGTATCACCTTTTGTCGCTCTAAGCGCCGCGCTATGGCCAAAGCGGAGCGCTTAGGGGTGTGAAAATTATTTTGGCTGTGTGTGATTAGCATGATCCTTTGAAAATCTCACAAATCTCACTACTATCTGTGATCTCTCACCAACCAATCTTATCCCATTGTTGTCTAAAGTAACAAGCTACCCTAGTTTTTATTATCAAAAAGTTCCTCACTTTCGTTTTGAATATTTGAAATCAAAAGGTTCCTAAAAAAGTTCCTCACTTTTCAAGTTAATTGCTATAGGTTTTTTTCTTGGGTCATAATTAATATTGAGCTGCACATGTGTTGGGCCTCATTTTCACTATTAAATTCATATATGGGCTGCACAATCCTAGGTTAAATGTTTTAATTTGAATCATGTGAGCTCATGATATTGTATGAATTTTTTTTAGCAGGCCGTATTTTAAAAAAAAAAACTTAGATTATTTCACTTTGCACCAAGGATTTCAAGTGAGTTGGAAAGTGGGGTCGGGTGTTCGTGAAATTTAGTTGAGCCGCGCTTCTAAATATCACGGTTTCATAAAAAAAAAGGATTTTTCACTTCTATATACCAATCATGAGTTGCACGAGTCCATGGGATTGGAGTATGGACCCACAACCAGGTCAAGATCAAACTTCCGCAGCCGCGTGGGCAAGAAATATGTTTCCTCAACCATCCATAAGTACAAGTCAATGGGCTTTGTTGTCGAATCAAAATCAAAACATACAGAATCTTTTGGTAGCGAGAGGAGAAGGATATGCAGCTACTAGAAAGACGCGTCAAGATCTGTTAAAGAAGAAATTTGAATCATTTCATTTCTTAGAGAATGAAACCCTAAATGATATAACTACTCGTTATTATCATTTGATGTGTGAAATGTATTATTTTGGTGTTCTTGCATCTCAACAGGAAATGGTAGCACGGTTTGCTGATACTCTACCTCCAAAATGGAGCCCATTTATTGAGCTTTTAAAGCATACGGGCGTTCTAGATGCTGTCAATGTTAATATCTATGAATTCATTCAGAAGTTGGAGCACAAAAACGAAGAGGAAATTCGGAAAGCTAAAAGGATTGCACCCACTCAAAACACAGAAATGTATTTGCCTGGTTTTGGTCCTTCAGCTAGTTCTATTCAGCAACCGAAGCTTCAAACGACGTTTGTGTCCAACACAAGCTCATCTCCGTTTCCACAGTTCAATCAAGCCCAACCACAGTGGAATCAAAGTGCTTATATGTCACAATCCATAACCCAACCACAAGCCCAAGTTTCCACAACACAACCTCAATTTGATCCAAGTGTCGATTGTGGTCCGCCCATACAGTTGGGAAACGGTGATCAAACAGGAACTGCGTTTCTTGCTGAAATTGTCAAGAATGTCAATGATGGTGAATCTTCGGGAAATGATGACAGTTCAGGATATAGTGGCAGTTCGGATGAAGAATCGAATTTGAATGAAGGAACTGATTCTGAAGCTGATAATTTGTCGAATTATGCCAAGGAGACAAAAGGTCAAAAATCTGACTTGATCAAGAAAGCTGATGCTACATCGAAAGAAATGGAGAAGATTCTCACTGAAGATGGATCTTTCTCTTCTCAGATTGCCTTTGTGGCTAATGTCACAACTTCTACAAGTCAGGTACAATCTAAAACTCCTAGCATATGTAGTGATTGTGCCGATATGAAACTTAAATGTGCTGAATTGAAACGTGAATCTGAAACGGTTCATAGTCACAATCAAAGTTTGGTTATTGAACTGTCCAAGTGCAAAGAGGCAAACATGGCGTTAACTCGAAACGAAAAGGATTTTAAATTTGTAATTGAAACCCTAAAGAAAAGTGTTTCCGAATTGAACAAAGTTGTTTATCATAAACAAGTTAGTATTAACGACTATATTAACCTTGTTGAGGAAACCAAAAAGGAGTTAGCCATTGCCAAATGCGAGCATGATGCTATCAAGCAAAAGTTGGAGAGTTATTCTAACTTCCGATTTGTGCTCGATCACATAATTGACGTTCAACAACTGAAAGGGAACGTGAAAGGCGTAGGGTATAAGGCGTGTCCACCCCCTTTGAGGCATAATTACACCAAAATGCCCGATGAAGAGGATATGCCTCGGTATGAACCCAGTGTGCCTCTTGATTATGAGGAAGTTACTACTGGCCTAGGGTTCAAACAGGACAATTCATCGGAGGGCTCATCTGATAACAAAGAAAAGTCATCATGTGCTTCAAATCAAAGTCCTCCAACCATTGAGGACTATGAATCTTCAGATGATGAATCAGATGTGAATGACCAGGATGAATCACTTGATGAGACTAAAGGAGTAGAAATTCCAATTGAGAATCATATTCTGTGTGATCCTCCTACTCCTACTGTGCAACCTCTTGCCAAGCAAGTGATAGATCCTGTCAAGAATGTCAAGGATGACAAAGAATGTGTGTTTGCTGTTAAGAGCAATAACGTGTTGTATACTTTGGTCGGTGATGCTAAAATTTATTCGGACAATGATTTTCCAATTAAAAATGTCAATCCATCTTTGATTGACAAAGTGTTTGAAGATACTACAAACCAGTTTTTGGGAAAGACAATTCCAGGAGTCATTGTAACTCAATGTGACCCAATTCCAAAAGCTAAAATCAGGAAACAATTTGGAAAACAGAAATCACCGAGAAATCAACAACCAATTGCTTTTAAGGGTAAACAACAACAACGAGCTCCAAAGCCAAAGGCTAAGGTTGATTCTAAAGGAGCTCGTTACAAGAAGAAAACAAAAGACGTTAGGTTTGTGGCCTCCAAAGGTACTGATAAAGTGGAGACTTTTGAAAATAAATCAAATACCGATTTTGTACAAAAAGTCAACATTTTGAAACGTAATAGTGATAACAATTACACCCAACACACAAACGGGTGTGAAGCTAGTACCTCTGGGTCTACAACTTCTACGTCAGGTCGTCGATCAGATTCTCCTAAGTTTGTTGAAAGGAGAACGTGTTTTAAATGTGGGAAGTTTGGGCACATCATTAAAAACTGCACAAACTTGCCCAAACCAAATTTTGTTGAAAGAACCCTTTCTGAACAAGGTCACTCACAACGTCGTCCTGTTTCTCCAAAACATGATATAAGAACTGTTAAGGAACAAGAAACGAAACAACGACGTCAAAACATCAAAGCTGTTGAAAAGGCTTTAAAATCTGAAGTCAAAACAGTTAAAAGGAAACCTAGTTTGTCACAACCATTAAAACCAGAACTTGTACATAATACACAATCTGGTAAACAAAAACAAGCTTGGAGACCTAAATCGGGTGAAAGTTCAGGGGGAGGTTTTGTGTTTGAAAATCATCAGGAAATTGAAATTACATTTCTTGATTCTCAGTGGCAACCCAAGTCTATGAAGGCTTGGGTCCCCCTCTCCAACTAATCTCTGAGTGAGTGTGCAGGAAGTTCCAGGAGGAACTATCGATAGTCATAGGATTATTGATAGTGGAATGTCCTTGCACAAGATAGGCGACAGAAGAAATTGTTGCCTTTGATGGAAAGAAAAAGAAAAGAAGACAGAATTGTCTGTCGAAAGAGACTGAAAGCTTCGACAAAATGAAAATCATTCCAAAAGTGTGATTGTTAAAGGCATTGATCGGGTCCCCATGATAGATTCAAATCAAAATGTACACACCTGCAACACGTCTGAAGTTCAAAATCAACAAGATGAACGTGCACTGTACATTTCTTCGCGGTGTGATTGAAGAAAATGTGTTTGTTGAACAAACCAACCGGGTGTGCGGATGCCTTGGCATGGTTGAACAACCGCACACTACTTCTCAAAGAGAAAGACAAAGACCTTCGCTGGTGCAATATGGAAGACCAGCCGGAACCAAAGGTTTCTGATCTTGTTGCTGTGTAGAGCTATCTCAGATTAAGTGAAGTAGCTACAAAAATCGACTTTGAAATCCACACCGGGTGGATGTCAAGTTTGGGAGAGCACTCAGATTCCTGGCAATGCACAAAGCAGTTGTAGGATACGGTTTTTAATTTCTAATCTCTCCTATACTTGTCGATGTTTAAGCTGCTTTATAAGTTATTATCATCTCGTACGGCACTCTTTGGCCTGACACTTTGAACTCGAATATCACCTCACACGTGATCGTTTCAATATGAAACTCGTCAATGTCGTCATGGTCCGCACCGCTTACCGACATGCCAACTGATTTTTCCAAAATTCGATAAATTATTTCTGATTAAAATGAATTTTGGTAAACAACATTGAGGTAAAACATGAGTTAATCCGACATCGGAAAATCGTTTTTGTAAATACCTTTGTGTTTTTAAATTTTATCTTAGTTTGTTGATTTTAGGGGGAATAAATCCAAATTTTAAAAATCCAAAAACATCGAAAAATTTCAAAAACACAAAAACAATTGAAAACCAAAAATGAGTTTCCTGGCGAGAAAAAGAGAAAATGATAGTAAATCAGTGGTCTGTTGAAACCTCTTTAAACCTTAAATGAAAAACGATAAGCAGCTCTATATAAAATGTATTGGTAGGCTCACAATCATTTTAAAGTGTGCAAGGTGATATAAATCTTAAATCGACTGAAGACCAGGTGGGAACCATTCATTGGCATATGGTCTTAGTACCGAAATTTCGTTTGAGAGATTGCTGAGGTTCTGAGATATTCGGTCTTTATGCTGCTTATCATCTGGGTATCATGGTTGTATCTTTTACCGAAAAAAAAAAACGGGGACGCAAGTCTAGATCTTCCATGATACTATACATACGTGTACATACTGCATTCGACCTCAATAAGTGATCAACAATCACATGTCCCTCAAAATAAGTGATAAAATATCACATTTATCCGGGAGTCAAGTTCGTCTCTCTGCTGTACGAAAGTACTGACCTGTTCACGGACTTGCTCCTGTGCCTTCATGCATCGAAAATCAAGGTCCTCATCAATAAGTGATTCTATCACATAGGGCTTGTTTTTTCTCAAAATAAGTGAGAATCTCACATCATATACGGTTAAACAGATGATAATCGGTATACTCACCGGTAAGATGAACTCTCGTGCATACCTTGATACGGGAATGTGTCGTGTGTGGATGAACACCGGTCGGTAAGTATAAATCATACCTAATCGTATCCCCTCGCCATGATTACATATAATAAGTTGAGCTTATGTGGACAACAATACCGATAATCATTATAGGATGCTTATCTAATTGTTAACTAATTGAACAACAAGAGCGTTTTGACATGCCCGTACACTGATATGATTCTCTTGCCCTCGAAACTCGCGAAAAAAAAATTGTCTGTAAATATTTATTTACTGCTTTTCGTTTCTACATCTTTGTATATATTTATTTATTGTTTTCCGTCTTTAAATTTGAAAAATGAAAAATTCCAAAAAGATTTTAGGTGTGTTTTAATATAAACTTTAGAAAATCCAAAAAGATTTTGCTTCTAGATTATTTTTGATTGACCGATGTTGGAACTCGAGTCTATCCTACCCAAAATCCTGATTTTAAGCCGGAAAACAATTGCACCTTCATAAACAGTCGAAGTTAACAAGTTTTGAAAGTTAAAGGATTAAAATTGATCATTTTTAAACTTTCAAACTGTTGTCGGTCGGTGTTTGATTGAGATTTGATCTCATAAGTGTCGTCTGTTTAATTTGTCTATATTCCAAGCGGTTGTTCTCATTGCGTGTTTAGCTTTCTTGTATATGCAGATGCGACATCAGAACCAGCTAAAGACGAAGAGAACGTGTCAGATGACAAGCCGTAAAGTGAAGACACGACGCTGATGCAATCAGAAGATCAAGATGATCGGGTTGCACTTGACCCCTCATCAACACCACAAGGATCTAAAGACTTGAAGATCAAAAGATTCACGAGCATGACTCAATGGAGAGTTCATTCTAAGGGGGAGTTTGTTAACACACTTCCTAAATGAAATAGGGAGTTTGTTGATACACTTTCTTCTTACGACGCGTGAAGACTTTGAAGATCCTCCGACATGAAAGACACAGAAGACGAACAATCACAGAAGACGAACCATCACGAGTAGCGTCCAAGGGGGAGTTTGTTGATACACTTTGTGTGGACGCGACGCGGCTCGGTTCGACTCGGCTCGGTACGACTTGGTTTCGACACGGTTAGGTCCGGCTCAAGCCCGACGTCACGACATTCCTCCGTCGTGCACCCCAGAGTTCGTCACGCGAAGCACGGAGAGTCGCGGCCTTTCCCGCCAACACATCACCATGACATCACCTTAGTGATGTCATGATGATGTCACTAATTTGTCATGTAGTGGAGATAATGAAACTTGAAATCATTTGACGAAACACTTTTGTGTTTCGTCATCTTTGTAATGGTTTGTCCCTGTTTCGTCGTGTGTTGGGCTTCTTCAGGCCCAGTGTCTGACCCAAATGTGTTTCGTCGAGTCCTTTGTGTTTCGTCATAGTCTGTGTCTGTTTTAGTATAAATAGGTCTCATAGTTTCTGTGTGAAACTTGGACATGAGAGACCTGTGAGACTTAGTGAAACTCTGTAAACATTGTTTGTATATGTTTCGGGTTGTACTCATCCCTAATCAATAGATATTGAATCTTTTGGTTACGCGTGTTCTTGTTTAACACTTTGTTTGGTTTGCACCGTCACGGGGATTCCGCACCCGTTACCGTGTTTGTGATAAACAAGGATAAGGTTTTCGTTATCGATCCACCGGAAGAACGGGACCTACAGCGCCCTCCAACGCTACCTGGAGAAGTATTTCGCCTCATATATACGTAGGTAGACGCGTAGTCATATGTACGGAGGGGCGTTCATCACTACTATTGCGCGCCCAACATTGTAGCCGGTATTTGGTTTCATCGACCACTTTCCACCGCTGGCTCCTCACGCTTTATTGGGTTTGAGGACGATGACAAGGATGCACACAACGGTGAACTTTGATGGTATTGGTCATAGGTTTGTCGGGGCATACGATCATATTTTTATACCGGAGCCGTTGGTACATTATTCAATGGTGGAGGCTGAGGAGGTTGACATGGCTCATGTTGTTGAGCTGGACGCCCCGCAGGGCGACCAACCTGAGCCAGAGGTCCGGCCTCAAGTTGACCCGACTCATCCGCTAGAGCCGCCACAACATCATTGAGAGACTTGTGGTGGGTCAGACGGAGCAGATTCAGCTCCTGACACAGAAGGTTCAAGAGCTGACACAGCAGCGTCGGTGGATCTACCAGATAGAGGATTGTATGGTTCAAGACCCGGCACCGTCCGCCAAGCAAGGCAGGGCGTCCGACACGTAGGCCTGGACATCCGCTATGTAGGTATCATTGTCAGGTTATGATGCCCATTCTGACGATAGTGATAGTGCTAGCAACATAGCAGGGTATTACTTTTTTGTTTTTTAGTGTATTTTAAAGTTATCATTGTACAAACTCATGTTATCTATGATATTTTCAGTTGTTTGTTATGTAATACATGTTCAGTTTGTTTGGTTGGTTGTTTTATAAAAACGTTTGTATTCGACTTGAAACGTTTAAATATTTATAAAGATAATTCAATTTTAAAGAATGATTCAATTTTTGAATAAGAAAAAAAATTATAAATAATAAGTCAAAGACGATTATCAAGACAAAAGGCACTTATACTATGGGGTGTGAAGGGGCTTCGGTTGGGGGTATTGCTTGATACGTGGCGAGGATGGGATCGACAAGCAAATGCTAAAAACTAGGGGTGTGGTGGGGCGTCGCTTAGCTGGGTATGGCCAGCCATGTGGATTTTTTTTCGCTTAGCAACGGCTACTTTGAACCAGCCAACTATAGCCCGCCACGTAACCCCCCCCCGTGCGCGCGCGCGCACGCGCCAGGCAGAATATCCACGCCAAGCCCAATGCCGAGCCGAGGCGGTGTAGCTGACATTAAACCCCCTTCAACGCCACAACCTACGCTCCATACCCACCAATCTTAGGCTTGATACGGTTATCGAGACGAACCCAATAACAAAAAAACAACATTTTATAAAAAAACAAAATCCAAATTTGGATTCCTGGTGGGCAATCCGAATTTGATTTAAAACACATGAACAGGTCCTAATACATACAACTAGATCCGTGGGACCGTGCTTTCACTTCGCAATCTCTAATCCTACCTCCAATAAAGCTTAATTAAAACCAGTCGTCCTTAGACCACCTCCAATGCTTCTATTGGTGGAGGTGCATTTGATGATGTTGAAGATGCATGTTGGAAGGATGCATTGGAGTGGAGAGCCATGGAGCATGCATGTATGTAGCCAAGTGTATCCAAATGCAAGAGTGGTGGGGCCATGCAAGAGTTAGTGGAATATTTCAATATTAAAACCATATTTTTTTATTCCAAAAATCTGCCAAACAATGGCACTTTTTTAAAGATTTTTTTTCTTTTTTTTAACAGCTATATTTCAAAAACAAAAGGCACTTTTTTAAAGATTTTCTTTTTGTAACTGCTATATTTAAAAAAAAAAAATGGCTAGTTTTTTTCCCCTATTTAACTCATTTTTTACCCTCAAAATCTTACAAGCACTCAAATTTTTTCAACATCACACTCTCAAAATGGATCCAAGACATCAATTTTATTTATTATTAATTTCTTTTTTATTTAAATATATATTTATATTTATTTATTAAATATTTTCTAAGATTAAAAAATAAATGTTTTTAAAGAAAAATAGAAAAAGAAATGGTGATGTGGAAGAGAGAGGATGTATGTGGGAAGGATTGGTTGAAGTTAAAAAGAGGAGAGAGAGTGCATGTGTTAAGAATGAGTAAAAAGCTGATGTGGCAGTGATGACTAGAATGCATGTATTAAATGCAGGCTGATGCATTGGAGACAGTCTTACTGCTTATAAATACTGAAGGCAATTGTAATTGTGTATAATTCTTGTATGATCTCTTCTCATTCATGGATGTCAATATATACAAGCAATGCATATCCTATTTTAGGATAATTGCCAACTGTTTGGCAGATATACAAGGCAACAAATATATAACAAATATACGTATGCTATTACACCCCCGCAGTCGAAGCGGGAGGTGACCGAATGCTTAGACTGGACCTAAAGTCATCAAACAGTACACGCGGAAGACCCTTGGTAAAAATGTCCGCAATCTGGTATCTAGACGGAACATGCAGGACCCGAACAGTTCCCCGTTTAACTTGCTCGCGCAAAAAGTGGATGTCAAGTTCAATGTGCTTAGTGCGTTGATGTTGCACCGGGTTCCCTGTTAAATAAATTGCACTAACATTATCACAATAAACAAGAGTAGCACGTGTAAGCGGGTAGCGTAATTCCAGCAACAAGTTTCGTAGCCAACAAATTTCTGCAACAACGTTGGCGACACCCCGATATTCTGCCTCAGCACTAGAACGAGAAATCGTCGCTTGTCTTTTGGACGACCACGAAATTAAATTATCACCCAAATATATGCAATAGCCACTCGTTGAATGACGCGTGTCCGGGCAACCCGCCCAATCAGCATCGGTATATGCAAGTAAGCCAGCAGACATGGGAAGGACCAAGCGTGAGACCAAAAGAAACCGTGCCCTGGATGTAACGAATGATACTCTTAAAAGCATTCCAATGATCAGTCTTCGGAGCATGCATATGAATGCAAATTTGTTGTACCGCGTAACTAATGTCTGGTCGGGTAAACGTTAAGTATTGCAAAGCGCCTGCGAGACTCCGATACAAAGTCGGGTCATGAAAATCTTCGCCTGAGGAAGAGCTGAGCTTCGGACTAGTGTCAACCGGTGTGGAGACCGGTTTGCAAGTTGTCATCCCGGCCCGTTCGATGATGTCACGAGCATATCCTTGTCCGAGACACAGCAATGCCGAGGAGAAAACTAAGCGGGCCAAGATCTTTCATTGCAAACTCATGTGCAAATAAATTCAGGAGGCGATGACGCAGCCGATCCGAGGAAGTGACGAGAATAATATCATCAACATATAAGAGCAGAAAAGCCACATCTTTACCCCGATGAAAAGTGAACAAAGAGGCATCGCACTTACTTTGATGAAAATCCAAAGTTAGGACATAGTCGGTGAATCATTGATACCACGCTCGTGGTGCCTGTTTTAGACCGTAGAGCGATTTCTTTAATCGACACACATGATCCGGAAAACCCTTGTGACAGAAACCCATCGGCTGATACATGTAGACCGTTTCGTGAAGATTACCATGTAGAAACGCGTTTGTGACATCAAGCTGGTGAATGTGCCATGACTGTGAAAGAGCAATGGATAACATTGTTCGTATCATGGCGGGTTTGACAACCGGGCTGAAAGTTTCCCCGCAATCGACACCCACTTGTTGGGATCTCCCATCACACACTAGGCGGGCTTTGTATCGTTCTAAAGTGCCGTCATGCATCGAACAATATTCATATTGGGGTGTCGGGGCACTAATTCCCACGTCTCGTTTTTAATAAGAGCATGAAACTCGTTGGTCATGGCATTATGCCATTCCGGTATGGACAAGGCATCAACGGGATTTTTTGGTATAGGGATAATTGTGGAAGTGTGAAGATTGAGATGACGTTTTGGTTTATGAATGCCATCCATAGCACGAGTACGCATGGTATGAATGGGAGGCGCTTGAGTGGCTGGAGGAGGAGACGCGGAAGTCTGGGAAGAGGGAGGCAAAGGCATGAAAGGAAAAAGACTAGAGTGGGCTGTAGACATTAGAGTAGTTGTTTGGGCTAAAGGGAAATGGGCCGAAGATGAAGTTTGGGCCGAGGGCAGACGGGATGAAGAGAAAGGGGGTGTTTGAGGGGTGTGTGATGAGTGGGTTGGAGGGGAAATATGTGCCGGTGATTGGGCTGTGGGTGATTGGGCTGTGGGTGGTGAGTGGGCCGGCTGAGAGTGGGGCGATGAAGGAGTTGGCGAAGTGTGGGTTGGCTGTGAGTGGGATTGGGTTGGTTGAGTTTGAGTGGAGGATGAGTGGGTGGGGTTAGGCATATGGTCTTGACTAGCAGGTGTAGGAGCATTGTGGGACCATAAATGAGGGTGAAGTGGGGTTGTAAGAAAGTCATAAGTAGAGGAGGGGTTGGCTGGTATGGTGTTAGCAAATGGGAATGTTGTTTCGTCGAACACAACGTGATGACAAATTATAATTTGCCTGGTGTTCAAGTTAAAGCATTTATATCCCCGATGGGTGGGCGAATATCCTAGAAAGACACAAGGATAGGACCGGTGGTCTAGTTTGTGTATTGAAGTTGAAGGGATTAATGGATAGCATAGGCAACCAAACACACGTAAATGATCATAAGTCGGTGTGCGGCGGTATAATAATTCGGTCGGTGTATGGGGTTTAGCTTGTTTATTGGGTAATATGTTGAGCAGGTAAGTAGTAGTTTCAAGGGCATGGTGCCAAAAAATGTTGGGAAGGGACGCATGTGCAAGGATGGTTCGAACCATATTATTAATAGTACGGATTTGTCTTTCGGCTTTACCATTTTGAGAAGAAGTGTGAGGGCATGACAAGCGAAAAACGATTCAATGTTGGCTAAAAAATTGATTGAAGGAAGTGTTAGCATACTCCTTTCCATTGTCACATTGAAACGATTTTATTTTTCAAGAAAATTGGGTTTCAATTAGTTTATGTAACTGACAGAAAATGGAAAAGACCTGTGACTTTTTAGAGATGGGAAAAGTCCACAAGAAATTGGTCAAGTCATCTAAAAACAAAACATAATATCGATGCCCTTCGGAGCTCAAGACGGGCGACGTCCATAAATCACTATGTATGATATCAAACGGTAAAAACGTACGAGTATTAGAACTAGCAAATGGAAGTTTAACACTTTTTCCCAAAACACAAGAGGAACAGACATGTTTATTCAAATTTTTCAAATTAATAAAAGATGACTGTTTCAGCGAATGTAAGAAAGCTTGGCCAGGGTGACCGAGTCTTTGATGCCAAAGGGAAGAGGAAATAGCTGCAAAGGCGGAAGGTGTGATGGACCCGGATCCAAGAATGAGAGGATATAGGTCACCGCTGCTGTTGCACCGGAGGATAGGGATCCGGGTCTTGTAATCCTTCACAAGAAACCAAACGGGTGAAACTCAACAGACACAGAATTATCAGTAGTAAAGTGACGCACAGAGATTAGGTTTTTGAGTAATTTAGGTGCGTATAAAACATCTTTAAGTATAAAGGGGGGGGGGGAAGGGTGGTGGTAGGGTTTGAGTGCCATGTCCAACGACCGGAATGGTGGATCCATTTCCAACAATTATGTGTTGTAACATGCTATTATTAAAAAAAGAGTGAAAATTATTGCCATTGTTTGTCATGTTACCTGTGGCGCCCGTATCCATGTAGAGAGTAGGATCCGGTTGATTAAGCGTCATAGTGTATAGTGCCTGTTCAATGTCAGTCGGAGTGTAAGCCATATTGTGAGCTTGAGCCGCATTAGGATTCTGATTGGGTCGTGGGCCCAGAATGCC
Source organism: Helianthus annuus (assembly GCF_002127325.2). Classification (NCBI taxonomy): domain Eukaryota; kingdom Viridiplantae; phylum Streptophyta; class Magnoliopsida; order Asterales; family Asteraceae; genus Helianthus; species Helianthus annuus. The sequence goes on from NC_035433.2 coordinate 143,749,150, forward strand.
ATTGCTACCGGGATTATTGGGTCGTGGGTTTGTTGTCGGGTACGGGCAGGGTGGGATAGCCCATGTCGGCCACTGGTTGTGAGGTGGGTCAGCCCACTGGGTTGCGGCCCAAGGTGGAGAACTGGTGGACCAAGCTGGCCACCCAAACTGTGGAGAAAAACAATTGCCTGTCGAACGATTGCCTCTACCGCGACCGTAGTTGCCACGCCCACGGCCCCTGCCGCGTGACCGTCCTCGTTCCCGGGTCCGATCAGATCCATCGGTTCGGTAATCAAGAGGAACAGTGGACCGACTATCAGGTGTAACGTGAGTATTCGGTGAGGGGCGAGAGGCGTTCATGTTGAGAGCAGTGCCTGCGGCCTGAGCCGTGTGGAGAGCTTGTTCGGCTTTGCGACTTTCAACCATAATCAACTTTGAACGGGCGTCATAAAAAGTCGGTAACGGATCTTGTTGTTGAATGATAGTGGCAATACCTTCATACTGTTCATTGAGCCCGGAGAGCAATTGTAGGACTAAACGTTCGTTGTCAACCGGGGAGCCAACATTGGCCAGTTGATCTGCGAGAACCTTTAATTGTTGACAATACGCAGACATGTTTGGGTAGGCGTCAAGTTGGGTGTTGGAGAACTTTTGTAGCAGATGAATAGCACGAGTGCTTTTGTTATCTTGAAAGATGTTTTCAAGTGTCTTCCAAGCCTCGTATGCAGTTGTGTTTGGCTTCAAGATAGTGTGCAGAAGGTCGTTAGAAATAGTGCTATAAATCCATTTTAGGACGATAGCGTCAAGACGATCCCATGAGGACTCGGGAGGTGGTGGGGTGGACTTGTCTTTGCCGTCTTTGTCGCCGGTTTGGGAGGAAGAAGCAGAAGATTCAGTAGGTTTGGGAGATAGGTGATCGATGACGAGAAAAGCTCGACATTGAATTTTAAAGAGCTCGCTCCAGGATGCGTATTGGCCTGTCTCCATCTCCAACGTAATTGGGATGAGACTTTTGATATTGGAAACAATTGAGGCTGGATGTAGTTTGGATTCCATGGTAATGAATAAGGTAAGGTGAGGAGAAGAGATCGAAAAAAAATGAGGCAGGGGATGGAGACGGCGGCTAGGTATAGCCTGATACCATGAAGGCAATTGTAATTGTGTATAATTCTTGTATGATCTCTTCTCATTCATCGATGTCAATATATACAAGCAATGCATATCCTATTTTAGGATAATTGCCAACTGTTTGGCAGATATACAAGGCAACAAATATATAACAAATATACGTATGCTATTAAATACTCATCGACCCACTCATGAAACATCATTAAAATTTCAACTACAAGATTCAGTTTCAGTTTCCCTCCAATGAAGTTCTTTCTTCTCCTCTTTTTTACACTTTTTTCTGTAAGTTCTTGTGTCTATTAATTAATACATATACATTATTACATGCATGTATGTATGTATCATATATGAATAATTGTGCACTGCGTTAATTTCAGTTATATTTGTTTATGGTTTGGTTATCAGGTAGCACTTGTAGGAAGTCATGCAGTGACTCCTGAAGTATACTGGAAGTCTGTGTTACCAAACAGTCCTATGCCAAAATCAATCAAAGATCTTCTATATTCAGGTTCATCTCATTTTGTAATTTCTGAAGTGTTCATATTATTATGTAATATCATACATTTTAAGGAAACAATTGACAGAATGGAACGATGAGAAGAGCACCGCAGGAAAAAGTGGCGTAGGCGTTCATACCTACAAAGGGAAGCCACTTTACTTTGATGTTCAGAATGTACCTGCTTTCCACACATCCTTTCTCAACAGGTACACGGAGGCTGCATCCGAGAAGGATGTATCCTTTCTCAACAGGTACACCGAGGCTGCATCTGAGAAGACTGCATCCTTTCTCAACAGGTACACCGAGGCTGCATCTGAGAAGACTGCATCCTTTCTCAACAGGTACACAGAGGCTGCATCCGAGAAGGCTGCATCTGTATCCTTTCTCAACAGGTACACAGAGGCTACATCCGAGAATCAGCTCAAGGATAATCCAAATGCAGCGTTGTTCTTCTTCGAAAACGACTTGCATCTAGGCAAAGAAATGAATCTATATTTCAATAAAAACGACCAAAAAGCGAAGTTTTTACCACGAGAAATCGCTGATTCAATACCCTTTTCGTCAAACAAGCTTCCCCAAATTTACAACGAGTTCTCAGTTAACCCCGGCTCCATGGAAGCCAAAGTCATGAAGCAAACGCTTGAAGAATGCGAGAAACCAAGCAACGAAGGTGAAGAGGGGTATTGTGCGACTTCATTGGAATCCATGGTGGATTTTAGCACTACCAGACTTGGTAAAAAGGTGAAAGTGATTTCAACAGAGGTAAACACTAAAGAAAGTATCCTCGTAGGAATGTACAAAATCGAAGTCGCTAAAAAGTTTCCTGCAAACACAGCCGTGGTTTGCCATAAGCTAAACTACGCACACGCGGTCTTTTATTGCCATAAAACCGTTAGCACTCGAGCCTATGCAGTTTCTATGATCAGTGCTGATGGTAAGAAAATGAATGCGGCCGCGGTTTGCCATACTGATACCTCGAAATGGAACCCGAAACACTTGGCGTTCCAAGTGCTTAAAGTGAAACCAGGTGCTGTTCCGATTTGCCATTTCTTGCCTGAAGATCATGTTGCTTGGGTTCCATACTAGTAAACTCCTTCAGCAGCAAAAACATAGTGCTGTATGTGAATGAATATGTGTGTGTGTATGTCAAGAATCTATTAGTGTTGCTTGGGTTAGTGTTGTTGCTCTTTTGTTTAATTATTATCAGCATATGTAATGGTGCGGTTCCTAAAGCGGGTTCAACAGGTGGTAAGCAGTAACACCGCACATGTTAAGGGGCAGAATTTTGTGTTTAGCAGGGTAGGGTTTGCTATTCAGAAAGGGGTAGCGGCGCAGCTTGTTGCTCGTCTACCTACCATTAGTTTGTAATCGTATTGGATATTCATATTTTAATCAAAAAAAAAAATCTTTATTACCTAAAGTAATAAATGCTGTTTTCTTAGTACTTAACTATGTGTATGTTTAATTAAAATACAAGGATTTCTATATATAGCTAGTACCACTTTCTCTTTAAACTTTACAAATCGTCACTCTGAGAGGTAGATACAACAAATCCTTATCCTTAGTTACAGTTTGATAAGGATCACCAAATGTTTCACTATTCTCAGAAGTGATCACATCTAATGAATTACAAAGAACTTTGAATGTATTGTTACACACAAGTTATGTAAAGTTAATTAATTACAGGCACCAAAGGTTACGTTATGTTTAGAATGCCAAGTTATGTCAAAACCATCATTCGTCAATCTCATCAATCTCTTCATCATCACCACCCTACATCATCATCGGACCTATATGTATAAAAAGGGAGATTTAGCGAACTTTTATTAGTTATAGTAGAAAAAGCATTAAGTTTGCTAGGAAATCGTGCATAATGAAACATATAGTGATGTATGCATGTCATTTGAAAACTAAGGCTAATAATATTAGATATAATTATTATATATGGATTTATATATCTTTCTAAAATATTATATGGTAGCAAAAGTCATTGTATTTTTAACATTGGGACTACATATTTCCACACCAACATGGCTATTTGTACACCAAACCCTACCTTTACCTATACGCAGTGTAGGTACAGGGTCCGTACACGACCACTCAGTCAAACCTCGTACACTGTCAAATCATGCATATATACGCTACGTATAGAGGTATACGTAGCGTATAGAAGTAACCCTATACGTTGCGTATAGGTCTCTATACGCAACGTATGTAGTGGGTAGGTACATGACAACCTAGTACATTGTCAAATCTGTCTGACATACGCATCGTATAGAGCTATGCGCAACAAGTATACGAGGCATCTATATGCTGCGTATAGAGCTATACGTGGCATATGTCTCACATATTTGACAATGATACGATGTTGTCCAGGCACGTGAATAAATGTATACGCCGCGTATAGATCTATACGTGGCTAATAAATGTGAATTCAAATTCCTATTTAGACATCATCTACCTTGCCTACGAATTCAAAACAAAATCAATTCTTCTTCTTCATTTCTTCGGCTATAATTTCTTGGTCGACTGTGGAGCTAAAATGTCATCATTTTGGCTCAACAATTATTTCGGTATGCAGTATTCTAACGACTCGTGGGGAGTGAATTATGCTAATGAGGAGGAGGAGGTTATGTCTTAAAAAGGGATAATATATTTTAATTATTTTGGTCAATATATTGTAGTCAATCCATTTATTTCATACCAAATTTTTCCACCATATTCTAGGCTTAATTGGTGGACTCCTTCTGTATATATGGTCGACAGAGCCATCACCATTTATTCTCTCACAAAATTCAAAGTAATGCAATTGATCTTTTACCATAATAATTGTCATGGTATCAGAGCAGTTTTAATGACTCTCTGATCAAAACAAAGAAGAAAAGACCCAAAATTGCCATGCCAGGTGATGAAGGTAAAACAGAGAAGAAGAACGAAGGAGTCTCGGATCATGATTCTCCTTATTATCTCCATCCTTCAGACTATCCAACACAGATGCACGTGAACGATGTTCTAACCGATGGAAACTACACTGATTGGTCTCAAGAGATGCAAAATTTCTTATTCGCAAAGAATAAGATCGGTTTCGTTGACGGAACAATCAAGAAACCGGAACAAGGTTCGTCCAGTCACATGGCTTGGATGAGATGTGATGCTATGATCAAAGGTTGGCTAAATACGACAATGGAGAAAGAGATAAGAACGAGCGTGAAATACGCTACTACTGCTCGAGAAATATGGGTCGATTTAAGGGAACGGTTCGGGAAGGAAAGTGCGCCTAGGGCGTACGAATTAAAGCAATCATTGACACTCACGCGACAAGAAGGTACGTCTGTTTCGACGTACTATACAAAGCTCCGGACTATTTGGGATGAGATTCAGTCGGTTCTTCCTGTCCCAAGGTGTAATTGTGATGGGTGTACTAGTGGGATAGGGAAAAAACTCATAGAGTTAAGAGACAAAGAAAGGCTCTATGAGTTTTTGCTAGGTTTAGATCCCGAGTTTGGAATCATTAGAACACAAATATTGGCCATGCAACCAATCCCTTCACTTGGGGCTGCATACCATTTAGTCGCCGATGATGAACAACAGCGGGCCGTTTCAGGAACCAAAAGACCAACCTCTGATGCGGCTGCCTTCCAAGCGCATGTACCGATTAGGCGTGATAAAAATCAGTCACAAAATCGTGTCAAACAAAAGGATGGAAAACGTAGCGGGACGGACGAGATAGAGCATTGCACCTTCTGTGGAAAGGATGGTGATGTAGTGAGTAGTACGATAATGAAGATCAAACACGTTGATTCTGTGAATGCCCGTGTCGTTCTTCCCCAACCCCAAAATTCAACCCAAAGGGCTCGGAATTTGAAGTGAAAAACTGTTTTTCTCAAAATTCATTTCTGATTCATCAAATGATTAGGGCAATACATAAATAGAGACAGAAATTCGAAACGGGCCTAAAAAAGACAACGGGCCAAACACAAGCCCAAAAACAAAATCCCCAAAATACTTGAAAAAACATAAAAATAGAAAAAAACTAATAGAAATAAGCGTTTTTCGGCCCGGACGATGACCCAAACCGCCATAGGCGTTTGCAGCAAGATAGAGCTCGTTCTCCCGTTCGTTTTGACTGGTCACACTCCCCAAACGGACTCCCGTAGCCCAAGTTAGAGCCATTTCAATGAAGCCCCTTTTGTGACGCGATCCTGGGCCTCCAAGTACCGGATGGCCCGCTCTTCCACGCTTGGGCCCGCATCAGATGGTCATAATAGGGATGGATGTTTCGAGCGTATCAACTATCCCGAGTGGTGGCCGGGAAAGGGCAAACAAGATAGCGTCAAGCCAAAGGCTGCTTGTGTGGAAGGAGAAGAAAGCCCAATACCGGGATTAACCAACACACAATACTAACTTTTTTAGCAAAAAGGATGGAGTTACCGAAGAAGAAGGCGCACCCGTCGCGAACATGGCAGGTAAGAAAGAAGGTAAATGGGTAGTTGACTCGGGTGCTACCGAGTATATAATTTATAATGACGCTTTGCTTAAAAACAAAACGAAAAGAAATTATGAGCCACCCGTTACTATACCGAACGGGGAAGCTATAACAGTTGAGGGTAGAGGCGATTTTGTCTTGCAAAATGGGATGACAATTAAAAATGTCCTTTACATCCCGAAATTCAAGTGCAATTTGTTGTCTACTAACTAACACGAGATCTTCAATGTGTCGTCACATTTTTTCCGGACTTTTGTATTATGCAGGACTTATGTTCGAGGACATTGATTGGAGTGGGTGAATGCAAAGGTGGTCTATACAAGATGGGGTTGACGGGAAGTAAGAGACACGCGATGATGACAAGTCTTGGTACGTGGCATAAGAGATTGGGTCACCCGTCAAACTCTAAACTATCCCATGTTAATTTTCTTAAGAATGTTTCTTTGAATTCCAAGGATTTTTGTGACTCGTGTGTTAAAGCAAAGTTTTCAAGGTTACCTTTTCCAATTAGCTTTACAAAAGCTAGTGCTCCCTTTGAATTATTGCATTGTGACGTGTGGGGTAAGTATCGCACGCCATCTTTTACAGGAGCAAGTTACTTTTTAACAATAGTCGGTGATTTTAGTCGTGCCGTGTGGGTTTTCTTACTCAAGCATAAACATGAAGCAAGTATATGCCTCATATATTTTCACAAAATGATACAAGTTCAATTTGAGAAAAATATAAAAAGAGTAAGGTGCGATAACGGGGGTGAGTTTACTTCGAATCGGATGCTTGATTTTTATGCCAAAGAAGGAATACTTCTTGAAACGACATGTCCACATACACCACAACAAAATTGTGTGGTGGAACGCAAGCACCGACATTTATTAGAAACCGCACGGGCATTAAAATTTGAGGCAAACTTACCAACACAGTTTTGGGGAGAATGCATATTGACGGCCGCTTATGTCATAAATCTCTTGCCATCGGATGTGATCGACAACAAGACGCCTTATGACGTCTTGTACAACCAAGATCCAAGTTATGAACACATGAGGGTTTTCGGTTGACTTGCTTATTACAAAAGCACGGAGACAAGAGGTGATAAATTCGAAGTGAGGGGGAGACCGGGAGTGTTCTTGGGTTATCCTCCAGGAACAAAAGGATACAAAGTCTATGACGCGCAACACAACAAGATCATAATATCAAGAGATGTTAAATTTTTTGAAAACATTTTTCCTTTTTCAAACAATACACCTGAGAAGGAAGACATTTTTATTTTTCCTTCCAAATGGGAGGAAGTCATTCAGACAAATAATGACCATATTGGGCCCACCACTTTGCAAGTTGAAGACCAAATGGAGAATGAAGTGGACCCTTCACCAAATTTTGTTCAAAAAGGAAGCACCCAAGGGCCAGACAGTTTCGAGCCCACTAAAAGCCCACAAGCAGCAAATGATGATAATTTTGATCAATATGAATCGGGTTTTGAAAACACACAACAAAATGGGTCTAATTCCGAAAATGCTGAGCTGCCAAGACAGAAAAGAAGTAAAGTTCGTCCAAAACATCTCGATGACTACGAAGTCAAACTTCCCCCTTCTATAGACCACGAGCTTCCGCCTCCACTCAAGAGTCCTCAACGGTACATCCCTTAGCTCATTTCATTTCATATGATAAATTTACTAATGCACATAAAGCCTTTTTGGTGGCCATTACTTTAAACAATGAGCCAAAACATTATAATCAAGCCGTACAGGATGTTAAATGGAGAGAAGCCATGCAAAGGGAAATTAAGGCACTCGAAGAAAATAACAATTGGACTTTGGCAGAACTATCAAAAGGAAAGCGAGCGATAGATTCCAAGTGGGTCTACAAGATAAAATATAAGCCAAATGGAGAGATCGAAAGATGCAAGGCCCATCTCGTAGCGAAAGGTTTCACACAAATGGAAGGAGTTGACTTCCATGAAACTTTTGCTCCGGTCGCAAAGTTGGTAACTGTTCGAACTCTTTTAACTATAGCCGTTAAACAAGGGTGGCACATTCACCAACTTGACGTGAATAATGCTTTCCTCCATGGTGATTTACATGAAGATGTTTACATGAAGATACCCCAAGGTTTTGCGAAACCAAATGATAATAGAGTTTGCAAGCTCCAGAAATCGCTTTATGGTCTTAAACAAGCATCTCGGAATTGGTACCAAAAATTTACAAGTTCCTTGTTAGAAAAGGGTTTCAAATAAACAGGAGCCGATCACTCTTTGTTTGTTTTTAAAGAAAAGGATGTCTTCATTGCTACTCTAATTTATGTAGATGATGTAATCATCGTAGGAAATGACTTGAACCGAATACAAGAAACCAAGTCTTTCCTCGTTGCGTGTTCGTGTTCATCGTCATAGCTCTCTAGTAACCGCACGTCCTTTGCGGTTACCTCGTTGCGTCATTGTTGGCCATGTTTGGTCGAACAATGTGAATCTGTACTATGGGTAAATAGACATGGTCATAGGCAAGGGTATGCCCACAATTGTTTATTCTATGCGGCCCATAGGCGGGCAAACAAAGTCATAAGCAGACTTGTTACCGCTGTTCGGACGCTTGCTGTTCGACAAGGGCTGTTTCTGGACTCTTATCTGCACTCTTTCTGCAGCCCCTTGCCTTCACGCTCCAATACCGAGTTTGCCTTGAAGTAGCCTCGCTCGGTGATGTGGAGCTAGTTTGGCTCTTCCGTAGCAACCACTCTGCGGAAGCTATGGTTATGTCCGCAGTGACTCATGAGTGTCTGCGGTTTTGCATTCCCATATTCGCTTGAAGCGGGTGTGTTGCTCGGATGTGGCTCTTGAAGGTTCAGGAGTCAAGGTTGCTGATGTGCGTGCACGTATATTCCCTTCCTTCTTCGTGTTGAAGAAGTTTTTTATGCACCCTCTGTGGTTGTGAACCGGACAGGAGGGATTTGAAGCTTGAAGAGAATGAAGGCAATGCGGTTTACCTGTTTCTGAGATGCGGTTCAGTCCAAAGAACAACGCTGGTTCTGAGCATTTAACACACTTGAACGGGCTCGTGTGTGTCATTTCCGCATATTCCACGTGTGCTCGTGGATAGTGCGGATAGGTATTATACCCCCTTATAGTATAGAGATATATATTTTTACCTATTTTTAGGGGTATGTAAAAAAACGACATGCGGTATGGGTTATGGTGCGGTATACCAGAGAAACCGCATGCCGCTTATTGTTGGATAATGTAGTCGCTTTTTGTTGCCTACATGGCCGATCTCACGTGTGAGTAGGTGGAAGTTGGTGAGGTCATTCGGTCATGTGCTGAAATGAAAGGACATTTGCACTGCCCGAGGCATTAATTGCACTGTAGCAAAGAGTGTAAAGGTCTCTCTTGTCAGGCGCGTGAGCGGCCACGCGCGCGTGATAACCGTCAGCGTAAACTACGCTTGACACGTGGTGTCGCGTAATTCGTTCTTTCTTGAACGTGATGATCGTTTCTCCCTCCGCATTAATTGCGATGGGTATATAAGGGGAAACCGTTCGTGGTTTCCCCTCACTTGTTCGAAATTTCAAAAATTTGCCGGTGAGAGAAACCTTTTCTTTGTCTTCTCCGACCATATTTCTTGAACTTCCGGTGAGGTTTTTAGTGTTTTATAGTGTTCATCTTCTATATTCTTGATGGTTGAACCATCAAATCCACATAATGTGGAGGGTGAGAACCCTGAACAACCGGTAGTGGATGCTGATGAAGATGAAGATGACGACGTAGATGTTGCCGGCGGTGGCCTACCGGTGTTGAAGTGGTCAAAGACTGGTTTTAAAACCCTGATGACCAGCATTTAGATGTCCAATGACTGGGATGCTACCTACCCCCAGGAGGGGGACACCGGTGCCGATGCTCCGGCCGGCTATATTACCCTGTGGGCCGATTTTTTCATCGAGGGCAACCTTCGGTTGCCGGTGACGGTATTCGTTGCTGAGGTCTTGGAGTATTATCATCTCCATATCTCCCAACTTAGCCCGTTTGGGATGTTCCGAATTAGGAACTTTGAGTATACCTTCCGGGCCCATAGCTTGCCCATTACTGTTGAGAATTTCCGGCGGTTTTACCATAGCTTGCCCATTACTGTTGAGAATTTCCGAATTAGGAACTTTGACTCCTTGAATGCAGCTATCCTTGCGGATTTGGGGAAGTTTGAGAAACGCATTCCCAAAAAGCATGCAGAGAAGAAGCCGGTGAAGAAAACCACGCGGGGTCGTGGCAAGGGGAGTGCTGAAGGCTCAGTTGCCCCTTCGTCGGTGTCTCAGGCCGCAGGTACCTATCGATCTTGTTATCGCGGATATACCGATTACGTGGTAGTATCTGACACCCTTGAGGGTTTGGATGTTCTAGGTAGTGGTGCGGCTGCGGGTGGAACAGCTGCGGGTCCCCCCGTTGTTGGTGAAAAAAGAGGGCCAGAGCAGAAGGCTGCTGGTGGTGGTGAACCGAAACGTCGGAAGCTGCAATCTAAAAGGGCTGCTCCGGCGCAAAAGAAACCTGCGGTTGCTGCTGGTAAGTATATCTGTTTTCATTGTTTTGCATGCACAATGTGTTGGATTAACAATTCTTGCTCTTTGTAATGCAGAATCTCAAGATGCAAGTTTTTCCTTTTTTGATTTCCCTTCGTCTCCCGTGCATACCGCTGCTGCGGGTACGAGGGTGCCGAAGGAGCCTGTGGTGCCCAAGGAGCCTGCGGCACCTTTTGTTGGGCTGGTTCGCGATCCCACCGTGCAGGTGGAGAAGACGGTGGAAAAGACTGCTGCCCAGATTTTCGATACTGTGGATTCCTCCGACAATCTGATCTCTCCCAATGAGGGTGATGGATTGGACTTGAGGTTTTCAGATGCTGGGAAGCAGAAGTCTGATGCTGAGGTGCGGCAGCATGATGCTGAGCCGCCTAAATCTTCTGCTGATAAGAGGGCTGCTGGTTCTACTTCTGGTAGTGCGGGTTCCGATGGGTCTCCTATTCAGCCTGGGGAGTCTGAATTGGAGTACTATTACCGCCCTTACACGCAGGATCGTGGTACTGTGTATCATCGACCCCCCTGGACTGCTATGCAGGGGGATGATGTTTCTAACGATCCTTCCGCGTGTAAGGAGATTCTGGGCGATTTGGGCACCCCCTTTGAAGTTGCACGTGCTCGTGCCGCACCTCGTGAGCTTCGCATCAACCATCTCTCTTCAATGTTAGTAGGAACTTCCATTGTGGCAAATGCCATTTTGGAAGATTACAAGGTGCTGGGTCGCCGCGAGGAAGAAGCTGCTCGCTTGCGGGCCGAAGCGGAAGGGTTGGTCAAGGCTGCTCGTGCGGGTGCGGAGCAGCTTGAGAAGGATAGAGCTGCTTTTGAGAAGCAGAAACAGACCTCAGAGTGGGCTGCTACGGCTCAGCTGAAACAGGTTCGTACTCTTGCCAAACTCCTTTCTGATGAACGCAAGAGTTGGAACAAAAAGTTTTCCAATGAGCGCAAGAAGTGGAACGAGTCCTGGGCTAAGCAGAATAATAATCTGTTTCGTGCTCGTCAGGAGTTGACGAATGCCAAGGCAGGGAACGTTGCTTTGGGCAAAGAGAAAGCAGCCGCTGAGGTGATTGCGGTTAAAGCGCAGCAGGTGGAGGCCCGGGCCGTAAAGGCGCTTGAAGAGGCCAAGGAAGCGGGGGCTCGTGCTGCAAAGGCCCTTGAGGAGGCCAAAGAGAGGGAGAGCCGCTCTTCTAAGGCTCTTGAAGAGGCGAATGGTGAGCGCATTCGTTTGGATAAAGTTGTTGACAGCCTTCAGGTATGATTCGTTACCTTTGTTGTATATTTCTCTGCTTTTTGAGAATGTTTACTGAGTAAACTGTTTTCTGCTCTTTGATAGGCTGAAGTTCAGGCCCGGGAGGTTGCGGTTACGGACCTTACAGCCCGCGCGACTGTTGCGGAAGAGCGGGCTAATGTCGCTGTTGAGGCCAAAGATGCCTTGACATCTTCTTTTAACCAGCTTGAGGCTGACCGTGAGTGGATGCGGGTTCACGGTATCGCGCGTGTAAGTATCCCTTGCCTTTATATTTGCTTGGATTAGTGTTTCGAGTCTTATCATCCTTTTATTGCAGATTGTTCAGGCTATCATGGATGCACCTGAGACCGCAACTGGTTTGGACTTGGTCCAGGAACGTGCCCGCGATGCCGGTTTTAAAGCTGATTATAACCGCTGTATTGCTCATATGAACATCATGTCTATAGGCGGTGTTATTGAAGAGCGCTCCGGGTTTCGTGACGTGGACACCGAAGGTCGCCTGAACGCGGCGGTAGCCTCTTTTTATGATACGTCCCTTTCTTGCGTGGAGGAATTGGACGGATGTTTAGAGGCTGCGGAGTATGTTGACCGGCTGCGGATGCTGTATGCTGATGCAGAAGAGGAAAATCCCGCTGGTGGTGCTGGAGATGGTGCGGGAACCAGCGGTACAAAATAGGGTTTAGGTTGGCTAGTGTGCCCCCTTTTTGTTTTCCTCTTGTATATACTAGGAACTTTATGTAAATCCATTAAGCATCGCGTGGGTGCTTGAATTTTTTGAATATAAAGTTTATTGTTCAATTTGTACAAGTGTTTTTAATTCTTGCATGTCTGAACGTATGTATGCGGATCTCTACCCATTGTGAATGGGGTCGAGTGTACTCCATACTGTTGCGGTATAAGTATGCGTCAATTCCATTGTTTGCCTTTTTGGGCTCAGGAATTGTTGTTAGGTTAACAAAAACTTGTCTATCCGGCCGGATACACACTTGAGTCTTTTTGCCTTTTGCTGGCCTATTACAATATTTGTGTGTGGTTACCACCTTGTATGGGTAACGCGAATGAAGATTTTGCCAATCTGTTTTTGGGATACCGCACAGTGGAACACGCATTTGTAATAGTAGCAACAAACAATAATGTATAAAATTGCTTATTTATTTATTTGCAAATGGCCTGCGGCCCGATAGGTTACATAGAAAATGTAAGAACATGGCTTACATATAGCAGCGTCGAAGCTGTTGTGCATTCCATGTTCGTGCGATAGGTTCGCCTTCTAACGTTTGTAATTTGTATGCGCCTTTCCCTAAGACCTCTTTGATGAGGTAGGGTCCTTCCCACTTGGGGGCAAGTTTGCCTGGGCGCTCAGCATTAGATGCCTCATTGTCGCGTAGGACGTAGTCTCCTGGATTGAAAGTACAAACTCGGACGCGCGTGTTGTAGTACTTTTCAAGTTTGGATTTATATTTGGCCTCGTTGATGGCAGCGTTTTCGCACCTTTCTTCCAAGAGGTCCAAATCGATCTTGCGTTCTGTGATGTTGTCTAGTTTTTCCATAGCCAACATTCTAGGAGAGGGGAGACCTACTTCCCCGGGGATCACCGCTTCTAAACCGTAAACTAGGCTGAAGGGTGTTTCCCCATTGCTTGGTTTTGGTGATCAGTCATGATCTTGAGAGAGGGAAAAGGATGGATAAAAAAGTGCTAAGGGTAGCGGTGGGCGCCAATGATGAAACAATGGTTAACCGGGCAGGGTTAACACACTGGTCTCGTCAAGAAGGGTTAATCCATTCCTCTCGAGGATCGCTGGCTGGATCACCGGTGGGTTGATCTCCTGCACAAGGAAACAAACCGTGACTCGTAACAAGGAGGATGGGGTGGGGGTGCTCCTTGTTACCACTCTCCGGCGCGAGAATCAGTAATTTGCTTGAGAAGCAAAGTAAGATAGTAGTAGTAGTGAGAGAGTTGTGAAGAGATACCTCAAACCTGGTTTGGGGTTGGTATTTATAGCCGAGGAGTGAAGGAGGAGGATGATGGACGGACTGACGACGTGCTGCACCTTTGTAGGTGTGTCCGGCTTGTCGGTTATGGATGTTACGCCACGTCAGTCCGTTGCTTACGTAGCTCTGACAGGTGACTGGCATTGGTGCCACTTGCACTGTGGTGTCAGTCCCACTTGTTGAGTGCATAGGATGCGGTGCAAGCTGCATCGCTGTATGCGGTAACACCTGATGTTACCGCGTCTCCTGCTTGTGATCAAGAAATACACGAGATGCGGTGCTAGCCGCATCGTCGTCCACGGAGACCGTTTGCCTGCATCCCTTGTCGTGACGAAAACGCCCATATGATGCGGTGCCAGCCGCATCGTTTTGTTCATCTACTTCTACGCCTAAGGTAAGGCTTCTCATCCTCAGACCGATTGGATTCGAAGGATGCGACCGCATGGGTGCGGTTCATTACTGGCGGGGGTTTGTTTGATACGGGTGATGGTCGATTTGGGACCATACCCCTTCAAGTGTCATCTCCCCCAATTAACCTGGTGCAAACATTGTACAAGTATAAACGAATGAACCAGAATAAGAAAAACGAACCGTTAACGGCTGGAACGACGTGTTGACTGATTCCGGCCACTGTGAAGATTCCGGCGAAGTTGCAGGTTCGGTTCCGACTAAAATCGATGTGTTTGAGCATTGTGAGGGGTGTAAAATGTTTGTGGGGATCTAAGGAACTTCAGATGTCCGTTCAATTCGACCCAGATCGACAGAAACCGAAGATTAACACGTGGGGGTGTGGGGTGTCGGAAAGATGGCCGGATTTACTCCGGTCACCGGAGTAGAGAGGTAAAGGTGATGGTGGTGGTGATTGCAGAGCATAGAGAGAGAGAGTAGAGAGAGAGTGTGTGGTGGTGGTGATGGCAGTGGTGGTGGCGGCAGCGGAGTGGTGGTGGTGGCAGGGCTGTGGTGGCGGTGTCGGTGGCGGTGGTGGTGGTGGCAGCGGAGTGGTGGTGGTGGCAAGGCTGTGGTGGCGGTGGTGGTGGCAGCGGAGTGGTGGTGGCGGCAGGGCTAGTGGTGGTGGTGTTTAATATTTACTTAAATGGTCCTTTATGTTACAAATTTACACAATCATTCCTTATTTACAAACCGACTTAACTGGGTTATGATTTTTGGACTGAAATGGCACATTTCCAGAACGTCGGGGAGGAAAATGGCGCATTTTTGAAAAATGGACTGAAATGGCCAAAGTGACCAAATCACAGGGACGAAAATGGCAGTTAACTCAAAAAAAAAAAAAAAAAAAAAAACTAAACAAATAAATACAAAATTAACATAGACTTATGTATTGTTTTTTTTTTGTTTTTTCTAACATTTTAAAAAAGTAAAGACATATCAAAATATTAACGTACTATTTTTGTTTTTGTTTTTTATATTATTATATGCCATTTATACGATTAAACTTAAAATGATAAAGTTTAAACCTTCACACGTATCTTTAATTTTAATACATTTAAAGTTATATTAATATACATGAATTACTTTAATCTGAGTTGGTTCACGAGCTCACAAGCTGAGCCAGACCTAGCTCAGGCTTGGCTCGATTACAAATCAAGCGAAGACAGCTTGTTTATAATCGAGCCAATTTTAAATTTAGTTTTTAACAACCGTAGGCGGGCTTGGGATTTTTCGAGGGAGGAACCGTAGAAGTAATTTGGCCCAACAACAAAAAACCCACCATTTCAAAATCACCGATTCCGTCAACAATGGAGTCATACTCCGGCGCCGGTGGTGTTCCGGCACCACTAGCAATCGTAGCATTAATCCTCCGTCTTCCTCCCCGTTCATCTTTCAAATCCTTCAAAATCCGACGCTTTATTTGAGCTGGTTTCTCCACCGTCCTTTCACTTCTTGTCTGCGCCTTTGTTCTCCCTGTAAGTTTGCTTATTCAGTTCACTGTTTATTCTCTGTCTTTACATTTTGATTGTTGGGTGGATGCTGGTAGCTGGAGTTCGTAGCTAGGGTTTTGTTGTTTGTGATTTGGGGTTTTCAAGATAGAATGATTTAGTGATTGTGAATTGATAAATGGTGTAAGATTGTGCAAAAAGTTTGTATCTTGATTATATAACTAGGTTAGAAACCGGTGTATTACACAGGTTGAATATAGGAAATATGAAGATTCAATAATTATAAAATGATGTTTTGAGATAAGATATGATTGAAGTTGCGTATAAGTAAATACTTAAAATAACTAAAATCAGTAACTGGCGTTTTGTTATATGTAATTTGGGATTTTAGGTAACCTACATATTATTAGTGTATACTGTTGTATTCTAGAGTTGGTTATGATAGGAGAGACTCGGTGACCTTTCTGGTGAAATAGCTCTGTTTTCCAGCCAGATTACCTTTTCCCGTTAAGCGGAAACTGCTGTTGTCCGGTTAACCACCTCCGTTCATCTTCCCTTTTGTTTCTTCTTTTTCGAACTGGTTTCTCATCTGCAGATCTGTTGCAATTAAACTTGATGACAGCAATTTTCTTAACTGGAAACACCAAGTTCTAACTGTTCTCAAGAATTTGAGAATATTGAAGTTTCTTAATCCAAGCTTATCGGTTCCAGCCATTGGATCTGAAGCATGAGGCATATGGGAGAAGTCTGACGGCTTTGTGTCGGCATTCATTACTGCAACCGTATCGTCTTCTCATTTGTATTTAGCATGGGGAACCTATTTGTCATCAGAACTATGGATGAACATATAAGAATCGTTTAATCAGCAAGCTTTTGTATTCATGACCAGTTAGTTGATTTGTTTCTGTATTGAGAGTGTTGTAGTTTTTAATACTTTACTTTCTTTAAAGTGATTTAGTATGTTTATTCATTGAAAGTTAAATTGGTTGAAACGTAAAAGTGTCAAAAGATAAGATATTAGGATTAGTTTATTTAGTTTGTAGGTAATAAGAGTTTGAGTCAAAAAAGTTAGGAGGCTTTTGATACAAGTACCTTGTAAGGTTCAATGTAATTTGTGTGTGTTGGCCCGAAATGATCTTTGATCTCTAGAATGAGCGTGATTAAATAAACTTGCATAAACAATAACTTGAATGTATGTACAAATCGAAATGAGAGTGTGTGATTACAAATGAAAACATGTTGAAGCATGTGCAACATCCGTGAGGTTATTTTTAAGCTGCTGGTTCACGTGTGCATCACATGCACATTGGATTGTCTTGTGTTTTCCCTATTCAAGCATGTGTTTATTTGTGTTTTTCTTTTCAAGTAATGGGTCAGTTAGTTCCTTTATTTTAGGTAGTGGAGTAGTGGCTTAGTGGGTCTCTTTGACTAGTTATTTAAAGTTGTTATGTTTCTGCATTTTGCAAGTGTAATCGTTGTTTTGTTTAATCAGAAAATTGGCATTCAGCCACAAGTGTGTTTGTGAGTTGTGAGGTTTGCTTTGATTTAATTCACTGTGTTTATCAAGTGGTATCAGAGCCACTTTCGAGATGTCGGACCTGCAGTTGATCGGTGGTGTGAAGAAATTGAATAACCAGAATTACAAGACCTGGGCTACGTATCTTTCTTCGTATCTGCAGGGGCAAGATCTGTGGGAAGTGGTGCAAGGAAACGACACCGTGCAACCCCCGAGAGAGACTCAAGATGGAGCTCTACGGAAATGGAAAGTCAAAGCAGGAAAAGCAATGTTCGTACTCAAGACAACGGTGGAAGAAGAACTCCTTGATCATATCAAGGATGCAGCGAATCCTAAGGCGGCGTGGGATACCCTAGCTGAAGTTTTGTTGAAGAAAAATGAGGCTAGGCTGCAACTGTTAGAAAATGAGTTATTCAGTATAACTCAGGGTGATCTAACAATCCCACAATATTTCCACAAAGTCAAAGCTCTATGTCGCGAGATCGGTGATCTTGATCAGCAGTCTGTGATTGGTGATGCGAGGATGAAGCGTATCATCATACACGGTTTGAAGCCTGAGTATAGGAGTTTTGTTGCTGCGGTTCAGGGCTGGCCAACACAACCTTCTCTAGGCGAATTTGAGAACCTGTTGGCTAGCCAAGAAGCACTAGCCAAACAGTTTGGGGGCCTATCAGTTGGATCCAGTTCGAAGCAGGAAGATCAAGCTTTATATGCTGAAAAGTCGAAGGGTCGGCACAAGAATAAGCCACGTAACATGAACCGGAATCATGATAAAGCCAAAAATCATGATCAACGTGACAGAAAGAATGACAACTTTGATCGTGCAGGTAACCATTCGGGTGAAAGAAAGACTCGTTTTCAGGGTAAGCGGTTCCCGTTTAAGTGTTACAAATGTGGTAATAGGGGTCACATGGCACGTAATTGCGACGAACAGGTGAATGAAGAAGGTAATGTTGCTGCAGTAGAAAACGAAGAGGCCTGGGATGTAGAAGCTCATGTAACCCAGATTGAAGAAGACGTAGCATTCGCTACTACTGTTGAAACACAAGGAAACCGGCTAGATGATTGGATCGTAGATTCCGGGTGTTCCAATCATCTCACCGGTGATAAAAATCGACTCAAAAATCCAATTAAGTATGGTGGCAGCCGGGTTGTAACAATTGCAGATAACTCAAAGCATCTGATAGCCAACATTGGTGACGTTGTGCTTCCCTCCGGAAGTAGTAAGAAGGAGTTGACTCTAAGGGACGTGTACCATGTTCCAGGGATGAGAAAGAACCTGATTTCGGTGCCTTAGATGACGGAAGAAGGCAATTATGTTTTATTTGGGCCCAAGGATGTCAAGGTATTCAAAGAATTTGAAACCTCATCAATTCCAATTCTCCAAGGACGTAAAACTAAGACTGTTTATGTCCTCAATGCTGAGTCTGCGTATGTGGAGAAGGCTAAAGGGAAGCAAACGGCGGACTTGTGGCATAAACGATTGGGCCATGTAGGGTTTGATAAGTTGGGCCGTACTGTGAAACAAAAACTTGTTAATGGGGAGGTAAATAAAGACGGGGTATGTTCTGGGTGCCAGTACGGCAAGGCTACGCAACTTCCATTCAAGTCCTCTAATAATCGATCTGCCAACATCCTTGATCTTGTTCACTCTGATGTTTTTGGTCCAGTAAAACAATCTTCAATGCAAGGTTTCAGGTACATGGTTACTTTCATTGATGATTTTTCAAGATTTGTGTGGATCTATTTCATGAAGGAAAAGAGTGAAGTCTTCTGCAAGTTCAAAGAATTCGAAGTCGATGCAGAACTAATGACCGGGTGCAAAGTGAAGTGTTTACGGTCTGACAACGGTGGAGAGTATGTGTCTGCTGAATTCGATAATTATCTCAAGAGAAAACTTATCAGGCGCCAATTAACTTGCCCTAATACGCCTCAACAGAACGGGGTTTCGGAACGCAAGAATAGACATCTGGGTGAAGTGACAAAGAGCTTAATTCATGACAAGAACTTACCTGGTCGTTTTTGGGCAGAAGCAATGCGGGCGGCTTGCTATGTGATCAACCGAGTGCCGTCACAAAGCCTTGGTTATGTATCACCATATGAGAAGTTGACTCGAAAGAAACCCAATGTGAGTTATTTCCGTGTTTTTGGATGCGTATGCTATGTGTTTGTGCCTTCTCATCTTCGTCACAAGATGGAGAAAAAGGCGATTCGTTGTGTGTTTATAGGGTATGATTCACAGTGGAAAGGTTGGCGTTGTAGTGACCCTAGCAGTGGCAAGGTTTATGTATCAAGGAATGTGATTTTTGATGAGCAATCTTCATGGTGGTCTCCTGAGAAGCAAGTGTTGCCTGATAGTGAACAACTTAAGGAAGATCTTGAAAATTCAGAAATTACTCTATGGTTTACTGAAGATGATTTGTACGTTGAAGGTGAATCAACGGGTCAAAATAGTGAAGGGCAAGCTGGTACAAACAGTGAACCTGATAGCCAAGTCAGCCCCGGTTTGAGGCGATCTCAACGGGTACGTAAACCTAATACAAGATATGCTAATGTTGCCATTGTTGAAGATGTATGGGCAGAACCTAGTTCATTCGAAGAAGCTTGTTTGAAACAAGAATGGTATCTAGCAATGCAGGAGGAAATGGAAGCTTTATACCGGAATGAAACTTGGGAGTTGGTCCCAAAACCTGATGGTGTGAAACCGGTAAGTTGCAAATGGGTATACAAGCTCAAACAGAAAGCCGATGGGTCCGTGGAAAGGTTCAAAGCTAGGCTTGTGGCTCGTGGTTTTTCCCAAGAGTATGGCGTTAACTATGAAGAGACATTCAGCCCCGTGGCTAAGTTAACAACGGTTCGAATGTTGTTAGCCATTGCAATGAGTAAAGGGTGGTCGTTGGAGCAAATGGATGTGAACAATGCGTTTCTTTATGGTGAGCTCGATCATGTGATCTATCTGAATCAACCAAGTGGGTTTGAAAGTGAAGAACATCCAGAGTATGTGTGCAAGCTACAGAAAGCTATTTATGGGTTAAAACAATCACCGAGAGCTTGGTTCGGTAAGATTGCTGAATTTTTGGAGTTAAATGGTTTCAAACTAACCCATGCAGATTCAAGTCTCTTTGTCAAGAAATTAGGTGCACAAGTTGTAGTGGTTTTGGTCTATGTGGATGACCTCATTATTACCGGGGATGTGCAAGAAGAAATCACACAGCTGAAAGCTAATCTGTGTGTGAGGTTTAAGATGAAAGACTTGGGCAGGTTGGTACATTTTCTGGGATTGGAGCTAGACTACAGTGAAGAAGGAGCAATGTTGCATCAGAAAAAATATGCAACTGATTTGCTGCATAAGTTCGGGATGTTTTCCTGTAAAGCTGCTGCAACACCAATGGACTCAAGCATGAGATTATATGCTAATGTTGGGAGACAACTTGAAGATCCATCCGAGTACAGGAAGCTGGTTGGGAGTCTGATATACCTCACACTTACAAGGCCAGATTTGTCATTCTCTGTTGGTGTGTTGAGCCGGTTTATGCAAGACCCTCGCAAGCCTCATCTTATTGCCATTCGAAGAGTGCTTCGGTATTTGAAAGGAACGACAGGGCACGGAATATTGTTTAAGAGGGAGATTGAGCCCAAGCTGATGGGGTATTGTGACGCAGATTACGCCGGGGATTTGAATACAAGAAGATCGACTACCGGGTATGTTTTTCTGTTCGGGTCAAGTCCGGTTTCATGGTGCAGTAAACGACAGCCTACGGTGTCTCTGTCGACTACCGAGGCTGAGTATAGGGCAGCCGCCATGGCTGCACAGGAGTGTGCTTGGTTGGTTCAGCTGTTGGGTGACCTAAACCAAGTAGTAAACTACAAAGTTAGGTTGCTATGTGATAATATGTCGGCGATTAAGTTGGCTGAGAACCCGGTTTTTCACGCTCGTACTAAACACATAGAGATTCATTACCATTTTATAAGAGAAAAGGTGTTAAAAGGTGAGATTGAAATGGAATGGGTTGATACTACAGACCAAGCTGCTGATATGTTTACAAAAGGTTTGGCGAGTGCAAAGCTGCTGATGTTCTGTGAGAAGCTGAGGTTAATGGAGCTGGATGTTGAGAGGGAGTGTTGAAGCATGTGCAACATCCGTGAGGTTATTTTTAAGCTGCTGGTTCACGTGTGCATCACATGCACATTGGATTGTCTTGTGTTTTCCCTATTCAAGCATGTGTTTTATTTGTGTTTTTCTTTTCAAGTAATGGGTCAGTTAGTTCCTTTATTTTAGGTAGTGGAGTAGTGGCTTAGTGGGTCTCTTTGACTAGTTATTTAAAGTTGTTATGTTTCTGCATTTTGCAAGTGTAATCGTTGTTTTGTTTAATCAGAAAATTGGCATTCAGCCACAAGTGTGTTTGTGAGTTGTGAGGTTTGCTTTGATTTAATTCACTGTGTTTATCAAAACATACATACGATCCTATTTATAGTTTTCAACGGGTATGAGTGAAGAGTTGTGTCTCTTTGCGAATAGACACGTCCCTTGAATGTGTGGCTGTGATTAATCATGAAGAGTCACGTTGTTTCCTGTCCATTTAATCCAACCGGTGCCTCCTTCTTTTCTTTGCCTTGTACCGATCGGAAACTGTGTGAGGGAGGGACACACCCTTTCGGTAAGGGGTGGTGGTTACCACCTTTCATTCTTGACAATATTGGTCCTTGTAGTTCATACCGCTATATAACTATGTATTCTAACTATCTAACTAAGTGCTTGATGTTAAGAGATTAACCGGGTTTCAGTGTGCAAGTTTATTGAATAGAAGAAAAGGCCGTGACCCTTGTTTTGATCACAAAAAAATCCGATTGTGTGAGACTTGAGTGTGATTGTTTGAATCTGGCCCACCATGATTCAGTATTGCAAACAAATTACGTAGTGTGACAATAAATTATGCAAAATCCTGCAAAAAATTATGTTCTTGATTCTAGAATATATGCTTTGTATGATATCGTTACTTTTATGTGGAGGATTTAAACTGTATACCGTAATACTTCTCTCCCCTGTTCTTTTTAGCCTAGGTGAGTTCAACTTATTTCCAATATTTTAAAAACATAACGCATGTAAAGGATCTTGTAATATTAATCTTTAATAAAGGTTAAATTTTCTTTTTTTACTTCTCTCCCCTGTTCTTTTTAGCCTAGGAGGATTTAAACTGTATACCGCTTGCTTTTCATAGAAGTTTTAATTATATTGACCATGAAAAGTTGAAAACATCATTCGTTGATTGCTGACTCGTAAAATATATTTTGTAATATTTGTCAGGTTTTCAGCTTGGGTACACAGTGATATTTGGGTCATATGCATCATTTCTCTTTGTTCGAACTGGTTGGTGATTACTTTTTTTATTATCTTATTTTCACCAGATAAAATATGTTAATTATGTCTCATGTAAAATTTACATAAATCTACATAAAATTAAAACAGGACGGTTTGGTTTACTATATAAAACTGAAACCAAACAGAATTTTTCGGTTATTGAAAAAATCAAAATTGAACAATCCGTTAATCAAATGGGTCGGTTATTTCGGTTTCAGCTCATGTGTAATTTTCTTGTTAATCACAGGACATATTGCAGCACCACTCGTGTCACATATGTTTTGCAACATCATGGGTCTTCCCGCCTTCTTTTCACCAGGGACATACTCTTGAACAAAATCATTTATTGGTGAGCGTGGGATTTGTAGCAGGAGCGCTAAGCGTTGTATATCTTTTGTTTCCGCTCACTTCTTCAGCATTGTACAATTCAGACCCAGCTATTCGGCCGGCCAAGCTGGGCAGGCGCCCAAGGCCCAAAGTTTTTAGGGTCCGATAGATATGTGTAGGTTTAGTATTATGTATACACATAACAGGCCCAAACATATTTGATTATGGCTGAATCTCGCCTAATCCCCGTTGACAGCAAAAAATACAGGCCCAAAGTCCCAAAGGGTGAATATAACGCCCAATGAAAGATTCCTGTTGTGCGTGTGTACTCAGTAGCACTAAAAAAAACATGTGACGTTTCGGTTTCATCATCGACATCAGATAATCACTCTTTGTTTCAGCCTTCGGGTATGAATTTGTGAAATGGATTAATAGAATGTAAAGTTTTGATTTTTAGATTTAGAATTAGTCAATTAGATGAAACCTTGAATCTTTGATGTTTAGATTTATTGATTTAGAATTTAATGAAACTTTTTAGTCTTTGATGTTTGAATCTTTGAGACTTTGATGTTTAGTTAAAACTTTGACATGTAAAACTATGTGTCTCATCCGGGTTCAATACCCGTGTTAACATGGCACGTTTTACCATCTTCATGGGGATGAGGTCCCATATTCCCCATGTGTGTGTGTGTGTGGGGGGGGGGGGGACAAGCGGTGTTCCGCATGGCCCCACTCCACGTCAGCACCATGCAAGGCCTCACCGCAGGTCTATCATATACGCAAGTCTTAACCGCAGGTATAACATATAGCCTTAGTGAGCATGTTAATCACGTACTTTTATTAAGACACTTCTATCCCCGGGAAGTAACAAATACATCTCAAATTCATAAACAACTCCAATTTAAAGTCAACATTTCATAACACAATTAAATACTATCCAATATTACAAAAATAAACAACGATATCCAAATTATTGTCTAAATGGTTCAATAGTCGATTCGTTTACACAACTACATGAAATCCCATGACGCAAAAAGCCTAAAAATGAACATAATAAGCAGTAAAACATCGCACATCTCCCTCTTTTACAAATCTTGAACCACACTTGGATTTCATGACACCTATAAATTAACAATAAAGAAATATGAAGAATCAACGTAGAGTTCATTTCGAAAGAAAAGCAAACTAAAACTCGCATAAGGTTACCTTGTGTTTAGAGTGCCAAAGTTAAGTCACCAGCCATCATTTGTCAATCTCTTCACCACCAAAAGCTAAATTGAAAAAAAAGATTCAAAGAACTTTTGTCAGCTATATTCAAACGAAATTCAGTTTGCTAGAAAATTTCATGCATAATGAAACAAATGGTGAAGTTATGTATGCATGCCAGTTGAAACTAAGGTTAATAATATTCAGTACTTTTTATGTCTTTCTAAAATACTATATGGTACATATCAAAGGTCAGTGTAATTTTTAACATTTACGTACACTGTATTGATATTTCAGAAAAAAAAAAATACTGAAATCAAAAGCAACGTCCAAGCAAAATCAAATACTTTAATTATATGTTTTCTAAATTAAGAAAATTTCACTATTGTCTTTCTTAAAGAACGCGATACTTATGTAGTAAAAAGGTTAGGAAAAAGAGAATAAAGGAGATAAATCTTACGATGGAGCATTAATACTTAGATCGGGAATGTGAGAAACTTTATGCCAATCTTCACCCATGTTTTTGTTATACCTTTTTATTTAGATGTTTACAGCTTCTTATCGCAAGTTTGTTTAGATCCTTGAAACTCTGAATCTCATCCGGTAGAGAAAGTAATCCATCACAATCTTGAAATTTCATATTTCTTCTGATGCTTGGAAGATTACGCGGTAAAGAAATTAATTTCTCACACCTTTCTAATTTTAAATCCTTCAGATTTGGAAGATTATCTGGTAAGGCAATTAATTCCCTACACCAGCTGATATGTAATCTTTGTAAACAAATAAACCTATCGGTGTTATCTATTGACATGTTTATATCATCATCAGAAAATACTTCAAAGAATCCATGTGCCACAACTCAAGAACCCTAAGACTGGGGAGTCTCCCAAGTGGTGGAATATGCTCACAGTTCTTACACCCATAGAAAACAATTTCAACCAAATTCCTTAAATTTTCCATCCAACTTGGAGAAATGGTCTTTCCCATGTAATTACGCATTTTCAATATCTCTAAAGATGGATTTGGCTCTAATCCCTCAAGAACCTCTTCCATGTATGGAAACATTTCTGGTGTACTTTCTTCTATGTTGAAGATACTACTGTCTAACCAGTCTAACAACAAAATCGATAGATTTTTTTTTGCATATGAGATTGGCACTATTGGCCTCACTTAAACCTTCAACATACTTAAGTGCTTCTATCTCCAACCTCCCCTCAAGAAGATTTAAATCCCCCAATTCCCTTATTTTGGCCCCTCCCTCCTTACCAACAGGAAACCGTGTGATGAAACAATGGTTAACCGGGCAGGGTTAACTCACTGGTCTCGTCAAGAAGGGTTAATCCCTTCCTCTCGAGGATCGCTGGCTGGATCACCGGTGGGTTGATCTCCTGCACAAGGAAACAAACCGTGACTCAAGGAGGATGGGGTGGGGGGTGCTCCTTGTTACCACTCTCCGGCGTGAGAATCAGTAGTCTGTCTGCTTGGGAAGCAAAGTATGATAGTAGTAGTAGTGAGAGAGTTGTGAAGAGATACCTCAAACCTGCTTTGGGGTTGGTATTTATAGCCGAGGAGTGAAGGAGGAGGTGGATGGATAGACTGACGGCATGTTGCACCTTTGCAGGTGTGTCAGGCATGTCGGTTGTGGAGGTGATGCCATGTCAGTCTGTCGCTTACGTAGACCTGACAGGCGGCTGCCATTGGTGCTACTTGCTCTGTGGTGTCAGTCCCACTTGATGAGTAGACAGGGTGTGGTGCAAGCCGCATCGCTGTCTACGGTAACTGTAGATGTTCCCGCGTCTCACTCTTTGATCAAGAAATACGCGAGATGCGGTGCCATGCCGCATCGTCGTCTGTGGTGACTGTTGCTGTTATCCAGCTTCTCTGTATTGATAGAAGTGTTCACTGGATGCGGTGCGAGGCCGCATCGCTGTGAATACTTCCGTTTTCATACACCAGATGCGGTGCCAGCCGCATCGCTATACCGTTCTCATATTCCAGGTAAGACCTCCTCCATCATTGGACAGATTGGATTCAACCACTGTGTCGATGCGTTCCCGCACGGACACAAGTAGGTTGTTAGCTAGTGGGGGTTTTGAGAAGGGTAATGGTCACTCGCGGTCGATGCTGACGCGAGATCTGGGACCATACCCCTTCAAGTCCCCCCAGTCTAGTGTTGCTGCCATATGCAAGTTGCATGTGGGAGGAGTACTGGACTATGGTGTTTAGAAGGTAGTTTGGAGTCTGGAGAAGATCCTAGGCCATGTAGATGGTCTTTGCTCTTTGTAAATCAAGCTGGAGATCTAGAAGGGTCATTTGATGCCTCTTCCGTATGGTGAGAATGTTTCGTCTGATGCGAAATTCTCAGCCTCGGGTTGGGTGCCACCTGTTGGTGTGTCGAACCAACCTTGAGATCTTGCTAGGGATGTGCACAAACTTCGAACCAACCTCTGAGACGGTGGTTGAAGATGTGCACAAACTTCGAACCACCCATTAAGGTGGTGAATGATGAAGAGAGTGGTCTTCCACAATAATTGGACATCTAATGATGATCCCTTTTGTGGGGTGTTCATGTTCTTCCAATTAGCTCTCTAGTAACCGTACGTCTTTTGCGGTTACCTCGTTGCTTGACATTGTTGGCCACGGTTGGGTGAACAATGTTTGATACTTGCGTCATTGTTGGCCATGTTTGGTCGAACAATGTGAATCTGGATAATGGTCAAATAAACATGGTCATAGGCATGGTAATGCCCACCATTGTTTATTCTATCCGTATTACAAGTAGGGTAACAAAGTCATAAGCAGACTTGTTACCGCTGTTCGGCCGCTTGTTGTTCGACGAGATCTCTTATCAGCTTTGGGGATCCCGTCCGCATCTCTTCCTTAGCCACTTTCCTTCACGCTCCAATACCGAGGAGTTTTCCTTGAAGTAGCTTCGTTCATCTATGTGATGACTTAGTTGTGGCTCTTCCGTAGCAACCATTTGCGGAGCTATGGGTGTGTCCGCAGCGACTCATGAGTGTCTACGGTTTTGTCACCCCATACTCGCTTGAAACGTGTGTGTTGCTCGGATGTGGCTCTTGAAGGATCAGGAGTCAGGGTTGCTGATGTGCGTGCGCGTACATTCCCTTCCTTCTTCTTGTTGAAGAAGTTGTTTATGCGCCCTTTGTGGTTGTGAACCGGACATGAGGGATTTGAAGCTTGAAGAGAATGAAGGCAATGCGGTTTACCTGTTTCTGAGATGCGGTTCAGTCCAAAGAACAACGCTGGTTCTGAGTATCTGACACACCTGTACGGGCTCGTGTGTGTCATCTCCGCATATTCCACGTGTGCTCGTGGGTATGTGCGGACATGTTTATACCCCCTTAACCATGGAAAGATATAATTTTTTGGCTATTTTATGGGGTATGTAAAAAAACCGACATGTGGTATGGGTTATGGTGCGGTACACCAGAGAAACCGCATGCCGCTTGTGTTTGGATAATGTTGTCGCTTTTTGTTGTATACGTGGCTGAGCGCACGTGTGAGTTGGTGGAAGTTGGTGAGATTTTCTGGCATGTGCTGAAATGAAAGGACATTTGCACTGCCCGAGGTCATTAAATGCACTGTAGCAGGAGTGTAAACGTCTCTTTTGTCAGGCGCGTGGGCGGCCACGCGCGCGTGATAACCGTCAGCGGAAACGCCGCTTGACACGTGGTGCCGCATAATTCGCTCTTTTTGGACGTGATGATTCAGTTTTCATGCTGCATTTATTGCGATGAGTATATAAGGGGAAACCGTTCGTGGTTTTCCCTCACTTGTTCGAAATTTCAAAATTTTTCCGGTGAGAGAAACAATTCCATTGTCTTCTCTGAAAAGGTTTGCTGAACTTCCGGTGAGGTTATTTTGAGTTTTTCCACTCACGTTCTTCCCTTCGTCCATATTTCTGATGGCTGAACCATCAAATGTACACAATGTGGAGGGTGAAAATCCCGAGCAGCCACTGGCAGGGGCTGAAGAAGATGAAGATGATGATGGTGGTGCCGTCGGTGGTGGCCTACCGGTATTGAAGTGGTCGAAAGGTGGTTTTAAAACCCTGATGACCACTATTTAGATGGCGGACGATTGGGATGCCACCTACCCATAAGAGGGTGATACTGGTGCCGATGCTCCGGCCGGCTATATCACCCTGTGGGCTGATTTCTTCACCGAAGGCAACCTTCGATTGCCGGTGACGGTGTTCGTTGCTGAGGTGTTAGAATACTATCATCTCCATATTTCCCAACTAAGTCCATTTGGGATGTTCCGGATTAGGAACTTTGAGTACACCTTTCGTGCCCATGGTTTGGACATTACCGTTGAGAATTTCCGGCGGTTTTACTAGTTAACGGTGAACACCGGATTTTTTTCCTTTAACCAACGACATGGGAGTTTGAATTGATGACACCTCCCAAGGGTGTCTCAAAGTGGAAGACGAAGTTTTTTTACGTCAAAGCCTGTGCGGTCTACGCCCATATGACTTTTCGGGACGTAAATGTGGGTGTTACCGATGAGGATATTCCTGTTGCCACATCGAAGACTGTAGATTGGTTCTCTAGGTTGCGGCCTATTGAACTCAAGAAGTTAGACAACAACCAGTTGTGGGTGTTGCGGATGATGCTCAGTAGGCCGGATAGGAAGGCAAGGCCCGTTCTGCGGGAAAAGAGTGGTGGTAAGCCTGTTACTCTTGATTAATTTCTTTGCTTCTTTATCCTTTTAGTAATGTGTATGTGTTTTATCAGAGAATGCGGTTGGCCTGTGGAGGATGTTTGAGCCCGATTTTGAGGGAAAAGTTGAGCTAATTCCGTGTGAGGTACGGGAAGGTTTCAACCTGGAGATTGTTGGCAATTTCCGCGTTCCCACACGTGATGTGCTGAATGCACCCGTGCCAGAAGGCGAAGGTATTTTCTAAGTTGCTCTTGTTTTCAAAGTTCACCCTTGTAACTTGTTTGCTTGATTGCTTCAATGCAGGTATCCTTGGGGATCTGGGGAAGTTTGAAAAGCGTATCCCCAAGAAACATGTGGAGAAGAAGCAAGTAAAGAAAACCGCGCGGGGTCACGGTAAGGAGAAGACTGAGGGTTCTGCTGCCCCTCCCTTGGTGTCACGGGCCGCAGGTACCTACCGTTTTTGTTACCGCAGATATACCGATTACGTGGTAGTATCTGATACCCTTGAGGGTTTGGGTGTTCCAGGTGGTGGTGCGGCTGTAGGTGGGGCTGCTGCGGGTTCCACCCTTGATGGTGGTAAGAGGAAACCGGAGCAGGCAGCTGCTGTTGGTGGTGAATTGAAACGTCGGAAGCTGCAGTCTAAAAGGGCTGCTCCGACACAAAAGAAGCCTTCGGTCCCTGCTGGTAAGTGTATAACTGTGCAAGTGTTTTGTATGCACAACTTGTTTATTGATAGTTATTGCTTTCTTTGTATTGCAGAACCACAAGATGTAGGATTTTCTTTCTTTGATGCTTCCTTGTCTCCCTCGCATACCACAGCTGCGGACGCGGGGGTACCAAAGGAACCTGCGACACCTTTTGTTAAGGTGGTTCCTGATCCAACCGTGCAGGTAGAGAAAACGGCGGAGAAAACTGCGTCCCAGATTTTTGATACGGTGGATTCCTCCAACAACCTGATCAGTCCAAATGATGCTGATGGATTGGACTTGAGGTTTTCTGGTGTTGGACAACAAAAATCTGGAGCTGGATCGCAGAAGTCTCCAACTGCTGAGAAGGTTTCTGGTTCCGCATCTGGGGGTGCGGGTGATGAAGGACCTCTAATTCAGCCTGAGGAGTCTGAGTTGGAGTACTATTACCGCACGTACACCCCGGATCGGAGTACCAGCTATCATCGTCCCCCCTGGAGCGTTATGCAGGGGGATGATATTTCTAATGATCCTTCTGCGTGCAAGGAAATTCTGGGTGGTCTGGGCACCCCTTTTGAAACTGAGCGTGCTCGTTCCGCACCCCGTGAACTACGCATTAACCAACTTTCCACCATGTTAGTCGGAAGTTCCATAGTGGCGAATGCCATTCTGGAAGATTACCAGGTGCTAGGCCGCAGGGAGGAGAAAGTTGCTCGCTTGCGGGCCGAAGCGGAAGAGTTGGTGAAGGCTGCGCGTGCGGGTGCGGAGCAGCTTGATAGGGATAGGGCTGCTTTTGAGAAGCAAAAACAGACCGCAAAGTGGGCTGCAACTGCTGAGCTGAAACATGTTTGTACTCTTGCTAAGTTACTTTCTGATGAACGCAAGTGTTGGAACGAAAAACTTTCCAATGAGCGCAAGACATGGAAAGAATCTTGGGCTAAATAGAATGAAAATCTGTTTCGTGCTCATCAGGAGCTGACGAATGCCAAGGCAGCGAATGCTGTTTTGCGCAAGGAGAAGGCTGCGGCTGAGGTGATTGCGGTTAAAGCCCAACAGGCGGAGGCCCGGGCTGTGAAGGCACTTGAAAAGGACAAAGAAGCGGGGGCTCGTGCTGCAAAGGCCCTTGAAGAGGCCAAAGAGAGGGAGAGCCGTGCTTCTAAGGCTCTTGAAGAGGCGAATGCTGAGCGCATCCGTTTGAATCAGGTTGTTGGCAGCCTTCAGGTATGATTTGTTTTTCCTGTTTTATCTTTCCTTTTGCCTTTCGAGAATGTTTACTAACTTTGTGCAAACTGCTTCTTGTTTTTGAAAGGTTGAGGTTCAGACTTGCGAGGCTAAGCTCGCAGACACTACTGCCCGCGTGACTGTAGCGGAAGAGTGGGCAAATGCGGCTGTCGAGGCTAGAGATGCCTTAACCTCTTCGTTTAACCAACTTGAGGCTGAGCGTGAGTGGATGCGGAGTCACGGTGTTGCACATGTAAGTATCCCATGCCTTTGTATTTACTCGGATTAGCATGTGAATCTTATCATTCTTTTTATTGCAGATTGTTCAGGCTATTATGGATGCGCCTGAAACCGCCACTAGTTTATCCTTGGTCAAGCAACGTGCCCGTGATGCTGGTTTTAAAGCTAGTTATAGCCGTTGTATCGGTCATATAAACGTCATGTCTAAAGGCGGTTATACTGAAGAACGGTCCGGGTTTCGTGACGTGGACACCGAAGCGCTTCTTGATGTGGCCGTTGCATCTTTTTATGACACGTCTCTCTCTTGTGTGGAGAAGCTTGACGAATGCTTAGAGGCCACGGATTATGTAGACCGGTTGCGGATGTTATATGCCGACGCGGAAGAGGAAAATCCTGCTGGTGCCGGCCAAGATGGCGTGGGTACCAATGGTACAAAATAGGACGTAGGTTGGCCTGTGTGCCCCCTTTTTTGTTTTCCTATTGTACATGTTGGAACTTTATGTAAATCCATTGTGCACCGCGTGGGTGCCTGAATTTTTTGAATATAAAGTTTGTTGCTCAATTTGTACAAGTGTTTTTACTTCTTGCATGTTTGAACGTGTGTATGCGGGACTCTACCCATTGTGAATGGGGTTGAGTATACTCTATACCGTTGTCGTATGAGTATACGTCAATTCCATTGCTTGCCTTGTTAGGTTTTAGGAACTGTGCAAGTGTTGTAAAAACTTGTCCGGAGCTCTACCAATTGTGAATGGGGTCGAGTATACTCTATACCGTTGTCGTATGAGTATGTGTCAATTCCATTGCTTGGCTTGTTATGTTTTAGGAACTGTGCAAGTGTTGTAAAAACTTGTCCGGAGCTCTACCCATTGTGAATGGGGTCGAGTATACTCTATACCGTTGTCGTATGAGTATGCGTCAATTCCATTGCTTGCCTTATTAGGTTTTAGGAACTGTGCAAGTGTTGTAAAAACTTGTCCGGGGCTCTACCCATTGTGAATGGGGTCGAGTATACTCGATACCTTTGTCGTATGAGTACGAGTCAATTCCATTGTTTGCTTTATTAGGGTTCAGGAATTGTGTTAAGTTTTGTAAAAACTTGTCTAACCGGCCGGATAGACACTTAATATTCTGCCTTTTGCTGGCCTATTACAATATTTGTGTGTGGTTAACACTTTGTGTGGGTATCGCGAATGAAGATTTTGCCAATCTGTTTTTGCGGATACAGCAAAGTGGAACACGCATTTGTAATAGTAGTAACAAACAATATTGCATTGAATTGCTCGTTTATTTATTTGCAAATGGCCTGCGGCCCAATAGGTTACATAAAAACATGGCTTATATGTAACAGCGTCGAAGCTGTTGTGCATTCCATGTACGTGCGATAGGTTCGCCTTCTAACGTTTGTAACTTGTATGCGCCTTTGCCCAAGACCTCATTGATGAGGTAGGGTCCTTCCCACTTGGGGGCAAGTTTTCCTGGGCGTTCAACATTAGATGCTTCGTTGTCGTGGAGGACGTGGTCTCCCGGGTTGAAAGTACAAACGCGGACGCGTGAGTTGTAGTACTTTTCAAGTTTGTATTTGTACTTGGCCTCGTTGATGGCAGCGTTTTCGCGCCTTTCTTCCAAGAGGTCCAAGTCAATCTTGCGTTCCATACTGTTGTCTATTTTTTCAATAGCCAACATTCTAGGTGAAGGGATGCCTACTTCCGCGGGGATCACCGCTTCTGAGCCATAAACTAGGCTGAAAGGTGTCTCCCCATTGCTCGTTTTTGGGCTTGTACGGTGAGTCCATAAGATGCTTGGGAGTTCATCGACCCAGCCACGCCTGGCTGTTCCCAACCTTGCTTTGATGCCTTCGACTAGACTTTTGTTGATACTTTCAACCTGGCCATTCCCTTGCGGATGTGCCACAGATGAGAATATGTGTTCAATGTGTAGTTCTTCTAGCCATTTTTGAAATTCGTCGGCAGCAAAGTTGGTGCCGTTATCGGTAACAATGCACATTGGTAGACCGAAACGGTAGATGATGTGTTCCCAATTGAATTTCCTTGTTATCATAGCAGTGGTTGAGGTGAGCGGTTTCGCCTCTACCCATTTTGTGAAGTAATCAACCGCTACTATGATAAATTTGACCGCACCTGGTGCGTTTGGGAAGGGTCCGACCATGTCGATTGCCCATTTCTGAAAGGGCCATGCGGTGGTGACCGGACCAAGTTGTTCTTGGGGCGCAAAGTTTTTGGAGCATGTCGTTGACAGTTAATACATTTGCGCAACTCTTTGACGGCGTCCAGGTGCATGCCGGGCCAGTAATACCCAGCATTCATGATTTTGGCCACTACCATGCGTGGTCCTGCGTGTATGCCACACATTCCCTCGTGTATCTCTCTGATGAGGTATGTGGCATCTTGGGGGTTGACGCATCGTAGGAGTGGCCCTAGGTATGATTTACGGTATAAGATACGGTCTCCTATTTGATAATGGCACGCTTTGTATTGTAACTTGCGTGCCTCTGACTTGCTTTCGGGAGTCACACCTGATTGCAAATATGCAATAATTGGTGTCATCCAAGATGTTGTGCCGTATTGGATGACGTTGACCTGGCGCAGGGGTACCGAAGGATTCTGCAGAATTTCGATGCTTATCTCCTTTGCCAGGTGTTGGAAGCTGGTGGATGCAAGTTTTAATAGTGCATATGCGGATTTGTTTTCATTTCTGTTGATATGTCGGATATTGAATGAAGTGAACTTTGATGTTAGTTGCAGGGCTTGCTCGAGGTAGAGGATCATGATATCCCCCTTTGCGGCATAGTCGCCGCGTATCTGCCCTGCAACTAACAAAGAGTCGACGTGTGCTTCCAAATGTTGCACGCCGAGTTTGACTGCTAAACGTAGTCCTGCCAGTAGAGCCTCATATTCTGCCTCGTTATTTGTGCTTTTGAAATCGAGGCGGATTGCATATGTAAGTTCTTGGCCATCAGGGCTG
Source organism: Helianthus annuus (assembly GCF_002127325.2). Classification (NCBI taxonomy): domain Eukaryota; kingdom Viridiplantae; phylum Streptophyta; class Magnoliopsida; order Asterales; family Asteraceae; genus Helianthus; species Helianthus annuus. The sequence continues at coordinate 143,783,143 of NC_035433.2, forward strand.
ACGAGTCGCAGACCTGCGCCTGCACCTTCCTCGTTGGAGGCACCATCAGTAAGACTTGGATGCGATTGGCCGGTACCTCGGCGACGAAATCAGCTAAGACTTGGCCTTTAATTGCGGGGCGCGGTTTATAGTTCAGCGTGTGCGCGCCCAGCTCGATTGCCCATTTCGCTAATCTCCTAGAAATGTCAAGTTTGGATAGGATCGGGCCGATCCTGTAAATGGTTCACACCGTGATGAAATGGTTTGCGAAGTAGCGTTGCAACCGTCTTGAAGCGTGTACTAGTGCTAATACCAATTTCTCCATTATTGAATATCTTGTCTCTGGGTCGTTGAGCATCTTGCTGATGTAATAGATGGGTGTTTGAACCCCCTCCCGCTCCACTATCAGTACCGCACCTAACGCGTTGTCTGCGGCAGATAGGTATAATATGAGTGGTTCATCCTTGCGTGGTGCGGTTAGAGTTAGAGTTGCGGTCCACTGGAATCGTTCTTTCTTTAAACAGTTCTGCAGGGTCTTGATGAAAGGATATGATTAGCTGCATGGTTGGCTAAGAATCTATTTAGTGCGGCTAGCCTGCCGGCCAGCCGTTGCATTTCTTTCATCGTTGAAGGCGATGGCATGCGCTCGATCGCCTGAACCTTTTCCGGGTTTACCTTGAATCCATCTTTGGTTACAATGAATCTAAGGAATTTGCCTTCTTCCATTCCAAATGAGCATTTCCCTGGATTGAGCTTTATGTTAACGCTTCGCAGAGTTTGGAATGTTCGTTCAATATCAGTGAGCATGGTATGTTCCTCCATGCTCATGACGACTAGGTCGTCCATGTAGATTTCGACACTTTTGCTTATTTGCCCGCGGAAAGTGTCGTGCATCAGTTTTTGATAGGTTGCGCCCGCGTTGCGCAACCCAAACGGCATTTTTGTATAACAGTAATTCCCGGTGGGAGTGCGGAATGTCGTTTTGTCTTCATCCTCGATTGCCATATGTACTTGGTGGTAGCCTTTATAACAATCGAGGAAACACTTCCATCTGAAAGGTGCGAGGTTATCGACTTTTTCGTCGATTTCCGGAAGTGCGTAACAATCCTTGGGACAGGCTTTGTTGAGGTCTTTGTAATCGACGCACATGCGCCAGCCCTCGGATGGTTTCTCTACCATGACTGGGTTGGATAACCAAGTCTGGTATTTAACTTCCCGCAGGATGCCTGCGGAGAGCAGTTCTTCCACCTGCTCATGCATCGCCTGGTTTTTAGCGGATCCAAGGTGGCGTTGGCATTGGATCACCGGCTTAATACCTGGCATGGTATTTAAGCAATGTTGCGCGATTTCACGCGGGACCCCAGTCATGCCTGCCGGTGTCCACGCGAAAATGTCTTGGTTCCTGAAGAGAAGTTGCTTCAGGTGCGCTTTGGTGTTAGGGGACAGGGCGTGGCCCAACGTAACCTTTTGTTCTGGGTATCTCGCGTTGAGAACCCATTTTTCCGGTTGGTTGTTGGGGGTAGGCCTTGCTATCTTGGTCGGGCGTATTTCGTCCGACATCATGACGTCTCTGCGTGCGTAGATTATCGCGACCCCTGTTTCGGTTGGGAATCCGACAGCAGAGTGGGGTACGGATGTAATCATGTTGAAATCCCCTTGGGATTCTCTCCCAAGGAGTACGTCATATTTGGAAGTATGAGGTAAAACCATGAAGTTTACCTCTTCTATTCGTGTGTGCCTTTCGCTGGTAAGGCGCACAGGAAACGTAATTTGGCCTAGGGGAAAGACAGTTTCCCCTGCGAACCCGGCCAACGGGTAGTCCACTGCTTGCAACCGATCTTTGTCCTCCTGATCGAACTGGTTGAAGCATTGCTCATAGATGATATCGGAAGTACTGCCCGGGTCGATGAATAGGCGCTCGGTGCAGTAATGAGCCAGTTGGCCTGTAATAACGACGGCGCGTCTGTCGCGCGGGCCGCCTCAGACTTTTGGAAAGACGACTTGCTCGTCTTTCCAGTCATTGTCCGGTCTTCTCGCCGCCTTGCGTGGCCTACCTTTACCTCCGTTGATCATGTGGGTTGAGGCCACATACATGGTCCTCTTCCCTGAGGAGGTGCCTTCGCCATGAGGGGTGATGCGCTTGGTGGGTTTCTGCCCACCTGGCAAAAGATGTTACAGTTTCCCCTCTTTTAAGGCTCGCTCAATCTCCAGCCGGAGACTGATGCAGTTGTTTGTGGTGTGGCCCGAGTCCTTGTGATACTCACAATAGAGAGTGAGATCTTAATTTTTCTTGGACTTCATTGGTTAGGCCGGTCGCAAGAGCTGTGCATCCGTAAGAAGGACTTCGCTTGGCGACACAGTGATCTCGGTCCCGTTGCGGTCCCGAGAATCTTTCTTTGACGCACGGTTGTCCCGTTGGGGATTGTGGTTCCTTGGGTCAAACGGGTTGGTCCGCGGGAAGTATGGTTTGGAAATGCTGTCGCGATTTCCAACGTCCCGGTTGCGTTTATTGTTACGCTTGGACCCCTGGTGGGAGGTTTCGGCTTGGGGCTGTGCCTTTGCCATATGCGGTTCAAGGGACCGCTGCGTCTGGGCGTATGTCTTGACTGCGGCCATGACATCTTCCCATTTTTTAGGCAAGCCCTCCTTGCCAGAGATGGTCATAACCATCTGCTTGTCCCTGACGGCCTTGATGAAATGGTTCCGTGCCATTTGGTCTGCCACGTCACCTATCTCCAGGCACTCTTTATTGTATCGGACGACGAATGCTTCTAGAGATTCGTCGTCCCTGCGCCAGATATTCATGACGTCCAACGAATCACGTTCGTGACGTCGTTGCTGGCTGAAATGAGCGAGGAACTTTGCATGCAAGTCTTCGAATGAGGCCAGTGATGCCACTGGCAAAGAATCGAACCAAGCCCAGGCCAAACCTGTGAGGGTCTGGGGTGAAAAAATTGCACCAAGTGGGTTCATCCCACTGGCCGTTGCATCCCGCGCCCATGAAAATGTTCATGTGGTCGTCCGGGTCGGACGAACCGCTGTATTTCCCAACATTAAATGGGAATTTTGTTGTGGTGACATGGGCGTGGGCCATTCGCGGGGCGAATTTGGAGTTTTCGGCCGCAGCTTTCGGCCTGTAAGGCTGGTTCTCAGGGCGGTTTGCAGCCCTAAGGTATGTGTTGCGGGGATGAGTGGGAGGAATATAGTTGCGTCCTCCCGGTCTGCTGCTAGTGTCATGCGAATCCCCGCAATATGTATGGTCGTCCGGGTCGGTACGGCCATAACCTTCATACTGGGGTAGCGGTCCCAGCCGACTTTGGATGCCGGAACTGCGGTGGGCTGTGGATTGCCGCCTGTTATCGCCTTGGGGGCCCAGGCGGCTTTGTATTGGGCCTCTTGTGCGGGACCCATATGAGGAATCGTCCTCATTTATTGTGCGGACCACACAGTAAGAGGATCTGCGGTCCTGACGTCTGCTTCTGGAGGCTGGACGTGAGGGTGCCCTGCCGTCATATTGTAAAATACGACCCGCAGGTGTGTGTGGTGCCGGGGTAGGCCCGGCTTGTATTTGCGCTTCAGCGCAAGCTCGGTTATATGTTGCGGCCAGCAGGGCGGCCTGCTGGTCATACCAGGTGTGAGGGTCCATGTCCGGAGGGATCACAGATGCGTACTGTGATAGATCGTGTCCGAACGTCAGGGATGGACCCCTTTGCGTTGATGTGCCAATGTGGCCCGGATTTAGGTCTGGGGGAGCAGTCCCCGCATTCCCTGGGTTGGTGGGGAGTAGATTATCCTCGGTAGTGTTGTTTTGGTGATCAGTCATGATCTTTTGAGAGGGAGAAGGATGGTTGAAAAAGTGCTAAGAGTAGCGGTGGGCGCTAATGATGAAACAATGGTTAACCGGGCAGGGTTAACTCACTGGTCTCGTCAAGAAGGGTTAATCCCTTCCTCTCGAGGATCGCTGGCTGGATCACCGGTGGGTTGATCTCCTGCACAAGGAAACAAACCGTGACTCGTAACAAGGAGGATGGGGTGGGGGTGCTCCTTGTTACCACTCTCCGGCGTGAGAATCAGTAGTCTGCTTGGGAAGCAAAGTATGATAGTAGTAGTAGTGAGAGAGTTGTGAAGAGATACCTCAAACCTGGTTTGGGGTTGGTATTTATAGCCGAGGAGTGAAGGAGGAGGTGGATGGATAGACTGACGGCATGCTGCACCTTTGCAGGTGTGTCAGGCATGTCGGTTGTGGAGGTGATGCCACGTCAGTCTGTCGCTTACGTAGACCTGACAGGCGGCTGCCATTGGTGCAACTTGCTCTGTGGTGTCAGTCCCACTTGATGAGTAGACAGGGTGCGGTGCAAGCCGCATCGCTGTCTGCGGTAACTGTAGATGTTCCCGCGTCTCACTCTTTGATCAAGAAATACGCGAGAAGCGGTACCAGGCCGCATCGTCGTCTGTGGTGGTTGTTGTTGTTATCCAGCTTCTCTGTATTGATAGAAGTGTTCACTGGATGCGATGCAAGACCGCATCGCTGTGAATACTTCCGTTTTCATACACCAGATGCGGTGCCAGCCGCATCGCTATACCGTTCTCATATTCCAGGTAAGTCCTCCTCCATCATTGGACAGATTGGATTCAACCACTGTGTCGATGCGTTCCCGCACGGACACAAGTAGGTTGTTAGCTAGTGGGGGTTTTGAGAAGGGTAATGGTCACTCGCGGTCGATGCTGACGCTAGATCTGGGACCATACCCCTTCACCGTGAAAGCATTCAAAGACTAGTTAGTTTCTCGATTCCAAACGGCAAATGTCGGAGTGAAAAACATTTGTTGATGTCCAAACGTTGAAGGCTAATCATGTCTTTTAGGCCGTCAGGTAAAACTTCTATTCCGACCATGCTAAGGTCAAGTATTTCAGATATCCGAGCTTGCTAATCGATTCAGGCAATTGACGCAAGTTCCCACAATAACATAAAATCAACACTTGCAAATTCAAGTATCTGATAAATTCAAGTATCTTAGATGAACCTGATAAATTCAAGTATCTTAGATGTTTGAGTTTACAAATTGATTCTGGTAATGTCCAATAGTTAGTAAGAGCCAAGTGTAATACCCTTACATACATGTGGTTGAAAAGTTGACTAATGCAGCCTTCATCCCCCTCCCCGAACATGAATATTGACCTTAATGATGTTAACTTTCCTAAATCCTCAGATGATAAAATTAACTTTTCATCCGAACATGACGAGCTCAAATGAAGCACCTCATTTGGGATTCCATCCTCGTTACAAGCAGGCTTTATAACTAAACAATCATGTTTCATTACATGTCGTGCCATGTCATGCACTAGATCATGCATTTTACATCTTTCAATACCATATTGGCCTTCAACCTGGAAGAGGGATTTCCAAATCAAACAATTAAAAATTTCTTCCCCAATCACATACAAGTCTGTTTCTCCTCTAGGCGGAATGAAACCGTTCGCCACCCATAACGAAATTAGGTCATCCTTTCCTAGTGTATAGCCTTTAGGAAACAAACAAACATAAGAAAAACATCTCTTTAAATTAGGTCTTTCACACGTTGCCAGTCATTGCTACTACTTTTTGACCACATTAAGCTACCCAAAGTCTTCACTGCCAAAGGCAGTCCTTTACATTTCACAACTATTTCCCTTCCAATAGGCTCTAGCTTACGTACGTCATCCCCCACTCTTCCTTGTGCAAATGCATGCTTCTTGAATAATAACCACGAGTCCTCTTCTGATAAACAATCGAGTTCATGTTGTAACTCGCCAACCTTAGCCATCATTCGACAAGTTTTCTCTGACCGTGTTGTCATCACAACAATACTTCCTTCTGCCCCACAACTTAATGTTCCACTTAAGGTTTTCCATTTTCCCTCTTCGTTCTCTTCAACCCAAACATCATCTAGTACGATTAAGAATTTCCTTCCCATTAACTTGTTTTGGAGGGACTCTTGCAACACATCTAGATGTGTAAGTGTACACTCACGTTTATCTATGGATGTGATGATTCCTTTTATTATCTCTTTAACTTGGAAGTTTTCAGAGACATACACACAACATCGACATACACACAACATCGTAAGTCGAAATGTTGATCAACCCTCTCATGGTTATAGACTAATTGAGCTAAAGTAGTCTTTCCCATGCCTCCCATACCCCATATACCATACACCCGAATCTCACCATTGTCATATTTTCCTATATCTTTGTTGCATATCGTTCTTGTAACCATCTCCACCTCTTCATCTCTTCCTAAAATTTTTGAAGAATCAAGTATAAGCGAGCTCGTTTCCCTATTCGGCATCTTACCTTTAACTCCCACATCTACATGACTTGTGTCACTAGAGGTCAAGTTTAACTCAAATCTCCTAGATGCTATGTCATCCAGTTTTGTTCTTATGGCTTTAACTTTGTGAGCAGCCCTGACACGAAACTTAAATTTGGACAATGAGGCTCTTACCTTATATTTAATGCCTATTTTGATTCCTCTTTCGATGTCTATCTCTTTGCGTAGACTTCGTAGCAAAGCTTCAGTTGAGATATCGTCCAGCACATTTTCAGCCTTGAACGATGCAGATCTAAGACGCTGAAGCCACAACTCTATAGCCTTTTCCTTGATGTGTTTCTCTTCTGCATCTTCAATAACAGCCCGGATCTCCTCAAAATCTTTCTTGAGACGCAAACTGTCGTTTTTGAACCCTCGAAATAAAGTAAACTCTTTGATAAGTTGAGAAGTGAGTCTCCCCAACACATCCCTCACAAGAGCCGAAACAGCTGCATCTCCCATGATTAATATTGAACTGATCGTAATTCAAGAAGTGAATGCTTGAAAGCCAAAGCAAGAAAGTGAAGAAGCTGGAATGAATTATTGCAATCCAACAACCGTATGTTTCTTCTTATCCACTTCTACTGTGTAGATAAAGCTGAACATGCATGTGGTCTATGTTTTTTTTAAAGGATCCTTTTTTCTAATACAGTATATACTTTTTTAAATATTTTAAACACATACGTTGATGGCATGCTACCTGTATCACTTCAAAAAGAAAAGAAAAAAATTAGAACGGCAGAATCATTACAAAATGTTTAACAAGATAGTCTGAGATTTTCAACCAAAAACACAAATATTGTGATGTCTACTTGTGTGTTTACAGGAGTCACGATTAATTTTGTTTACGTTCTAAAAGACCTACTTTGACATATACAACATGTCCCGTTTGGATCCCTACTTAATTACAAATGTGTTAATGTTGTGCGAAGATATATACCCTTACGAGAAGTGTGCATGGGCAGGTCGGTTCGGTTTTAATCCATTACCAAACCGAATCAAAAGTTATAGTATTAATAATTGCTTTTTGGTTAATCGGCTTTAAGTATGGCTTTGGTTATAGGTTTGGTAACTGATGCTATTGATTGATTTATACATGCACATAAAATGGTAAAAGATCTTATTAGTAATACTGTCTACATCAGCTGCGTCTCCAAAAGGGAGATCGATATGTGTGATAGGAGAGCACAATTAAACAAGTAGGTGAGGGGTCTCTCTCGCTCTGACGTCTTGTGTGAACTCCTTTCCGCCCATTATTTGATCTTCACTCTAAGTGAGCAGGCAAGGCAATTGAGGTGATAGCAAGAGTAAGTAGAGAAGCTAAAGAAATTTTGTGTAATAAGCTTCATGGTCTTGTTTCATTGGTCTCTAAGACTTTGCCCGCTTAATTGTTCGTCGATCTTTTTCTGTAAGGCCCCGGGCCAGTGGGCCACACAAATTCTAATTTTTTCGCCATAGTTGTATGAATTCATGATAGCCGGGGCTTGTTGAGTTTAGTACTTGTTCAAATGGTTGTATTATCCATCTTCAAACGTGTAGAACATATATTTTGTAGAGATATTAAAAATAAAAACCGTCCAATACATTGTAGTAGGCCTGGCAAAACCGACCCACATGCCTAGTTTTGGGTTAACATGGGCCATTATTTTAACGTGTTGATTTTAGCTGTTCCAACAAAAAAAAGTAAACCAGATAGAAGCCAGGGACCAGCAAACACACAATATACAAAGCTAGTACACCACTAGATAATTGTGTTTTTGCTGGTTAACGGGTCAATCACATGAACCCGAACACAACCCGAATATTTGCGGGTTGACCTGAACACGACCAACTAAGCTAAATGGGTTCGCAGGCTCAACTTGAAATTGACCCGACCCTTCTAAATTGGAAAACACGTGTGTCACGCGAGTTGTATAAAGGAAGTGTTAAATAGTTAGTAACGAAGATTCAATTAATGCAGGGACGTTTGGTCGTGAACATCATCACCATCATACTCAGTAAATCCCTTCAATAGCAAAGCTAAGATAGGGTCTAAGGAGGGTAAGATATAGACAGCCTTACCTCTACCCCGTAGGAATAAAGAGGCTGCTTCCAGTGAGACCCCCAGCTCGTTAGTAGTTTAATGAAAAAAATTGTTTGGTCGTGAATAGAGAGGCTGCTTCCAGTAAGACCCCCTGACTCGATAGGAATAGAGAGGCTACCCCGTAAGATGTAGACAACCTTACCTCTACCACGTTTGGTCGTGAACAATATGTTTAATGAAAAATATTCTTTGTGTCTGCTTAGAAATGTAGTTAAACCAATAATTTTAATTTTAATTACAACAAAGGAAGGTTATCATTTAGACAGTATGTTATGAAATGTTTAGTAGTACCCCAATAGTATAATAGTCTACCATTCTACACCTCCAACCAACATCTTATATAGATATCAACAATACTACATATACAACCACAAAAATAAATTACATTTAATTTTTTTTTTGTTGTGACCATGATTTTGAAAAAAAAAAATTTTACGGTTACATATTTATTCTCATTTCAGCACCAAAAAATCAATTGATACACGGCATTAGATACATCGTGATATATACAATGTAGTTTATGTCGGAAATGACATTCATATCAATATGGAATACAAGTATAACTCATCCAAATAAATACCTCATTTCGCTCTCGAACATAAGTACAACTCATCCAAACTTCACTATGAAAGATATATGCCCGGGTGATTCGGGTTTTGAGTATTCCAGTCGGGCTTAGGGCTATAATCGAGCCTCGCTAGCCGAGCCAAACCAAGTTGGTCTCTGGTTCTAGCTCGAACTTAAACGAGCCATCTCGGCTTGGCTCATTTATTTTATTGAGCTAAAAAGTCGAGCTCGAACTCGGCTTCTAAAATGTTCGAGTCAACTCAAGCCTAATTGAGTTGTCTCATCATTTTTTTCATTATCATAATTTTTTTAAGAGAAAAATGCCCGGATAGTCCCTGTGGTTTCGCCTTTTTTCACCTATAGTCCCCAACTTTCTAAAACTACCTGAATAGTCCCCAAGTTTTCATTTTTTGTTCCCGGATAGTCCCTGGGTCTAACTTCAGTTACTTTTCTCTGTTAAAATGATGTGAAATGACAAAAATACCCTTTCCTTGAAAGGCCAAACCATAGGGACTATCCGAGCATCTTCTTCATTTTTATTTATAAAACCTCACCACCGCACTTCATCTTCAACCTCCACCCACCATCACCCTCTTCCACCCTCCACCATCACCGCCACAATCTACTGCTGTCGGTGTCTACTGTATGGGCGGTGCTGCTGCTGTCGGTGTCTACTGCTGTAGATTGCAAAAGGAACTAAATGTATTAAAAGGATGGAGAAATAACTCACCACAATTCCATCGACCCTTAGTTTGAAAGAAAGCCTCTTCCCGGTTAATGCAAGCTGGATGATAAGCTTTAGGGCAATTACTGCAATCACAAAACAACAAAGTCAAAACCAGTAACAAAACTCCAGTTAACGTAAACCCGAACCGATCATTAATCCGAACACTCACCGCTTATCACATATCACAAGGTCTCCACCATCATAACACATGAAGCAAACATCCTCCTCCTCAACCGTCTTCCGCCCTCCACCACTAGATTTCGAAGTAGCCTGTGGCGTCTTCCCTCCTCTTTTCCGTTTCTTCCCCCGGCACCCCCGGGTTTTAACAGACTGCTCCGGTGATTCCGCCCCTGCTTTCTCTTCATCACTCTCCATATCCGTATCCACCAACTTATCCTCATCTGCCTCCACCGGTTCTCCTTCGTCGTCAACTTTCGTAACACCAACAGGTTTCTCCACATCAACATCATCCTGACCTTCAGTTATTTCATCTCCTTGCACAGTTTCAACATTTTCTGTTAGGATTTGAGGCTGTCATGATTGTGTTTGTTTGCATAAAACTATGTAAATGCAGCGGAAATGAGTAGCAAACTTTATAAACACAAACAAAGGAAAGTAGAGATTGATAAACAATTGCTTTTCATTGAATTAAATGATTGAAATACAAAGCAAAAGATTACAGTAAAAGCTTACAATCTAAACTCCCCCTCAGCCTGATACACCAGAGTTGGTTGCACAAGATGAAAGGATGAATTGAGGAGAGGAACTCACTCAAAACGATCAAGTGTAACAGTACAGAGTACTATCATACTTATAGGCAAACCAAACTACTGATATACTTCAGCTGACGTCACCATCATAGTGACATCTAACGACCTAACAAACTATAAGCACTGTTCTATACAACCTACTGCTATGTAACATCTGATAATCACTAACATACAAAACATAAAGAAAACTACTGCTTCACATTCCACTGTTGTAGCCTTAGAACAGATGTTGAGTCTTTAGTGCTTTCTTCAAAGGTGATCAGTCTTTGAGAGGGCAGGGCTTGAGTCTTCAGCAGCACTTAGGTAACAGCAGTAGATAGAGCAGCAGAGTTTGTCTTCACAAGTTGTTAGGTAGTCATCAGAGTTTGGTTCATCAGTTGTTGTAGTTAAGCAGCACTTAAGATCATCAGTAGTTAGATAACCACTGTCAAGGGGAGAGATTAGAGTAAACTGCTGTTTATTAAGAGTCCACTGATGGGATCCGGTTTTGGCTTTACATTATCTGTTCCTCTGCTAGGGTTCAATCCCAACAATCTCCCCCTGGAACAGATAATGCCAAAACCCTTCCTTATTCAGGACCTTTATTCTTCATCAGAAGTTCCTTTGCTTTTCTTTTAAATTCTTTTTCAAAATCCTTGGAACTTGTATCATCCTCATCCCTGCACAGTGTAAGCTCAAGGAGATCCTGTAGATCTTCAGCACTTAGGCCTAGTGCCTGATTCCTTGATATATGCTTCACTTCGCCATTGAATCTGAGCAGAGTCAATACGTGGGTCTTTTGATCAGACATCCACTTTAGTATTTTTGAACTCAATGGGTTTCTTGGGAGAGTTTTATTATCTCATGAAATTGAAGAGGTTGGCCTGAAGAAGTGAAGAGCAGCATCTTGAGCTTCAGACACTCGTATGAATGCTTGGTCAATTATCTTGTTGGCATCAGCTATGTCTGCTTCAACTTCTTTGTCAATCAGCTCACTCTTTGTGAGGTTTGCTGATGACTTTTGGCTTACTACTTTGACCTTTTTAGCAAGGGATTGTAGTTTTGCCAATTTTTCTTTGTCTGAAGCTATTTTCTTCATAGCTTCTTCAATCAGTTCAGCTTCTTTGTCCTTATCTACTCCAGCAGATAGCATTTCCTTCTTTTCTTCTCTTAACTTTGTTACAAAGTTTTCTGCTGTGCTGATCTGTGTTTCGAAAAGTTTAACTTGTTCTTGAAGCTTTTTGTAATCAGACTTTTTGGGAAAATTAGAGTTTTTCATCCTCTGCTTTTCAAGTCTTTCATATGCTTCATCAGTTTGCTGCCTAGACCATTTTGCTATGGCTTCAGCAGTGCCTATTTCAGCATCCACCAACTCCCTTTTCTTCCTTTTATATTCAGCAGTGAGGTCAGCAATGAGTCTTTTGTACTTACTCCAGTTTGGAGCAGTTTTCCTTTTTGAAGGATCATTCTTCACCTTCTGAATCCTCTCTGCCTCATGCTTTAAGGCTACTAAAGGCCATTCCTCAAACTGTTGTTCTTCAGCAGGGTAGAATTTTTCTTTCATGATGTAGGCTAGAAGCTGTTCTCTAAGTTTCTTCTTTTGATCAGCCTTTTCTCTTTCTAGCTCTTGTGCAAATTCTTCCATCTGCTTTACCTTTGTGAGGTAGAACTCCAATCTTTGAGCAAAGCCTTCTTCATTCAGTCCCTCATTTTTGCAATCAATTTTGGTTCTAGCCTTAGCTTGCCTTGCCTTTAATCTGAGATACTCATCCATGTCTTCAGGAACCATATAGCCGATGAGTGAGGAGAATCTTCTTTTTGATGGGTCTGTTTCTGTATGAAACTGCCCCATCTCATCTTTGATGGCTTCAAGTTCAAGTGGATATTTAGCAGCATTAGGATCATGGCTAGCTTCATCAACAGTGATTGGCTTTCTTTTTCTTTTGAGGTGCTGTGATTGTGATATGGGAAGAGACATAGGAAGAATTAGGGCAGTTGTGGATGACTGGCTAACAGTGGTTGAAACAACTGGTGTCTCAACTGCTGTTGCCATTACAACTACTGATGTATCAGTTGTTGTCTTCTGCTTTTGAGCAGGTGGTGAGGGTGGTGGTGACTCATCATCATCAGGAATGAAGACCCTTCTCCTTTTTGAAGAAGAGACTGATGATGTTTTGGGTGGATCAGTGGTTTGTGATTGGATGGCAATGGATAGTGATTGACTAACAGTGGTTGAAACAACTGGTGCTTCAATCACTGTTGTCACTACAGCAGATGTTGTAACATCTGCTGTCTTCTGCTTTATGGCAGGAGGCATTAGTGGTGTAGGTTTGGATGATGGTGGTTTAGTGGTTTTTGGTTTTGATGAGGGTTTTTGTGTTGTAGACACTGGTGGTAGTGGAACAGTAGTTGTGATGGTGTGTGGTGAGGTGGTGTGTGTTGAAGGTGTGTGTGTTGATGATGTGGCAGCTGTTTGGCTACTTGCAGCAGTTTTTGTAACTGCTGATGTATCAGCTGTTTTGGGTTTTTCTAGTTCAACATACATCCCATCTTCTATGCCTTTCTTTTTCAACCTTTCTTTCTCCCCCTTTTTGGCATTATCTGCCAGAGGTGTATCCATGAAGAGAATGGCAGATGGAGCTTTCTCTCTTTGAGCATTCTGTTGAATGCTGGCCTTTATAGCCTTGATATCAGCTTGTGTATCTTTGAACCGAGATTCAACCAAGTTGGTCAGCATTGCACTTGAAGTTCATGCTTTTTAGTAGCCATTTGTTGCTGTTGTTCAAGCAATGGTTGAAAGATGTTCCATAGCTCATTTGCAGCAAGTGCTTGTGGAGCAGGTGCTTGAGCAGGAGGAGCAGATGATTGGGCTTTTTGAGCTTGTAACAGCTGCTGCACCATATCTTTTATTTCTTCAACTGAAAGATTCCAGATTTTCAACTCTGGCCGTCAATTCATTATATCTTGAATCATCACCTGATTTAACAGGATCATCTGAATCCCCACCAGCAGTGGTTATATCAATGTTTGACTTAGGAAGTGAATCCCAAAAATCATCCAATGATGCCCCTTGTTCTTGGTACTGGGGACTTCTTTCTTCAGCAACCGATAAACCTTTGATGGTACCAGTAGTTATATTTAACTCACTGGTGGTTACCGATGTTGCCATGGAAGAAATTGCCTTCAAGGGAGTCTTAGTAATGAAACAACTGTCCAACTGAAGACCTGTTGATCCATCAGTTGTAGTTGCTGCTCCACTTGAACTACCACCAAGAGTTACTTGTAACTCAAGGGGTGTAACCTCCTCAACTGTTGCTGGGATAGCAGAGGTATGCACATCAGACCCAGTCTCTTGTGGAGGTATACTCTCAGTAATAGGTGATTGAGAGGAACTGGTTTGTGTCTGAGCCATATCAACTGCATGCAACAGGGGCATTATTGTTTGTGGTAATATTATTGGTGAGGGTGTGGGGGTAGAAAGAGACATGTCCTTGGGATCAGGACTGTGGAAGATAGATCCGAGTGGATACAGAGCTTCATAATGTGGTGTCCCTGTGCTTACAACCTGACCCTTTTGTGAGGATGCAGGAGGAGTTTTAGGCTGGGGTTGAGATCTTTCTTCCAACTGCTGTGAGGAAGTAGCAGCAGTGGTTTCTGGTGACTTTTGTGTTGTCACTGGCAGTTGCTCTGGGATCTCATCTTCCAGAGTTGCCTTTGGTTTGGGTTTGGTGGGTTTTCTGGTTGTTTTTCTTTTGGTCTTTTTGGTGGCAGGTGTTGGTTTCAAAGCAGTGGATGTGCTACTTTGATCACCTGGAGCAATGGGCTCAGCAGTGGTTTCTTGAGGAACATCAGCAGTTTTTAAAACCTGCTCAGCCTCTTTTGTTTTTAGTTTTATTGGTGCCAACATTCTTGAAAAGGTTTCTTTTGTTAAAAAGTTTATTTTGAATGAGACACCTTGTTTGGGCAGTTCTGCATCTTTCTCTACAAATGTTTGTTCAAAAATATAGCTTAGAAATCTCGGAAAGAGCAGAAAAGCTTTATTATCAACGTTTCTTACCAAGTCATCAAATATTTCCTGGGAGTAGTTATAATTTTTATCATTCAAAATTGCATACCCCAGGCATTGGATTTTCGTTGGTATCTCATTAAAGGACGTTGTCTTATTCGAAACACACATGAGCAGTGTGTGAAATAAAAACCTGGGTGCAGAAGGGAAGTAACCCTTTTGTAGGTTATCTACCTTTGGTTGTTCTGCATAACCCCTGTTCATGAAATCCTTTATCAACTCGTCTTTTGTAAAATAGGTTTTTCCATTCAAATCATCGAGTTTAAAGATTTCAGAGATGGATTTCGGAGAAATTTTTACCTTCTTACCCTGTATCGAGGAGTTGATGGCGGCGATGATATCTCCTTGTTTTTCAAGGGTGGCATTTTTCCAGAACTCTCTCTGGGTATCTAGGTAAATGGGTGCATCTACTGTTATCAAAGTTTTGTACTTTGATGCAGAGAGAATGTCAAGGATGGAGTCGAAAGTGTGGTTATCGGTGGATTTTGTGAGGATACCCACATAGTTGTGCGGAGCTTTGTAGCGTAACTCCGTGGTTTCAGCGGCCATTTTAGTGGCTTTTGCTGCTTTGGAGGAAGAAGATGAAGGTTTTGATTTTGGTTTCGATTTTGGCTTCGTCATTTTTGATGATGAATATCGAAGAAGATTTTTTGGAGTTATGAGAGGGAAACTGTTTTTGTGAAGAGAATGTTTGGGATTCAATTCGACAGTGTAATCCCCTGTTTGGATTTAATCAGGGTTTTATTTAGGGAAAAAGTGATTGCTGATGTGGCAGCGGTTATTTTGATATGAAGGCTAAAAACTGACCACGTGTCAAACATCTGATGAGATGGAAAATGATGGAAGACAGTTGTTTTGACAACTACTGATGAAGCAAGCAGCAGTAGTTACAACGGTAATAAAATGAAACAGTGGATATAACAGTGGATAAAACAATGATTTTAAACATCAGTGTTTTTGAAGAGCAGAGGTTGACACTTTAACAGTAGACAGACTTTAGAGAGCAGATGTTTAAGGCACAACAACATTTTAGAGACAGCAGTGGATAAAAGTGAAAATCATATGTTTAACAACTGTTTGTGCAGCAGTGTTTTGACTTTTGACAAATAATTTTAGCATCTGTTGGTTTAGATGTAGATATTGATTTTAGTCTTTGTGGAAACACAATATCTTATCTAACATCTGTTGAGTACCAAAAATGCTATTCTTAACAAAATACATTTAGATGTATTATATCAAGATTAAGTTGTCAGCAGTGATTCTTTGAAATTTTGATCAGGATTTTTGCCATCTGTCTATTTTTCAGACAGTGGTTTAGCATCCCAGATGATAGATGATGAAGACTTGCTCTACTTTAGAACAACTCATTTTATGTCTAATTACCTATTGCCGATACTAAGTAGCAGCCAAAAATTTGTATCCATTTTTCATGATATTATGCATGGATCAGATATATCATGGCGAATTCTTCAGAAAAAATTCTGTCTTCCACAATGGAATCTGATAAGTGAGATTTCGAGTAAGTGTTTCCATAATCTTCTTCTGTCCGAAGAAATGATTCATCGAAATAATGAGTCACCATTGATATCGACACATCTGACAAATGTTCGGGAGTTCCTCTATGCAATCCTTTTCCTTCTTCTTGTTGCTGCATATCTCGTTTGTACACATCTTCTCTTTGAATGCTACAGCATCAGGTATAGTAAGCAAAATCCTACGAAAAGAAAAGGGGGGTCACCGGGGCTTCGGTCGCTTGACTCGTTGGTTTTTTGAGGGTTGATTGCTTGTCTTCTTGTAGTTGGATCTCCAAGTTTTTGGAATGCTCCAAATTCTACTTGAGCATCCAAATCTGGGTCAATACCAGCGAAAACATCTCTAAACAAGGTTCGAGAACCATGCCAATTGTGTCCGAAGAAGAAGAGCAAAGCAAATGAAGCATGTCCAAAAGTAAACCAACCCCTTGGACTGCTACGAAAAACACCATCAGATTTCAAAGTAGCACAATCTAATTCAAAAATTTCCCCCAATTGAGCGCGTCTAGCATATTTTTTGACAGTAACAGGATCACTACCTGAATTTACATATGGTAATATTCATCTCTTACCAAAAACAAGTCATTTATGGATATTATTAGGGGAGCCCTAGAGATCTAGTCTAGGCCCCTGTTCGATCCACAAGGATCAAGATCAAATGAACGCTTATTCTCTTTCTGTTAAGCGAAGATATATTTCTAACCCCTCAGTAACTAATAATCAAGTGAGACACTCGGGGGGAGTTATTGTCTATCGTTGGCCTCTATGGTAGAATCAGTCGGGGGACCTGAGAGGCGGAAGAGTTGGTTTGAATGATTCGCTTAAAGTTGTACACATCTTCTCTTTGTTTTCGGGGCCTCTGGTGAGTTGCGGAAAATTCCCCACTGCTGCCTCATGGAAATTCTTTGAAAGGCAATAATCAAAACATCTGATGAGATGGAAAATGATGGAAGACAGTTGTTTTGACAACTACTGATGAAGCAAGCAGCAGTAGTTACAACGGTAATAAAATGAAACAGTGGATATAACAGTGGATAAAACAATGATTTTAAACATCAGTGTTTTTGAAGAGCAGAGGTTGACACTTTAACAGTGGAGAGACTTTAGAGAGCAGATGTTTAAGGCACAACAGCATTTTAGAGACAGCAGTGGATAAAAGTGAAAATCATATGTTTAACAACTATTTGTGCAGCAGTGTTTTGACTTTTGACAAATAATTTTAGCATCTGTTGGTTTAGATGTAGATATTGATTTTAGTCATTGTGGAAACACAATATCTTATCTAACATCTGTTGAGTACCAAAAATGCTATTCTTAACAAAATACATTTTAGATGTATTATATCAAGATTAAGTTGTCAGCAGTGATTCTTTGAAATTTTGATCAGGATTTTTGCCATCTGTCTATTTTTCAGACAGTGGTTTAGCATCCCAGATGATAGATGATGAAGACTTGCTCTACTTTAGAACAACTCATTTTATGTCTAATTACTAGAACATGAGTGTCTTAGTAGATCAAAAATAAATTTACAATCAATTTCTGATCTGTGACAAATCTAAACTTTGAGCTTAACATGACCTTAATGTGTGAGTCATTTCTTTTTGACTAGTTTTAAGGATAGGAATTTCACACAAAAATAAGGAAATTACATCCTGACCAGAGATGAATTTTCACTATTAAAAAAGAGTAAAAGTTCAAAATACATTTTATAGAAAATAAAATGCATCTGGTTTTATTAAAAGGAAAACACCCTAAAAAAAATAAAGGATGTTTTGAAGATAGTCAAAAAGGATCTGACAATTTTTCAAGTAAATGATCAAATTATTCTCAAAGTTTTCTGAACATTGTCTGGTTCATTTTCTTGTTAGTTGATTGTAAATTTCTTTTAAGCATAATCACTGGGTATGCCATTGTTTCCAGAACAATTTCAGAATCGTTGAATGCACACAGTTACATGAATACCACTGATGATCTAATTTTAACCTCAAAAGTGTTTTATGCTGATACTCTTTTCTTTTGATTTCAAAAGTTTTGAGATAGCCACACTTTGAGATCTGTTCACTTTCCCTTTTTACCCTGTTTATTTACATGCTCAGAAATACTCACAAGGAGAATTTATTTTGAGCATGCATTATCCAAAATCACTTTGAAGCAATGTTTTCAGAGATCTGAACATTTTGACCATGTTTTATTACAGATCTCACATTACTTATGATTGGGACATTTTTGATATTTTATTTTTCTCAAAATGTGTTAGACAAGGTTGATTTGGTCCTTTTGAAGGCACTCAACATGCCTTTGAACACATGAGAAATTTTGACTAAAGTTTTTCTCCCTCTTTTCAATATCAGCTGTAAACAAGGTGTTATAGATGAACACGAGTTTTGCTGATCTGAGGTACATACTTTAGATTTATTAAAACATCACAAATATCAAAACAACAAATGAAATCAATATTAAAAACAATGAACGAACCCATAATTTATCAGATATTTTTCAGATTTGAAAACTATGAGTGACATATGTATGAAAACATTTGTTGTGTGAGATTTGTGTGTCATATGACATCTTGGTTGATCTACAGAGTTTTTGTATAATCATTTTGACCATGATTTACTCGTTCTCTGTTTTTCAACTGAATGCAACCAACCTTAGTATCAATGAATTCTGAGCTGAACTGTTATGTCAAATTGATTGTTAGATCGAATTTGACTGTCCAAGCTCTGATACCAATTGTTAGGATCTGAGGCTGTCATGATTGTGTTTGTTTGCATAAAACTATGTAAATGCAGCGGAAATGAGTAGCAAACTTTATAAACACAAACAAAGGAAAGTAGAGATTGATAAACAATTGCTTTTCATTGAATTGAATGATTGAAATACAAAGCAAAAGATTACAGTAAAAGCTTACAATCTAAACTCCCCCTCAGCCTGATACACCAGAGTTGGTTGCACAAGATGAAAGGATGAATTGAGGAGAGGAACTCACTCAAAACGATCAAGTGTAACAGTACAGAGTACTGTCATACTTATAGGCAAACCAAACTACTGATATACTTCAGCTGACGTCACCATGATAGTGACATCTAACGACCTAACAAACTATAAGCACTGTTCTATACAACCTACTGCTATGTAACATCTGATAATCACTAACATACAAAACATAAAGAAAACTACTGCTTCACGTTCCACTGTTGTAGCCTTAGAACAGATGTTGAGTCTTTAGTGCTTTCTTCAAAGGTGATCAGTCTTTGAGAGGGCAGGGCTTGAGTCTTCAGCAGCACTTAGGTAACAGCAGTAGATAGAGCAGCAGAGTTTGTCTTCACCAGTTGTTAGGTAGTCATCAGAGTTTGGTTCATCAGTTGTTGT
This sequence comes from Helianthus annuus, assembly GCF_002127325.2. Taxonomy (NCBI): domain Eukaryota; kingdom Viridiplantae; phylum Streptophyta; class Magnoliopsida; order Asterales; family Asteraceae; genus Helianthus; species Helianthus annuus. The sequence goes on from NC_035433.2 coordinate 143,802,567, forward strand.
AGTTAAGCAGCACTTAAGATCATCAGTAGTTAGATAACCACTGTCAAGGGGAGAGATTAGAGTAAACTGCTGTTTATTAAGAGTCCACTGATGGGATCTGGTTTTGGCTTTATATTATCTGTTCCTCTGCTAGGGTTCAATCCCAACATTTTCCATCTGTGTATCACTCTTAACATCTGTCATCACTTCTTCCTCCATTTTCACAGTCTCTGTCTCATCACTTACATTAATATTATTATTATTCTCCCCGTTGTTAATATCTTCCTCTCCTGCAATTAACTCGTTATCTTTTTCAGCTATCACATCAACGGTGGAGATTTCATCTCCAGCAGCACCGTCCTCAACCTCCTCCTCGGCCGTCTACGCCGCTGTTTCCTCCACCGCCGCCGTGAGAACGGGTTTTGAATCTACAGCAGTAGAAACCGACAGCAGCAGCACCGCCCATACAGTAGACACCGACAGCAGTAGATTGTGGCGGTGATGGTGGAGGGTGGAAGAGGGTGATGGTGGGTGGAGGTTGAAGATGAAGTGTGGTGGTGGGGTTTTATAAATAAAAATGAAGAAGATGCTCGGATAGTCCCTATGGTTTGGCCTTTTAAGGAAAGGGTATTTTTGTCATTTCACATCATTTTAACAGAGAAAAGTAACTGAAGTTAGACCCAGAGACTATCCGGGAACAAAAAATGAAAACTTGAGGACTATTCAGGTAGTTTTAGAAAGTTGGGGACTATAGGTGAAAAAGGCGAAACCATAGGGACTATCCGGGCATTTTTTTCTTTTTTTAATTTTATACAAGATTCGATAACATAAAAAAAGAGTAAAATGCACCGATGGTCCCTGTGGTTTGGTGAAATTTCACCTTTAGTCCCAAACTTTTCAAAATTACACCCTTAGTCCCTGTGGTTTGACAAGTTGTTACTCGAATAGTCCCCAAAGCGGATGAAGGTTAGTTTTCTCAGTTAAGTGGGTGTGAAATGACAAAATTACCCTTAGTAATAAAAAAGATAATTAAATCAATAAAAGAAATAAAAAAGGTGGGACCCACCTTCCACTTCTTCATCCTAAAACCACCACTGCCCACCACCTATTGAAACCGCCACTTGCCACCTCCTCTTAAAACCACCACTTGCCACCACTACAGAAAACCACCACCCTCCATCACCACCCTTTCTCCGTCAACACAACCCTAAAATCAACTACCACCTCCTAAAAAAACCCAAATCTGTAGTAGAGCCATGGATATCATCAAGTCACCCACAAAGATTTAATCTTTTCACAGTAAAAACAAAAACCTACATGCTCAATTTGAATACCTAAATCACGTAAACGTATGTGGATACTCAGCTAATGTGTAAACAAAATCAGGCCAAATTGAACCTGGATCGGAGCAAAATCGGTCCAAAATGAAACTGAAACATGCAAAATCAGGCCAAATCAGACCAGTCGGTGACCTTCACCTGGTTCAGATTCAATTTTCAGGTTGTTGTAGTTGCAGGTTTCAGATTCGACTTGTTTTTCCGACGACCTCAAGTGGAGACAACGACCTCACATGGGCGGTGGTGCTGGTGGTGTGGTCGTTGCCGGAGATGATACCGACGGTAGAGACGGCGGTGGGAAGATGAAGATGAAGAAGGTGTGTGGTGGGGGTGTTGTGTATTTAAATTAACCCGAACCCGAATAACCCAAACCTGACCAACCCGAACCTTAAATGGGTCGGTTATCGGGTCACTTTTTCCCAACGAAAAACACGAACAATCCGACCTGAAAAACCCAAAACCCAAAAAAAATTACCCGAAGAACATCCCTACTCACGAGAGAGCCCTTGGCGTCTGTAGCGTGGTGTTTGGCGCCCTATAAAGGTGATGTGGCATGGGATGTTAACCAACAACTTACACTTAATTAGTGAAACTTTTTCAGGAACTGTTTCCTTTACCCAAACAAAAAGACAAATACCTCAACAGCTGCTCTGCCAGCTGTAAAGAAAATATTGGTGCAAGATCATCACCAATTTTTATTTTTTTTTTGAACAACCAAACACAACATTTTATTCTACCAAAACAAGGTCTTCACCTAGCAGGAGCTGGACAGAGACCATCCACCAAACAATATACAATATTACACAAGCAAAAACTATACGCCAAACCACATACCAGACTATCCAAAATCCAAACCGGAAAAAGCAGACCAGGTTATAACATCAACTCCCGTGATCTTGGACCTCTTAAGCATCCACCAAAGAGTATTCTCCTTGATATCCTGAAACATTTTAGAGTGTAATGTGTTGATCCCTTTGAACACCTTATCATTCCTACTAAGCCACACCCTCCACAGCATCATACGGAATACCGTGTGAATCACCTTTTTCTTTTCATCCGGCCCATTCTGATTGAGACTGAAGTCTAGGATCTACTCAAGAGAATAAAACTGAGGTCATATGCGTGACATTTGGGTCATATGCGTCATTTCACTTTGTCGGCACTGGTCGGTGATGATTGTTTTAATTTTGTTTATTATATTCGGAAGCTTTTCACTAAGCAACTCGCAAAGTATGTTAATTATGTCTCATGTGAACATGAATTCATTGCCATTAAAGGGAACATGAATTAGCTCAGTTAAAAATAATAATGTTTGAACATGGGCCATTTTCGACCCATAACCAAAATTTTGGCTTATATACAAACGATTTGGTTTATTCAGTTAATTTGGTCTTGGGTCACAGAGGCTGGTTTTTGGGGCTTGGGCCCACTGGTTGGCAAACTAGTTGCTTTGGTCCAATATTGTAGTTGTTGAGTCCAAGAAATTTAATGACCCTATCTGACTATGTGATTTTTTTTATGATTATATTTGAGTCCAATACTGTAGTTATTTTTTTTTTTCTTTATGATTATGTTTTTCTGATTATGACCATCTATCTGACTATGTGATTATTATTTATTCAGTTTGGTTTCATAATTCACATCCAAACACTCCCTATAGTCACACGTCTTGAATTCGTTTGCAATATGTTGTACTTGAAACATTTCAGGGATTTTCTTTCTACTGGTGTTCTTCACCGGGTTTTTATCATGGGCTTATCAAGCCGCTTGTCCACCCGCCCCGAAGAAAGTCGGGCCTCCAGACGGGCTTCCCATTACAACACCAAGAATCAAGCTTCGTGACGGAAGATATTTATCCTATAAAGAATATGGTGTCCGTGTCCCTAAAGAATCAGCAAAGTACAAACTAATTTTTGCTCATGGGTTCGACTCTGTCAAGCATTATGCTGTCATTGCCACCTCAGCATCCCCCGTATGGTTTCTTCTTCCGTATGTTGTTGATAATTTAATAGTTTCGGTACTAAGGTTGACTAAATAGTAAATACTTGGTTGACTTTTGCAGGCTTTAATTGAAGATTTGGGGATTTATATTGTTTCATTTGATCGACCGGGTTATGGAGAGAGTGATCCGGATCCTAAACGGACGTTAAAGAGTTTGGCTTTAGATACAGAAGAGCTTGCTGATCAACTGGAACTCGGATCCAAATTTTATGTGGTCGGGTTTTCTATGGGCGGACAAGTGATTTGGTCTTATTTGAAGTACATTCCTCACAGGTATGTGTGTGTGTTAGCATTCTAATGTATCATTAATGTTTCTCTTTTATAGTATTATAAGTTTGGAGTATCCGTTCTTTGCATCTTTTTTCTTTTTAAAGTTGTATAATTTATGTAAGAGTAAAATGCTATTTTCGTCCCTGATGTTTGGCCAGTTTTGCGACTTTCGTCCAAAGGTTTGTTTTTCCGCATCTGGATCCAAAAAGTTTAAAATCGTCATTTTCATCTGGCCCGTTAACTCCATCCATTTTTCTCTGTTACGTCAGGGGTATTTCCATCTTTTTTGTTAACTTAAAGGGCAATGTGGTCTTTTTCAGGGGTATTCGCCTATTCGGTCTTTTTTAGGGGTATTTGCCTATTCGGTCTTTTTACATAAAGTGAAAAAGACTGAATTGCCCTTTAAGTTAGCAAAAAAGACAGAAATACCCCTGACAAGCCGGATGAAAATGGCAACGTTTGAAATCTTTTGGATTCAGATGCAGAAAAACAAACCTTTGGACGAAAGTCGCAAAACTGGCCAAAATTCAGGGACTGTAATCATATAGATTTTTTTTTTTTTTGACAATTTCAATTTTATTTGAAATATTCAGTTTGATGCAACTTAGATCGAAATTTGAGTTTAATTTATGTTTTATGTTTTTCTAGTTGTAGTTGTCATATGTATATGTGATGAAAACAGGGCTAGCAGGAGCGACTCTTATAGCTCCAGTAGTTAACTACTGATGGCCCTGCTTGCCATCAAACTTATCTCAACAGGCATTTTCGAAGCAGTTTCTTCAAGATCAATGGAGTCTGCGGGTCGCTCACCGTTCCCCATCATTGACGTACTGGTGGAACACGCAAAAATGGTTTCCAAGTTTAACCGTTATTGCTCACAGCCCTGATATTCTATCCTCGCCAAGATAGAGAACTCAAGCCGATATTTACAGCTGGCAGAGCAGGCGTTGAGGTACTTAAAATGCATTTTTTGATGTACCATTGTGTTTATCGTTTTGGCAAAATGGTCGGGTTTTGGTAGAGGGTCAAAATGTGTAACTAGGGGTGTTCGAAATTCAATTCGGAAAATTCGAAATTTGTCTCAATTCTATTCGATTATCAAGAATTCGAATTCGATTCAATTCAAATTTGAGTCCAGTAAATCAAATACAAACTGAATACGAATTTTAAATTTGATTCAAAATTCAAGTTCGAATTCAAATTTTACATATTTATTTATTATAATTATATATAATACACATATAACTTAAATTTGGGCTATAGTATAAACTAATCTATAAATTTAATATTTTAAATGAATTTAATCAAAAAGAGTTTATCCGAATTCGATTCGAATTCAAATTTTTAACTGAAGACAAATTGATTTCGAATTGAAGTTTTAATCCAGATACGAATTCGAATCAAATTGACCAGCTTTTAATCGAATTCGAATTCCAGAAAAAAAATTATTCGAACAACTCGATTTGAGTAATTCAAAAATTCTTTATTCAATTCGATGAATACCCCTATGTGTAACGAAGGGGGCGCCAAACCAGATTTTCTTCAAAAAAATAATTTTCATATAAAAGTTTGGTATCAGATATAATAATTATATATTTTGATTAATTAACTCAAATAATTATGATTTTTGAGGTCTTAAGCTTTAAAAATACATCATTGGCCACTTTTGACCCGTTTGACATGGTAGAGATAAAATAAATAATTACAACTGATCCACTTGTATGTTAATGGGTACTATCTTTTTTGTAACGGATCAAAATGGGTAATTGTGTGTGCACGCGCCAAATATGAATGCATTAACTATAATAAAAATGTTTACGCGCTATATGTTATTACTTCTGTTATTTTTTTGTTTGACCCGTTTGACCTACTGTTTGAAAAATGTGAATCTATTGTTTCTCTTTTTTTTTGTTTATGAAGGAACAAGTAAGACAACAAGGAGAATATGAATCTATCCACCGTGACTTAAATATCGGATTCGGTACATGGGAATTTGATCCAACAGAAATTGAGAACCCGTTTACAGAAAACGAAGGGTCCGTTCATATATGGCAGGGTGATGAAGATATTCTTGTGCCCGTGACACTGCAACGGTATATAGCCCAACAACTTCCATGGATAAAGTACCACGAGCTCACGGGTGCGGGCCACATGTTCCCTTATGCTGAAGGGAACAGTGATGCAATCCCAAAAGCACTTCTTCTTGGCCAAAGTTAGTTAAAACATTGTTAACATAATACAATAGAACTGTTATATTTAGCATTATCCTTTAGGGTTTGAAATTAATATTAATAATTAAAACATATGGTAATGCGTTCATGTTATTTTATCGTGTTACCTGTGTTTCCTTATTTCTTAACCATGGTTAGTGATTTATGAAACATGTCGTCTCATTCCTGTTATTGAATCACTTATATTTAAGCGTATTAAATGTGTCGTGTAATTCGTGCTATTGAACTCGTCACATTTAATTGTGTTTCATTATTTCTTAACCATGGTTAGCGATTTATGAAACGTGGTCTCATTCCTGTAGGTCCCTTTTCTCGGAGGATCGAGAACAAACCTAAACCTTGTTATACTAACCCACTAGCGAGTGCGGAATCCAAGCTATTAGGCAAACCGGGATGAAGCAAGAACAAACACAAGAACACACAAAGTTCACCGATTAACACCACTGTATTAATACGTATGAAGGTTTACGGTTACAAGCACAAGATTTACAATCTGTTTGCAAACTCTCTAAAGTGTGTGTGTGTGTGTGTTTTCCAGCAGAGTTTCTCTAACTCTCCAAATGTGCATCTTACTAACACTAACACACTGCATGGGTATTTATACCCATACATAACAGGTCTGTCCGAAGGATTCGACAGATGGTCCGAAGGATCATCTGTCGATGACAATGTGTCCGAAAGATCAGCATGGACATCGAAGGATCATCCTTCGATGCCTAATGGTCGAACCATGGTCGAACCATATCTTTCGAGCACCTCGAAGGATGATGCGTATCCTTCGAGGCTATCCTTCGATTCAGATAAACATCATGTTGTCCAAGTCAAACTAGGAGGATAGTTGACTTGGTCAACTTACACACTGATTTGGAAACATCGTTTACATACAGACCGAATACAGACAAAGTACAGACACAAGTGCACCAACAAACTCCCCCTTGGCTGTAGCTTTGTCTTTATCTTGTCTTTATCTTCTATAGATGTAGACTTGTCTCGAACTTCGACAGTCTTTGGTCTTCGAGTTTCCAAAACTCTGATGTCCTTTCAAGTCTTCATGGTCGGAGGATCTTCAAAGTCTTCACGTCTTGAAAGCAGAGAGTGTATCAACAAACTACCCGTATCATGTAGGCAGTGTGTTAACAAACTCCCCCTTAACATAAGCTCCCCCTTGAGTTATGCTCGTGAAATACTTTAACTTTATGAAGTGAGATCCTTGTGGTGTTGATGATAGCCAGCGGCAACTCGATCATCTTCATCTTTTGAGTGCCTTCTCGTCGTGTCTTCATTCCAAAGCTTGTCATCGACCATGTTCTCCTAGCCTTTAGAATCTGCACATGCAAGAAATCTAAACGCGTAATGAGAACAACTGCTTGGAACATAGTATAAGCAAATGACACACGAATGACCATGTCACAATCAAGCACCGTCCGACAGTTTGAAAGTTTAATAAATTTTTCAAATTTTAAATTCTAACTTTCAAAACATGCAAATTTCGACCGTTTATGAAGATTTAGTCAGTTTGGTTTTCGTTCAGGTTTCAGGCAACGAAGACTTGAGCTCCAACATCGTACGATCGAAAATAAAGTAGAAATAAAATCTTTTTGGCTTTTATAAAGTTTATATTAAAACACAGATTTCAGGTGTGTTTTTGAAATAAAAAGACAACAATTTAAAATCCTTTGAGTGTTATCAAACGACATCACCGCTAATGTCGTGCTGATATGCACCAAACGACGAAACTGTTTAAAAGAAAAACAATAAAGATTAAGCAGTAAATAAATAAATATATACAAACATTCTTTTTGTGAGTTTCGAGGGTAAGAGAATCATATCAGTGTACGGTCATGCCAAAACACTCTTGTTGTTCAGTTAGTTAACATTAAGATAAGCATCCTATAACAATTATCGGTATTGTTGTCCACTTAAGCTCAACTTATCAGATGTAATCATGTTTAGAGGATACGTTAATGTATGGTTTATACTTACCAACCGGTGTTCATCCACATCACGACACATTCCCGTATCAAGGTATGCACGAGAGTTCATCTTACCGGTGAGTATACCGATTATCATCTGTTTGACCGTATAAATTGTGAGATACTCACTTATTTTGATTTGAAAACAAGTCCTTTGTGATATAATCACTTATTGATGAGGAACTTGATTTTCATATGCATGAGGGCACAGGTGCAAGTCCGTGAACAGGTCAGTACTTCCGTACAGCAGAGAGACGAACTTGACACCCGGATAAATGTGATATTTTATCACTTATTTGTTTTGGACATGTGATTGTTTATCACTTATTGAGGTCGAATGCAGTATGCAATATGTACACGTATGTATAGTATCATGGAAGATCTAGACTTGCGTCCCCGTTATTTTTCGGTAAAAGATACAACCATGATACCCAGATGATAAGCAGCATAAAGACCGAATATCTCAGAACCTCGGCAATCTATCAAACGAAATTTCGGTACTAAGACCATATGCCAATGAATGGTTCCCACCTGGTCTTCAGTCGATTAAGATTTATATCACCCTGCACACTTTAAAATGATTGTGAGCCTACCGATACATCTTATATAGAGCTGCTTATCGTTTTGCATTTAAGGTATAAAGAGGTTTGGATAGACCACTGATGTACTATCATTTTCTCTTTTGCTCTCCAGGAAACTCATTTTTGATTTTCTATTGTTTTTGTGTTTTTGAAATTTTTCGATGTTTTTGTATTTTCCGATTTTTGGATTTACTCCCCCTAAAATCAACAAACTAAGATAAATTTAAAAACACACAAAGATATTTACAAAAATGATTTTCCGATGTTGGTTTACTCTTGCTTGACCTTAATGCCATTTACCAATAATAAGAAGTCAAATCTAGATTTGTCAAAAGCTTTGGTAAATAAGTCGGCACGTTGGTCATCGGTGTGGACCTTAACAACATCGATTAGCCTTTTCTCAAAGCAATCACGTATGAAGTGATATTTGATTTCGATGTGTTTGGTCTTTGAATGCTGCACAGGATTTCTAGTGATATCTAAAGCAGCAGAATTATCAACGTAAATAGGAGTAGTTAGGAATTCAAAACCGTAGTCCCGCAATTGTTGTTGGATCCAAAGAACTTGTGAACAACAACTTGAGGCAGCAATGTATTCAGCTTCGCATGTTGATGTAGCGACACACGTCTGCTTCTTGCACTGCCAGGTGACTAGGCGATTTCCTAAAAACTGACATCCAGCCGTTGTGGATTTGCCGTCGATTTTACATCCGCCAAAATCAGAATCACTGAATGCGACCAAGTCAAAGTTATTATCCCTAGGATACCACAGACCGGTGTCTGGATAAGCCTTCAAATAACGAAAAATCCTTTTGACAGCTGCAAGATGTGAGGCCTTCGGGTTGACTTGATATCTGGCAAGCAGGCATGTTGGGTACATTATATCTGGCCTTGATGCTGTGAGGTACATAAGGGATCCGATCATCGCGCGATAGTATGAAGGGCTAACAGGTTCACCCTTTACGTCAGGAGTTATTCCGTGATTAGTTGGCAATGGGGTACCAATGGGCGTTGCATCGGACATCTGGAACCGGCTCAAGATGTCTCCAACATATTTAGTCTGATGGATGAATATCCCAGACTCCGTTTGTTGCACTTGTAGGCCCAAAAAGAAATTCATTTCCCCCATAGCACTCATCTCGAATTTATCCTGCATGATGCGCTCGAAATTCCTACACAAAACATCATTAGTAGAACCAAAAATAATATCATCAACATATACCTGAACCAGAAGAAGATCCCCATCTTGTTCTTTGATGAAGAGAGTACAATCGATAAGACCTCTTCGAAAACCGTTCTCCAGCAGATATGTAGATAAGGTTGCATACCAAGCTCGTGGCGCTTGATGAAGACCATAGAGAGCTTTGTTGAGCAACCAAACCCGATCGGGATGAACAGGATCTTCAAAACCTGGAGGCTGTTCGACATATACCTCTTCTTCAACCACACCATGTAGAAATGCACTTTTGACATCCATCTGGTAAACCTTGAATCCTTTGAATGAGGCATAAGCCAGAAAGATCCGAATAGCTTCCAGACGTGCAACTGGTGCATAGACTTCGTTGTAGTCGATCCCCTCTATCTGACGAAAACCTTGAACGACTAAACGAGCTTTGTTTCGAATAACCACTCCACGGTCGTCTTTCTTGCATTTGAAGACCCATCGAGTGCCAATCTTCTTGTAATTCTCAGGCTTTTCAACAAGCTTCCAAACACCCAGCTTGTGATATTGCTGTAATTCTTCCTGCATGGCCTCAACCCAAGCACAGTCTTTCAATGCTTCTTTCCACGACTTTGGTTCTTCTTGTGACACATAACACGCGAAGGACCAGTCATTTTGTTGACCAGACTCTCTTATAGCTGAATACAAACCAGCATTCCGGTTGTTTCTCAGCTGATTACGCGTCTGCACACCGCGATGGACATCTCCTATGATATTCTGCTGGGGATGGGTATCGTGAATCCGCATTTCAGGATTATCTGGCACACGAGCATTGATACCCAAATTGTTCAGATTAAGATCAACAACCAACTCCACACCAGGAATGTGGTTAGAAGTGGATGCATTCCCTTCAGCAGTATCTATATTCTGCGTATGAGGTGTATCCCCAGAGGCACCTTGAACAGGAGCAGCTGGAGCTGAAGATCCTTCGGCTGCATCATGATATTCATCATCTTCAGAAGAGTCATTATAATCAGCAGCATCTTCATAAACCTCATTTTGAACCATGTTATTGACTGACGTAGAAGCTTGAGGGTCAACAACAATAGGTCTAACCAATGGCGAGACAGCAGCGTTGTCACTTTCCAACAGCATCCGAGCAGCTGCTGATTCTTCGTCAAAGGTTGGCAGATTAAAGGAGTCAAATAGCCCATCATAATCGAACATCCACGGATCACCCGGAGCCCTAACAGGACTCGTGTACCTTTGAACCCTAACTTCGCTCCATAGCTCAATCTTTTTAGTAGCTAGATTCCAAACACGAAAATTCGGAGTTGCATATCCAAGGAAGAAACCCTCGATAGCTCTTGCACCAAACTTTCCATCCGGCTCGATCATAGTACAAGGAGCACCAAACGGTTCAAGGTAAGAAAGATCCGGTTTCCTTCTCTGAAGGAGTTCGAAACAAGTCTTGCCATGTCTCTTAACTGTAAGAACTCTGTTCAACGTGTAGCAAGCAGCCGATACAGCCTCTCCCCAGAATTGAATAGGGAGTTCCGACTCTACTAACATTGTTCTTGCAGTTTCAATAATAGTTCGATTCTTCCTCTCAGCGACACCATTTTGTTGTGGAGTATAACGAGAACTGTACTCATGAAGAATGCCTTTAGAAGTACAAAACTCATCCATAACTTGATTCTTGAATTCAGTTCCATTGTCGCTTCGGATCCTTTTCACTTTCAATGTATAGAGATTCTCCAACATTGTAAGAAGATCCTTGAGGATGCCAGGAGTTTCACTCTTGTGTGCCATAAAAGATACCCAAGAAAATCTAGAGTAGTCATCAGTGACTACTAAACAATAAGCATCACCAAAAGTTGTCTTGTGCTTCATAGGTCCAAAAAGGTCCATATGAAGACGTTCGAGAGGCATGCTAACAGTGTTGATTTTCTTCAAAGGGTGAGACTTCTTTGTTTGCTTCCCTTTTTGGCACGAGACACAGATATCTTGTAGATGAAAACTTCTCACAGGCACACCATTCACAAGATTATTTTTCACCAAATGGTTCATTTTTCTCAAGTGAATGTGTCCCATTCTTCTGTGCCAAGATATAGACTCCTTTTCTGTGGCTTTTGAGACAAAACAAGTAACTTGTGCAGATGTTGTAATCGCCTGGCTCATGTCGAGAATATAAAGATCATTAACTCTCGGAGCCGATAAGAGAACCCATTCTTGTGGAATTTTGAAACCAGGCTTCAGCACATAACAGCCAGCATCATCAAAAATCACTGAGAACTTTTTATCGCAGATTTGCGACACACTGAGAAGATTGTGATCAATTTGCTTCACATAATTGATCTTATCAAAGCACACGATGCCATTGGAGATACTTCCTTCTCCAGTGATGTACCCTCCTTTATCACCCGCAAAAGCAACATACCCTCCTCTAATATTTCTCACGTCATACAGGAGCCGTAAGTCGCCAGTCATGTGCCTGGATGCTCCACTATCAACAATCCAATGACTATTAATAGTTCCTCCTAGAACATCCTGCACATGTCAAATAAACACATCAGTTGAGAATGGGGACCCAAGCCTTAGTGGTCTTGGGTCGTCCCTTGGCATCACGATACGTAAGCTCTATCTCTTGATGGTTTTCAAGAACAACTGCTCCCCCTGAACTGTCACCCGACTTAGGTAACCAAGTTTGTCTGTGCCTACCAGTTTTTGAAGATTCTGGTTTAACAGGTTGTGACACACTTGGTTCCTTCTGAACTGTTTTAACTTCAGATTTTAAAGCTTTTTCAACAGTTTTTATGTTCTTACGTCGTTGTTTAGTTTCTTGTTCTTTTACAGTTCGTTTATCTTGTTTAGGTGAAACTGACCGACGTTGAGGGTGAACTGTTTCAGGTGAAGCCTTCTCAACTAACTTCTTCTTTGGAGCATTTGGGCAATTTCTGATAATGTGCCCAATTTCTCCACATTTGAAACAAGTTCTCCTTTCAACAGACTTAGGAGAACTTGATCGACTACCAGATGTTGAGGTCGTGGACCCAGAGGTACTAGCCTTTTCATCACACCCGTTTGTGTGTTGAGTGTAATTGTTATCACTGTTTCGTTTTAAGATTGTGACTTGTTTTACAAAATCTGTATTAGATTTGTTTTCAAAAGTTTCAATCTTATCAGTACCCTTGGATGACACAAACTTGACATCCTTTTCTTTCTTTTGAACTCGAGCTCTTGTTGTTTCAGGCTTTTGAGCTCGATTGATTGGTTGTTTACCTTTAGAAGCACTAGGTTGTAGAGTGGTTGAAGATTTCTGATTCCTAAACTGTTTTCTAATTTCAGATTTAGGAATTGGATCACATTGTGTTACCACAATTCCTGGTAGAGTTTTTCCCAAAAATTTGTTTGTATTGTCTTCAAAGACTTTATCAATCAAAGATTTATTTACATTTTTAATTGGAAAAACGTGATCTGAATAGATTTTACTATCTCCAACCAAGGTATACAACACATTACTGCTTTTAACAGTAGACACCGCCTTCTTTTCAACCTTGACAGGATCAATCACTTGCTCTTTAACAGATGAAGCCTCAGGAGTATCAGGATCACAAAGGATGTGATTCTCTCGTGGAATATCTACTCCTTTCATCTTGCTAAGTGATTTATCCTGATCACTTACAGCCACTTCTGATTCATCATCCGATGTCTCATAGTCCTCGATAATTGGAGGACTTTGTTTCATGGATGGTGAAGTTTCTTGTTCCTTAGGGGCTGTGTTTGAAGAACTGTCCGATTTGAACCCTAGGCCAGTAGAAAATTCCTCAAAGTTCAAAGGCACACTGGGTTCATACCGAGGCATTTCCTCTTCATCGGGCATCTTGGTATAGTTGTCCATCAAAGGGGGTGGACACGCCTTATACCCTACACCTTTCACGTTACCTTTCAGTTGTTGAACGTCTATGATGTGATCAAGCACAAATCGGGAGTTAGAATAACTATCCAATTTCTGTTTGATCGCATCATGCTTGCATTGGGCAATGGCTAATTGCTTCTTAGTTTCTTCCACAAGGTTAATGTACTCATTTATACTTACTTGTTTGTGGTAAACTACTTTGTTAACCTCGGACACATTTTTCTTCAATGTTTCTATTACAGATTTAAATTCTTTTTCATTCCGGGTTAAAGCCATGTTTGCCTCTTGGCATTTTGACAGTTCAATAACCAAATTCTGATTATGACTATGAAGCTTTTCTGATTCAAGCTTCATCTCTGCACATGATTTACAAATACTAGGAGCAGGAGGTTCAGAAGTTACCTGACTAGTAGAGGCTGAACCATTTGCCATAAAGGCAGTTTGAAAAGAAAAAGCTCCATCTTCAGAGAATAGCTTTTCCATTTCCATTGATGTATCAGCAGCCTTCCTAATCAGAATTGATTTCTGACATTTAAGCTCATCAGCTTCATTCAGTAGCTCCTGTATATCATCATCTCCTTCTTCATTCACATCAGGCTCTGAGTGATTATCCCCAGAAACAGAGCCTTCTTCATCCGAACTGCCCGAATAACCAGAACTGTCATCGCTCCCAGAAGATTCTTCTTTATGAACCTGCTCGATGACTTTAGCATACAATGCAGTTCCACTTCCTTGATCACCTTCACCAAACTGCACTGACCAGTCACATCCTTCATCAGCTTGAACAGCCAAAGCCCGATTGTGATTGGTAGCTCCAGGCTGTCCCTGATTGTTATTCACTGCCACCATCCTCCGTTCACGGTTTTCTTGTTGGGCATTCGCATTAGTCTGGTTTCTGAACGGGTTGTGATTGCCGTGTTTTGTTGGTCGAGTGCACTCACGTTTAAAGTGCCCTTTCTCGCCACAATTAAAGCACGTGACGGCATTAATATCAAACCCATACTTCGTGTTTTTCTTTCCTTCCAACGAAGTTCTTCCAGTTCTCGCCATGAAATCTTTTGCCCTTCTAACCGCACTAGCAAAAGCCCATTTAATATCCATCAACTCCATTTCTTCCTTGTCGATCTGATCATAATCTTCATTGGTCATGTTGATGTTTCCAAGCTGACCAGCTACCAAACCACAGTAAGCACTGACCATGGTGTTGATAATTTCCATATGTTCCTTAGCAACTTCAATACTAAGGTGTGAAAGATTTGAGTTGTCGACTCGGATTGTGTGATGACTTTGGGATTGAGGTTGAGGATTGCTTGTATAGTGAGCTTGCTGTTGTTGTTGTTGAGGTTGTGGTTGTGGCTGTGTTGGAACAGGAATGTAAGACCTCGGATCGAATTGAGGTTGTGGTGGAGCAGCTGTAGATTGAGGAAATGGAAAGGAACTCGTATTGGACACAAAAGCAGTTTGAAGCTTCGGTTGCTGAACAGAACTAGCTGAAGGACCAAAACCAGGCAAATACATTTCTGTATTCTGAGGAGCTGGAGCACGCCTTGCTTTCCTAATTTCTTCATCATTTTTATGTTCCAGCTTCTGAATGAACTCATAGATGTTAATCTCATCTAGAGCTTTAGTATGCTTCAACAGCTCAATAAACGAACTCCATTTTGGGGGTAGGGCGTCAGCAAACCTGTTCACCATGTCTTGTTGAGTAGCTGCCACCCCATAAGCACACATTTCACTAATCAAATGATAGAAACGTGTGGTCATATCATTCAGAGTCTCGTTTTCCAAGAACTGAAATGATTCAAATTCTTTCTTCAACAAATCATGCCTAGACTTTCGAGCAGCTGCATTGCCTTCTCCTCTAGCAACTAAGGCATCCCACAATGCTTTCGTGGTCTTGCAATATGAAAACTGATGGTAGATGTCTTTGTTGAGTGCTTGAGTAAGTATGGCATATGCCTTTTTCTCCAATTCATAAGCCTTCTTGTCATTTTCAAGCATATTGGCGTAACCTTCTGAAGTGGATGCTCTACTTTCAAGACTTTCATTGAATGCATTGACAAAACACATCCAAAGGTCGGTGCTTTGTCCTTGAACATATGTGTGAAAGCGGCCTTTCCATGACGGAAAATCGTTCATGTGGTTCAGCTTTGGTGGACGATTGTTACTGCCTGTTTCACTCTCACTAATCAGAAGATTCTGAAGACTTTGACTTTGATTGGATACCAAAGCCCATTGACACGAACTTATTGATTGTTGTTGTTTTGGAATGGCACTCGTCATATATTCAGCCATCGACATCTGTTTCAGATCTGGTTGTGGATCCGTACTCCAATCCCAAGGACTTGTGCAACTCATTGTGATCAAAAATTAACAAATAACCTACACACCACAAACTGTTAACAACAAACAGACAACAATTGAAAGATAAAAACCTGTTCGAAAGATCAAGACTAGTTCGAAGGATCAACAGTGATCGAAAGATTACTGTTGAGTTTCGAGCAAAGCCTTCGAAAGATTCTCAATGAAAGATCCTTATCTTTCGACTGATTATCACGAAAGATTCACAGTTCGAAAGATCTATATCTTTCGAATACTGATCTCGAAAGATTCACAATGAAAGATCCTTATCTTTCGAGATGTATCCTTATCTTTCGGACAACCAACTTTCGAAAAGATTCCAACTACGAAGGATAACCCTTAGACTTCGAAAGACTACTCGAAGGATGCTTATCTTTCGAGCTGCCTTTGATCGAAAGATGTCGAAGGATATCTTTCGATGTCGAAGGATATCTTTCGACAGCTCTGACACACTGACACAAAGTACGACGGGTTGGTGAAAAAGGTGATGTGTTGATGTACCAACTTTCGGCAGAAAGGATGGTTCTGCAACAACTTTTCACCAAACAATTGACTTTCAAAAATTTTTGCCAAAATAAGCAACCTTATCTTCAAGAACTGGTCACCGGAAACACACCGGAGATATAGCCGGAAAAATCAAGGTTTCACAAAAACGATTTTTATGTTACCCAAACCGACCCCGAACACTCCCGATAGGTTTAGTATGCGTTTTTATGCAGAAAACTACCAAAAACGGGTGCTAAACCAAGTGTCCAAACACACCAAGAACTTGAACAAACCGGTTTTAAACAAGGTAAAGAGCGAGGCTCTGATACCACTTGTAGGTCCCTTTTCTCGGAGGATCGAGAACAAACCTAAACCTTGTTATACTAACCCACTAGCGAGTGCGGAATCCAAGCTAGCGGGCAAACCGGAATGATGCAAGAACAAACACAAGAACACACAAAGTTCACCGATTAACACCACTGTATTAATACGTATGAAGGTTTACGGTTACAAGCACAAGATTTACAATCTGTTTGCAAACTCTCTAAAGTGTGTGTGTGTGTGTGTTTTCCAGCAGAGTTTCTCTAACTCTCCAAATGTGCATCTTACTAACACTAACACACTGCATGGGTATTTATACCCATACATAACAGGTCTGTCCGAAGGATTCGACAGATGGTCCGAAGGATCATCTGTCGATGACAATGTGTCCGAAAGATCAGCATGGACATCGAAGGATCATCCTTCGATGCCTAATGGTCGAACCATGGTCGAACCATATCTTTCGAGCACCTCGAAGGATGATGCGTATCCTTCGAGGCTATCCTTCGATTCAGATAAACATCATGTTGTCCAAGTCAAACTAGGAGGATAGTTGACTTGGTCAACTTACACACTGATTTGGAAACATCGTTTACATACAGACCGAATACAGACAAAGTACAGACACAAGTGCACCAACAATTCCTATTATTGAATCATTTATATTTAAGCGTATTAAATGTTACATGTCATGTGATCCTCTTAGTAAACATGTATGTGTTAGTGTTTAAGAAAGTGGCATGTCAAACTATATGTGTCTCATTCATGTTCAATACCCTGTTAACATGGCATGTTTTACGATCTTCGTGGGGATGGGGGTCCCATGAATTTGCGAAATGAGGGCGGCAAGTGGTGTTCCGTGTGACCCTGCTCCACGTCAGCACTCCGCAATGCCTCACCGCATGTTAATGACATACTTTTATTAAGATCGGAGAATTTTTTTTGGACACTTATATCCCCGGAAAGTAACAAAGAGATCGTATTCATAAACAACTCCAAATTAAAGTCTAAATAACATTTCATAACACAATTCAATAATATCAAACGTTTTAAAAATAAACAACAATATCCAAATTAATGTCTAAATACTTTTAGATGATAAAAAATGAAGTAAAATACTAACGTCCGAAATTGCTTACGGATACCACCTCTTCAATCCATTGTATTGATCAACAAATCAAATCATCCATATTTGATCCTGTAATGATAAGTAATAACTAATAAATAAATTTAAATGAATGAAGACAAACATAAACAAACACATAAATTGTGAACGCAAATGGACAAACACAACAAAAGTCCACGAACAAACGAAACATGTGTTCATGTCTTTCTGTTTAACTGAATGAGCAAAAGATTTAAAATTTGTTCATGGAACATGTTGAAAGAAAAAAAATATGTAGACTATAATCTAATAGATGATAAGATGACCATGTTCAAAGAAAAGTAAAATAAAACATGAAATGCACGCATTAAGGTTACCTTATGTATAGAGTGCCAAGTGCAGTCACCAATCATCATTCGTCAATCTCATCGTCGTCGTCATCGCCATCCTCATCCACGTCCTCGTACTCGTCCTCGTCATCGTCATCGTCAACAGATACTTCCCAAGAGCTAAATTGAAAAAAATAGATTTCACGAACTTTTGTTAGCTATACTAATTGAAACAAAATTTAGTTTGCTAGCAAATCGCATGCATAAAGAAACAAATAGTGAAGTTTTGTATGTGTAATTTTTATATATATTTCTAAAATTTTATATGGAACTTAGCAAAGGTCATTGTATTGTTTGAAATTTTCTTCCATTGTAATGATATTTAAGAAAATAATAAAAGAGTTAATTACTGTTTTCATCCCTGTGGTTTGTCTAAAATCACTATTTCAGTCCATTAGTTTAAAAATTGCGATTTCACCCTGTGGTTTCCCTTTCGTAACCATTTCAGTCTACCCCGTAATCATTTCAGTCCTTGTACTTAACAGACCACATGGACTGAAATGGTTACGAAAGTGAAACCACAAGGACTGAAATGGTTACAAAAGTGAAACCACAGGGACTTAAATCACAATTTTTAAACTAATGGACTGAAATAGTGATTTTAGACAAACCACAGGGACGAAAACAGTAATTAACTCATAATAAAAAAACACTTAAATTTTTTTAAAAAAATTTCTTCCACTGTAATGATATTTAAGAAAATAATAAGAAAACACTGAAATCAAAAGCAACGTCCAAGCAAAATCAAATACTTTATTATTTGTTTTCTAAATAAGAAAATTTCACTATTGTTTTTTTTAAAGAACGTGAGACTTATGTAGTAAAAATGTTAGAAAATAAAAAGAATAAAGGAGATAAATCTTACGTTGGACCATAAATAATTAGTTCGGGAATGTGAGAAATTTTAGGCCAATCTTCACCCTTGTCTCTTTTACACCTTTTACTTAGATGTTCACAACTTCTTATCTCAAGTCTCTTTAGATCCTTGAAACTCTCAATCTCATCCGGTAGAGAAAGTAATCCATCACAATCTTCAATTTTCATCTTTTTGATTCTTGGAAGGTTACACGGTAAAGAAATTAACTTCTCACACTTTCTTAATTCTAAATCCTCCAGTTTTGGAAGATTATCTGGTAAAGAAATCAATTCCCCACACCACATGATCTTTAATCTTTGTAAACAAATAAACATATCGGTGTTATCTATTGACATGTTTATATCATCATCTTGAAAATACTTCAAAGATTCCATCGCCCACAACTCAATAACCCTAAGACTGGGGAGTCTCCCAAGTGGTGGAATATGCTCACAGTTCTCACATCGAAAGAAATGAATTTCAACCAAATTCCTTAAATTGTCCATCCAACTTGGAGAAATGGTCTTTCCCATGTAATCATACATTTTCAATATCTCTAAAGATGGATTTGGCTCTAATCCCTCAAGAACCTCTTCGAAATCTGGAAACATTGCTGGTGTATATAATTCTTCTGTATCACTGTCGACCAAATCACATTCTGACCACTTTAACACCAAAATCGACAGATTCTTTTTGCATTTGAGATTGGCACTCTTGGCCTCACTTAAACCTCCAACATTCTTAAGTCCTTCTATCTTCAACTTCCCCTCAAGAAGATTTAAACCCCCCAATTCACTTATTTTGACCCCTCTCTCCTTACCAACGGGAAACCATGGAAGCATTCGAAGACTAGTTAGTTTCCCGATTCCAAACGGCAAACATCGGAGTGAATCACAATCATTGATGTCCAAACGTTGAAGGCTAATCATGTCTTGTAGGGCGTCAGGTAAAACTTCTATTCCCGAGCCTAGTAAGGTCAAGTATTTCAGATCTCTGAGCTTGCAAATCGATTCAGGCAACTTACACAATCTCCGACAATAACATAAGATCAACACTTGCAAGTTTTGGAGATACATAATCGAATCAGGTAAAACTTCTATATCTGAATTTGATAAATTCAAATATCTCAGATGTTTGAGTTTACAAATTGATTCTGATAATGTCCTTAACTTGGTAAGAGCCAGGTGTAATACCCTTACATACACATGGTTGAAAAGTTGAGTAATGCAACCTTCATCCCCCTCCCCGAACATGAATATTGACCTTAATGATGTTAACTTTCCAAAATCCTCAGATGATTAACTTTTCATCCGGACATGACGAGCTCAAATGAAGCACCTCATCTGGGATTTTAACCTCGTTACAAGCAGGCTCTATAACTAAACAATCATGTTTCATTACATGCCGTGCCATGTCATGCACTAGATCATGCATTTTACATCTACCCTCCTCAACCTGGAAGAGGGATTTCCAAATCAAACAATTAAAAATTTCTTCCCCTATCACATACAAGTTGTCTGTTTCTTCTCTGGAGGGAATGAAACCGTTCGCTACCCACAACAAGATCAGTTCATCTTTTTTTAGTTCATGGCCTTTAGGAAACAAACAAAAATAAGAAAAACATCTCTTTAAATGTGAAGCCAAGTTATCATAACTTAACTTTAAAGCAGGCAAGACATTATTTTCTTGTAAGTTCCATATGTTACTGTCTTTCACACGTTGCCAGTCGTTGCTACTACTTTTTGACCACATTAAGCTGCCCAATGTCTTCACCGCCAAAGGCAGCCCCTTACATTTCACAACTATTTCCCTTCCAATAGGCTCTAGCTTACGTACGTCATCCCCCACTCTTCCTTGTGCAAATGCATGCTTCTTAAATAATAACCATGAGTTCTCTTCTGATAAACATCCCAATTGATGTCGTAGCTCGCCAACCTTAGCCATCATTCGACAAGTTCTCTCTGACCGTGTTGTCATCACAACAATACTTCCTTCTGCCCCACAACTTAATGTTCCACTTAATCTTTCCCACTTTTCCTTTTCGTTCTCTTCAGCCCAAACGTCATCTAGTACAATTAAAAATTTCTTTTCCCTTAACTTGCTTTGAAGGGATTCTTGCAATACATCTAGATGTGTAAGTGTACACTCACTTTTATCTATGGATGTGATGATTCCTTTTATTATCTCTTTAACTTGGAAGTTTTCAGAGACATACACCCAACATCGTAAGTTGAAATATTGATTAACACTCGTTTGGTTATAGACTAACTGAGCTAGAGTAGTCTTTCCTAGACCTCCCATACCCCATATACCATACACCCGAATTTCACCATTCTCACATTTTCCTATATCTTTGTTGCATATCGTTCTTATAACCATCTCCACCTCTTCATCTCTTCCTAAAATTTTTGAAGAATCAAGTATAAGCGAGCTAGTTTCCCTATTAGGCATCTCACCTTCAACTCCCACATCTACATGACTTGTGTCACTAGAGGTCAAGTTTAACTCAAATCTCCTGGATGCTATGTCATCCAGTTTCGTTCTTATGGCTTTAACTTTGTGAGCAGCCCTGACACGAAACTTAAATTTGGAGAATGAGGCTCTTACCTTGTATTTGATGCCTATTTTGATTCCTCTTTCGATGTCTATCTCTTTGTGTAGACTTCGTAGCAAAGCTTCAGTTGAGATATCATCCAGCACATTTTCTACCTTGAACGATGCAGATCTAAGACGCTGAAGCCATAACTCTACAGCCTTTTCCTTGATGTGTTTCTCTTCTGCATCTTCAAGAACAGCCTGGATCTCCTCAAAATCTTTCTTCAGACGCAAAATATCGCCCTTGAACCCCCGAAATAGAGCAAACTCTTTGATGAGTTCAGAAGTGAGTCTCCCTATCACATCCTTGACAAGAGCCGAAACAGCTGCATCTCCCATGATTAATACTTCAGAATATTAGAATCAGAGAAAGATCTATGATGATCCAATAAGTTAAAGCTTGAAAAGCAAAGCAAGAAAGTGAAGAAAAAGTGAATGCAATTCAATAACTGTAGTTCATATAATTGATAGCTTTTTATAAAGACATGCCAACCCACAATTATACACTATTATATTATAAAAGAAGAGAACTTATAGGTTCTTTTTTTCCCACTAAAGCCATTCGACAGTTGTTGAATCCATTGGTCCACTTTGCATACCATTAACTATTTCCCCTACATTAATTTGTAAAATAGTTGTGTAAGTTACTTTTACTATTCAATTTTGTATAAATTTGTATGCTTACAGTACTTTCACTCATTGCATAACCTACACTTATTTATCTAAATTTCCCTTTATACATTCATTGCACAACCTCCTTTTAGGTGAGTTTTGGTAATGTTTTGACTTAAATTTCTTTACTATTATAATGTTTTACGTTTTGGTCTAAATTTGACGAGTTAATATTTTGCAACGCACGTGTCTGGTTCAACGTTTTTACGTCTATTTTTTTGTTTGGTTTCACAGTCCCGCACAACGCACGGGTACTAAAAACTAGTTTGTTATTATTTTCCTTTGTTTTATTATGCTGCAATTATAGGTGATAAAAGAATATTATATCACAAATCAGATAATGGTCCCTTGGTCCACTATGGATACCTGATTCCATTATCACATTTTCATTATTACACTTTTAACACCTACCACACCATCACACTCCATTACACCGCAACAATCATTAACCCACACCTAATCATAGCCCTTAAATCAAATTTCACGACCGTGATATACATCATGGTATTTCTCTTCACCATCGTGAAATGCCCACTTGCGGCGGTCTTTCGTATTTCTCTTCACCATCGTGAAATGCCCACTTGCGGCAGTGTTTCACTTTCACATTCATCACACCCGTGATGGGGGGTTTCACGGGGTTGCCCCGACCACCCTTAGAAAAAACCATACGTATCTTAATAGCCATGATTGCTCTTTACAGAACGTATTTTATAGTAATGTAGATAAATAAAAATAAATAAAATTTATGGTATGTTGTGTGTTCAATTAACAGTTTGGAAGAAAGAAAACTTATGGTGATCAACATTTCATTTGTAACCAAATAACTGAATCAAACTAGAGCTGAACTTTGAAATCTGCATTCAGTTTTTGGTTCGGGTTTGACCCAACCTAGGTCATCTTCTATTTCACGAAATATAGTTATGGGGTGTTCATGGTTCGGGTTTGACCCAAACCGCTAACTGCGATTTCATGGAACACAAAACCAAATCGGCCAGCCCAGCCGAATTGGCAGTTTAACGGTTCTGTTTTGACAACGTAAACCCATTTTTTCTTATAAAAATCATGAACTTGTATTAAAAACTTTTAACATGATAAAAGATGGTTAACGTTTAAAATACATATACTTAACGTAACTCCATCATCGTCATCATCATACTCGGTAAATCCCACCAATAGCAAAGCTAAGGTAGGGTCTGAGGAGGTTAAGATGTAGACAGCCTTACCTCTACCCGTTAGGAATAGAGAGACTGCTTCCAGTGAGACCCCCGGCTCGATAGTAGTTTTGCATCAAGCCTTGGACATAAGGCACATAACACTCAACAATTAAGACAAAGGCCGATTAGTGCATGTACTCCCTTGTATTTCGGCTATCAACGCCACCACATGATGCATGATTAACCCCTTTTTTAACGTTATTTTCTCAAAATTGGTAAGATAACGTTAAAATTAGTGCACTTTCACTTTTGCCCCCCGAGCGCCCACACATATATACATTATATGCGCATACCGCCAGCGGGGCGTTTATATACTTAACGTTACTACGTATTTCAAAAACTAAAAAAATACAAATAATAAAGGTTAAACTGCCAGTGGTTGCATGGCCCGTTCCAAATTCCAAACCGGACCAAATCGTTAAACCACCATGGCCGATTCGGTTTCATGGCTGCTCGGACCGAATCGTTAATCTGCCAAACCACCAAAACCAAACTGTGAACTACACCTTTCGGATCTCAAACCAGCCAAACTAGTTGACTTGTTTTGGGTTGGGAATGACAGCCGGTTTCAACGGTATATTGTTGCCTGAAGTATAATAGATATAACACCAGATCCATTATATTATCCCTTTAGTTAATGCAAAATGCAACTTTGGCAACACAAATAACTAATTAAACGCCACACATTGTACTGATGTAGCCTAAGATGACTTGTACTTTGTACAATATAAGTTGTTCTTTTTGAAATTATTGAATTCAGACTAAAATGTCGATACACGCAGATAAACAAATAATTGATCTGCATGGCAAGCAAGAAGATCCTTTCTGGACAAAAACTCTATGACTGAAAACTATTAGACGGAATTTCATATTAAGCTAGATCGTATTATTATTATAAGGCCATGTTAGATATATATCATAGGTTATGCTGTTACTATTATTATTATTATTATTAGCCTAAGTTAGGGGTAGTTATTAATCATTCTCTGATGTATATATAGAACCGAATATGTATCATTTGTTTTTACCAATTCATTCAAGAACAATAAGAAACTTTCGGCCTCTCTCTCAATAGATTCATTCCAATATAGTGGTATCAGAGCCACCGATCCGAAACCAGATATCAATATCAACGATACATAATCCATACAATCACATCAAATGACGACAAACGTGGCATCTAATGGTGGAATTCAAACCCAGACTCCAAAATTACTGGGACAAAATTACTACCATTGGCACATACAGATGAAGGTTTTACTAGAATCACAAGACTTGTGGACGATTGTAGAGGAAGGATATACAGAAATTGCGACAGGGGCACCAGAAAATGAACAGAATATTTACAAAGAAAAGATGAAAAGGGACAAGAAAGCACTGCATATCATATTCCAGGCAGTGAACGAGACGGTGTTTGAACGTATAGCGACATGTAGAACATCAAAAGACGCGTGGGAAGTATTACACAAAGCCTACAGGGGCGAAAATCGGGTTAAAACGGTAAGACTTCAAACCCTAAGATGTGAATTTGACAGTTTACGAATGAAGGAAACTGAAACCGTAGAAGATTATGTTAACCGAATTACAATAATAGTAAATCAGTTACGTATGAATGATGAACGATTAGAAGAACAACGCGTTGTTGAAAAGATTCTAAGAAGTCTGACTAGGAAATATGAATCGGTTGTGGTAGCGATTGAAGAGTCGAAGGATTTAAATACAATTTCCACCGAAGAATTGTTAGGTATCCTTCAATCGCATGAATTAAGATTACGGCAATATGACGATAATACATCGGTGGAACAGGCTTTCCAAGTCCATAGTAACGGATATGATAAATCTAGATTTTCTAGATTTGATAACTCCGAAAGGGGACGAGGGAAAGGTAAGGGTAAATTCAACAGAATGATCAGGTGTTATAATTGCCAAAGGTTAGGGCACACGGCAAGATTCTGTAATAAGCGTGAAGAAGGAGAACGGTCAAACAATGTACTGATGCATAAAGATGACACTGAAGATGAAACCGAAGACACGATGTTTATGATCTTTAATACGGAAGAAGTTGTCAAGAACGACTGTTGGTATCTTGATAGTGGTTGTAGTAACCATATGACGGGCAACAAAGATTTATTTATAAATCTAAATGATTCACAAAGACGTGAAGTCCGGACCGGCGATGACAAAAGGTTGGAAGTTCTCGGATGTGGTGATGTAAATGTTAAGATTAAAGGTTATGAGAAGCGAATCCCAAATGTATTCTATGTAGCAGGTCTTAAACACAATCTCTTAAGTGTTGGACAACTAGTACAAAAAGGCTATGATGTATGTTTCAATGACAAAGGATGTGTGATTCATGACTCGTCCGGACGTTGTATCGGTGTGGTGAAGATGACCGGAAACAAAATGTATCCATTAAATCTGAATCATGATGTGGTACCAAGAGTATGCAATATGACTACTCAAGACAACTCGACATTATGGCATAGAAGATATGGCCACTTAAACCTTGAAACTTTACACGATATGGGGAAGAATGGAATAGTTAATGGGCTGCCGAAGATTAACAAATCTGAACATGTATGTGAGGGATGTGTTTTCGGCAAACATGCTAGAAAACCATTCTCCAAGAAGGCTAAATGGCGAGCAAGTGAACCACTACAATTGGTTCACTCGGATATATGTGGACCTATGAACACACCATCGATTGGAGGCTGCAAGTACTTTATTACGTTTATAGATGATTTCTCAAGAAAGACTTGGGTATATTTTCTAAAACTCAAATCTGATGCATTACGTTACTTTAAGAATTTCAAACAACAAGTAGAAAATCAGATAGAACGCAAGATAAAGGGCATAAGAACAGATAGAGGAGGAGAATACTGCGGACATGAATTTCAAAATTTTCTTAAGAATAATGGAATACATCATCAACTTACGACAAGTTACACACCCCAGCAAAATGGAGTAGCCGAAAGAAAGAATAGAACTTTAATGGAATTAAGCAGGAGCATGTTAAAAATGAAAGAGCTACCGAATACCTATTGGGCCGAAGCAGTGGCCTGTGCCACCTACTTGTTAAATCGGGCGACCACCAAGAGTGTGCCAAACTTGACTCCACAAGAAGCGTGGAGTGGGAAAAAACCTAATGTAGATCATCTACGGGTATTTGGCTGCATTGCATATGTGCATATCCCCAAGCAAAATCGCTCCAAGTTAGACGATAAAACTGAGCGGGCTATCTTTGTTGGGTATAGTGAACACAGCAAGGGATACAAGTTATTCAACCCAATAACACACAAGATGATAATAAGTAGAGATGTGATTTTCAGCGAAAATCAACATTGGGCGACAAATAAAGAAAATGATAGTGGGCTTCGGATAGAAATAAGTAACACAAGTGGAGATGACGATGATGCAGCTGTAGCTGTAGATGATCAAATCGATCTACCAACACCAAATGATGAAGATAATGTTCAACATACTAACATAGAAGTTGAAATACCGGGGAGTTACAATGAAAGTCCGACAGATGTTGAAGAAACAGGAAATAATGAAAATAATGGTTCTTCATCAGACTCTGAGAATGAAGTTATTAGAACAAAACCGATAACTCAAGTATATCACGATACAACAGAATTAACTGAAGCACAAGTAAGAGAACTCTACAGGAAAGATCAAGGGAATACAAGCGGAGTAGTGAATTTTGTGTTATATGCAGATACGGATCCAACAACCTATGTTGAAGCAAGCAAAGAAACAATATGGCAAGATGCCATGGATAGAGAAATGGAATCAATTATAAAGAATGACACATGGGAATTAGTGGATCCACCTTTGAACCAAACACCAATTGGCGTCAAATGGATATATAAAACTAAGTATGATGAACATGGACAGATTAGCAAACACAAAGCAAGGTTGGTCGTGAAAGGTTACAATCAGAAATACGGAATAGACTATCAAGATGTCTTTGCACCAGTCATCAGGTTTGATACAGTTCGACTTGTTTTAGCATTAGCAGCACACCACGGATGGCATTTACATCAAATGGACGTAAAAACAGCCTTCTTAAATGGATATTTAAAAGAACAGGTGTTTATCGAACAACCGGAAGGATATGTGGTAAAGGGTAAGGAAAGAAAGGTGTGTAAGTTAAAAAAGGCTTTATATGGTTTAAAACAAGCTCCGAGAGCATGGTATAGCAGAATAGAAGGATACTTTGCCACTCATGGATTCAAAAGGTGCATTTATGAACACACTCTATTCACCAAAATGTCAAAAGAGGAAAAGATAATCATTTGCCTATATGTAGATGATCTTATTATTGCAAGTGATTCATTATCTAGCATCGAATCCTTTAAGGAATTAATGAAAAAGGAGTTTGAAATGACTGATATGGGAATCCTACACTACTTTCTGGGAATGGAAGTTTCGTTCGATAATGGGAATATCATTCTAACCCAACAACAATATGCAAAGAGCCTACTAAGTAAATTCAACATGATGAACTGCTCAGGAATTTCAACTCCCATGGAATATGGTTTACGTTTGACAAAACAAGATCCAGATGACGAAGTAGAACCTAATTTATACAGGAGATTGGTTGGGAGTCTTATGTACTTAACCAATACTAGACCGGATATAATGTTTGCAGTAAATAAGATAAGTCAATTCATGGAACAACCAAAGCGAAGTCACTGGGAAGCTGGGAAAAGAATACTTAGATATATAAAGGGAACACTAGATCAAGGATTAGTGTATTCAAAGGGAGGCAAAGGAAAGCTAATCGGTTACAGCGACAGCGATTATGCAGGGAATATCGACGACAGTAAAAGCACATCCGGGTATGTATTTCAACTGGGAACAGGAACAATAGCATGGCAATCGAAAAAACAAAAGGTTGTGGCGTTATCATCAACAGAAGCAGAGTATATTGCTCTCTCCTTAGCTGGCTGTCAAGCACTCTGGCTCAAAGGGATCCTAAACGAGCTGCATGAAGAAGTAAATGGTCCTGTGATCATCCATTGTGATAATAAATCCACAATATGTTTAGCCAAAGATTCTATGTTTCATGGGAAAAGTAAACATATGTAGGTCCCTTTTTCGCGGAGGATGACGAACCTAAACCTTGTTATACAAACCTACTAGCAAGTGCGGAATCCAAGCTAGCAAGCAAACCGAGTTAGTAGCAAGTAGAGAAACAAACACACAAAGATTCACCGATTAACACTAGTCGTATTAATGCAATGAGGGTTTCGGTTACAAGCTCAATGTTTACAGAAGTGTTCTATAAACTCTCTAAGTGTGTGAGTGAGTTCTGGGCAGAATGCTCTCTAAGCTTCTATCTCTCGGGTGTGTGAAAATGGCAGAACTCAGAACTGCAGAACTGACTCACACTCAACACATGCATGGGTATATATACCCAGCTCAGCATGTCTGGTCGAAGGATTCGACAGATGGTCCGAAGGATCATCTGTCGACCACATGTTACACGAAAGATCAGCATGGACCTCGAAGGATCATCCTTCGAGGTCTAATGGTCGAACCATGGTCGAACCATATCTTTCGATCACCTCGAAGGATCAGGTGTATCCTTCGAGGCTATCCTTCGATCTGAACATCTTTCAAATGTTGTCCAAGTCAAACCGGAGGATGGTTGACTTGGTCAACTTACAATACAAATCAGGACATCGTTTATATCAGACCGAATACAGACAAAGTACAGACACAAGTGCACCAACAAACTCCCCCTTGGCTGTAGCTTTGTCTTTGATCTCTAATCTTTGTCTTGTTCTTCTAAAAGTGTAGACTCGTCTTGAACTTCGACGGTCTTTGGTCTTCAAGTCTTCAAGACTCTGATGTCCTATCATGTCTTCAATGTCGGAGGGTCTTCAAAGTCTTCACGTCTTGAAAGTAGAAAGTGTATCAACAAACTACCCGTATCATGTAGGAAGTGTGTTGACAAACTCCCCCTTAACATAAGCTCCCCCTTGAGTTATGCTCGTGAAAAGACTTTATCTTTATGAAGTGAGATCCTTGTGGTGATGATGATGGCCAGCGGCGACTCGATCACCTTCATTCATTGAGTGCCTTCGTGTCTTCATTCCAAAGCTCGTCATCGACCATGTTCTCCTAGCCTTTAGAATCTGCACATGCAAGAAATCTAAACGCGTAATGAGAACAACTGCTTGGAATATAGTTAGCATAAACAAAAGACACACGTATGACCATGTCACAATCAAACACCGTCCGACAGTTTGAAAGTTTAATAAATTTGCCAATTTTAGCCTTTTAACTTTCAAACATGCAAATTTCGACCGTTTATGAAGATTTAGTCAGTTCGGTTTTCAGTCAGGTTTCAGGTAGCGAAGACTTGAGCTCCAACATCGTACGATCGAAAATAAAGCAGAAATAAAATTTTTTTTGGCTTTTATAAAGTTTATATTAAAACAAGCCTAAAATCTTTTTGGTATTTTTGAAATTAAAAGACAACAATTTAAAATCCTTTGAGTGTTATCAAACGACATCACCGCTAATGTCGTGCTGATATGCACCAAACGACGAAACTGTTTAAAAGAAATAATAACAGTTAAGCAGTAAATAAATATATACAGACATTCTTTTTGTGAGTTTCGAGGGTAAGAGAATCATATCAGTGTACGGTCATGCCAAAACACTCTTGTTGTTTAGTTAGTTAACATTAAGATAAGCATCCTATAACAATTATCGGTATTGTTGTCCACTTAAGCTCAACTTATCAGATGTAATCATGTTTAGAGGATACGTTAATGTATGATTTATACTTACCGACCGGTGTTCATCCACATCACGACACATTCCCGTATCAAGGTATGCACGAGAGTTCATCTTACCAGTGAGTATACCGATTATCATCTGTTTGACCGTATAAATTGTGAGATACTCACTTATTTTGATTTGAAAACAAGTCCTATGTGATATAATCACTTATTGATGAGGAACTTGATTTTCGTATGCATGAGGGCACAGGTGCAAGTCCGTGAACAGGTCAGTACTTCCGTACAGCAGAGAGACGAACTTGACACCCGGAAAAATGTGATATTTTATCACTTATTTGATATGGACATGTGATTGTTTATCACTTATTGAGGTCGAATGCAGTATGAATATGTACACGTATGTATAGTATCATGGAAGATCTAGACTTGCGTCCCCGTTATTTTTCGGTAAAAGATACAACCATGATACCCAGATGATAAGCAGCATAAAGACCGAATATCTCAGAACCTCGGCAATCTATCAAACGAAATTTCGGTACTAAGACCATATGCCAATGAATGGTTCCCACCTGATCTTCAGTCGATTAAGATTTATATCACCCTGCACACTTTAAAATGATTGTGAGCCTACCGATACATCTTATATAGAGCTGCTTATCGTTTTGCATTTAAGGTTTAAAGAGGTTTGGATAGACCACTGATGTACTATCATTTTCTCTTTTGCTCGCCAGGAAACTCATTTTTGTTTTTCTATTGTTTTTGTGTTTTTGAAATTTTTCGATGTTTTTGTATTTTCCGATTTTTGGATTTACTCCCCCTAAAATCAATAAACTAAGACAAATTTAAAAGACACAAAGATATTTTCAAAAATGATTTTCCGATGTTGGTTTACTCTTGTGCTTGACCTTAATGCCGTTTACCAAAATTAAGTTTTATCCGAAAAGATTTAACAAATTTTGGAAAAATGAGTTGGCATGTCGGTAAGCGGTGCGGACCTTGACAACATTGATGAGTTTCATATTGAAACAATCACGTGTGAGGTGATATCCGAGATCAACGTGTCAGGTCAAAGAGTGCTGTACGAGATAATAACAATTCACAAAGCAGCTAAAATATCGACAAGTATAGGAGAGATTAAGAATTTAAAGGCGTATCCTGCAACTGTTCCGTGCATTGCAAGGAATCTAAGCACTCTCCCAACTGGATATCCACCCGGTGTGGACTTCAAGGTCGAATTTGCAACTGCTGAGAAGTCTCTTGACAGCAATAAGCTCATAAACTTCCGGGTCCGGCTGGTCTTCCACATTTCACCAGCGAAGGTCTTTGACTTTCTCTTTCAGAAATGGTGTGCGGATGTTCAATCCACGCCAAGGCATCGGCACACATTTCACTTCATTCGTTCCTGAGGACCCGATCAAAACCAGAATGACCAAATTTTCGGCACGTTCTTCATTTGGTCGACTTTGCATCTTCATTCAGCCACATTTTCTTTTTCTTTTCTCTCTCACCATCAAAGGCAACAATTTCTTCTGTCGCCTATCTTGTGCAAGGACATTCCACTATCAACAATCCTAAGACTATCAATAGTTCCTCCTGGAACTTCCTGCACACTCACTCAGAGATTAGTTGGAGAGA
Source organism: Helianthus annuus (assembly GCF_002127325.2). Classification (NCBI taxonomy): domain Eukaryota; kingdom Viridiplantae; phylum Streptophyta; class Magnoliopsida; order Asterales; family Asteraceae; genus Helianthus; species Helianthus annuus. The sequence goes on from NC_035433.2 coordinate 143,834,411, forward strand.
GGGACCCAAGCCATTGTGGTCTTGGGTCTTCCATTTTCATCAATGACAATAACTTCTTGTCTTTGATGGTTTGTAAATTGTGATGGTCCCCCTGATTCAGTAACCGATTTAGGTTTCCATGACTGTTTTGTTTTATCAGTGTCATTCTTTAAAATTTTAACTTCATTACAGTTTGAAGTTTTTGAATTTGTTGATTTTACAGAAACAGATTGTTTTTGAACCACATCGGTTTTAATTGCTTTTTCAATCCTTTTGACCTGTTGGCGTTTCTGTTTCTTCTCCCTTTCTTTTACAAGTCGGGGATCTTGTTTTGTGAAAACAGATGGCTTACGGTCAGTCTTGCCACGGGGATCATCAACCTTTCCTTTTTGCTTATGAAGATAAGGGCAATTTCGAATTATATGCCCAATGGTTCCACACTCAAAACATGATCTTCGTTCAACATACCTCGAAGAATCATGTGTTCTCTTAGCCGATGATGTTGAACTTTGTGAACCCGAGGTACTAGGCTGTGAACTGTTTTGTTCATTTCTTTTCAAAACAGTAGCTTTCTTGACAAAATCTAAGTTAGATTTATTTTCAAACGTTTCAATTTTGTCTGTTCCCGTCGATTTCACAAATTTAACATTTTTCTTCTTCTTTTGATTCGGCTTCTTCTGGACTTGAGCCGGTGCCTTTGCTTTGGGCTTGGTGTGATTTTGCTGTTTTGGCATTGCTGGTAATTTCTTGTTGCCAAATTGTTTTCGAACTTCAGCCTTTGGGATTGGAGGACACTGTGTAACTGTAACATGTGGTCCTTTCTTCCCCAAAAACTTACTTGTCGAATTTTCAAAGACTTTATCGATTAAGGATTGATTAACATTCTTAATAGGAAAATCTTTGTCTGAGTAAATTTTATCATCACCAACCAAAGTGTACAGCAAGGTCACACTCTCCGACTCCTTCTCAGACGAGGACTCAGTTGCAACAGTCTTAGCGGGTGTGGCAGGGGGATCACATAGAATGTGATTCTCAAGAGGTATGTCCTCATTTTTGACTACCGCATCAGACTTTGCTGGAGCAGCATCATCAGATTCATCATCTGAAGAATCAGCATCCTCAACCTCAACTGGAGGATCCTGTTTCTGTTTAGCAGTTACAGATGTATCTGCTGACACATCCGAATCTGAGGATACTTCTTTCTGGTATCCGAGTCCTGCTGCAAACTCCTTCACATCAAGAGGAACAGATGGTTCGAAGAACACTCTATCCTCCTCATCAGGCATGGCATCATAATTGTGTCTGACTGGTGGTGGACATTTTTTGTATCCTATGCATGTGACATCCCGTTTTTCTTTCTGAACGTCAATGATGTGATCTAACACATAGCTAGAACTCAAATAACTGTCTAGCTTGAGTTGGATCGCATCACTTTCGGTTTTCACACAAGCCATCTCTTTTTGCATACTCTCAAGGCGAGATATATACAAATTAATATCAGTTTGTTTTCTTGAAACCATTTTAGTCAGTTCAGTTTTATCCTTCTTTAATGTTTCAATTACTGACTTAAATTCTTTTTCATGGTTTTCATAAAACATGTTGGCTTCTGTGCATTTAGAGAGATCCACAGTCAACTTCTGATTGTGGAGAAAGGTCACATCATATTTTTCTTGCAAAGCGTCATGCTTACTTTGCAAGTCACTCAAATTCTCATTCACAGTAGTATGTTTGTCTTGCAAGTCAAACAAACTAGCTTGTAAAGCATCATGTTTGCCTTGCAACTCAGACATACTTTTCTCAAGATCAGCACATCTAGCATGCAACCTAGCACATTCATCACAATTAACAGCAGTGGGTTCATCGACACATACCTGACTTGATGAACCGTCGACATTAGCCATAAAGGCTGAATGGAGAGAAGACGAAGAGTAAGCAGCTTGATCCACCAGAATAGATCTTCTTTGAGTTTCTGCTACAGCTTCCCCCAAGAGTTCATCAATGTCAATATCATCTGAAACATTAGATGTCTCACCCACATGATCATCACCAGAGTTGGATGATTCTTCATCAACACTCCTGCTGTATCCAGAGGAGTCTTCATCTTCAGACGATTCATCACCACTGGCAGAAGATTCTCCACCATTGGTGTGAACCAGCTCCTTCACAATCTGAGCAAAACATGCTGTTCCATCAGGAGCATCACCACCCAACTGGATTGACCAGTCACAACCTTCATCCACCTGAACTGCAAGTGCTCGGTTGGTTTGGTTGTTGACAGGCACCAATGTACGATCATTGTTTCTGTTCTGCTGGTTGCCTTGGTTCCTGAAGGGGTTTTGATTCCCGTGCTGGGCTGGCTTTGTACATTCCCGTTTAAAGTGGCCCCGTTCACCACAGTTGAAGCATTTAACGGCCTGCTTATCGAACCCATACTTGGTATCTCGCTTACTTTCCAAGCTGGTTCTTCCAGTACTCTCCATCCAATCCTTTGCTCTTCTCACAGCACTCGCAAAGGCCCACTTGATGTCCATCAAGTCCATCTCCTCTTTATCAATCTGCCTGTAATCTTCTTGTGTCAGATTAATGTTGCCAATCTGACCTTCTATCAACCCACAGTACGCGCTCACTACAGTGTTAAGCAGCTCCATGTGTTCCTTAGCCACTTCTACACTGATTTTAGAGAAGCTTGACGTGTCGAGCTGTACTGTACTTGACTTTGATTGTTGACCAGCAGATGATGTTCCTCCATAACATGCACGTTGTTGTTGTTGAGCAGGAGGAGGTGGAGGTGGTTGGATTGGATTTCCATACATGTCTGTGGTGGGAGGTGGCTTAACAGGAACTTGTATTGGATTGCCAAAACAATCTGTGCTTGTGACAAACGCTGTTTGAAGTGGAGCATGTGAACCGGTTCTTGCAGACGAAGAATTGGAAGTTCCACAGTACATTTCTGGATTCTGTGGCAATGGAACTCTCTTCGCCTTCAATGTTTCCTCCTGATCCTTGTTTTCCAACAGTTGAACGAATTCGTTGATATTAGTGGTCCTCAACACCCCGTTGTACTTCAGGATTTCCAAGAAACTACTCCATTGAGGAGGCAAAGCATCAGCAAACTTCTTCACAACTTCAGCTTGAGTTGTCACTACACTGTAATTATCCAATTCCGTAAGCAGATGATAAAATCGGCTTGTCATATCTCCCAAGGACTCCTTATCCATACAAGTGAAGCCTTCGAATTCTTTCTTGAGAAGATCATGACGCATTTGACGTGTTGCTGCATTTCCCACTCCTCTGTTTTTCAATCCATCCCATAACTTCTTTGTTGTCTTGAAGCTGACAAACTGATGGTAGATATCCTTGCTCAACGCCTGAGTGAGAATGGCGTATGCCTTCTTTTCCAGATCATAGGTTTTCTTTTTATCTTCTGGAAGATCAGCAAACGTAGTAGAATCTGAAGCAGCAACCTCTATGGCTTGATCGAAATCTGTGGTGAAACGTATCCACAGTTCCGTATTTTGACCAAGAACATATGTTTTAAATCTCTCAACCCATCCTGGATATTCATTCAAATGCATCAACTTTGGAGGTCGATTCAAACTTCCTGATTCACTTTCGCTTAGTAGAATACTTTGAATGCTCGGAGTTTGATTCGATACCAAAGCCCATTGATTTCCCTGAGAAGATGTCGATACCGGCGACTCGGCCCATAAAGGAGATGACCTGGTATTCGTGTATTTTCCATCGTCTGGAGCCGATGTACCCCACCATGAAGGAGTGACATTTGATCTTGTATATTCACCATTGTCTGGAGCCGGAGTTCCCCACCAACTCGGATTCATGATAGATAAGCAAAATAAATGCTAAGTAAGAAAGATCCGAAAGATACACAACCGAAAGATCCTGGTCGAAAGATCTGAAATCACAGAAAATTGTTAACAATAAACAGATCACAATCGAAAGATATAATCTTGTTCGAAGGATCAACAGTACTCGAAAGATTACTGTTGAGTCTTGAACAATAATTTCGAAAGATTCAAGAACTCGAAGGATTCCCTTTTGAAAGATCCTTATCTTTCGAGTCAATCCCTATCTTTCGGACACTTATCTTTCGAATAGCTACCTTCCGAAGGATCACACTTGTTCGAATGATCAACAGTGTTCGAAGGATCACTGTTGACTTTCGAGCACTGGCTTCGAAAGACTCAAAATCTCGAAAGATTCACACTTGAAAGATCCTTATCTTCCGAGATAAAACAACTATCTTTCGAAAAGATTCCCTGATCGAAAGATATGTTTCGAACTTCGAAGGACTACTCGAAAGATGTTTATCTATCGAGCTGTCACTGATCGAAGGATGGTCTTTCGATGTCGAAGGATATCTTTCGAAGTCGAAGGATATCTTTCGAATGGGCACTGACACACTGACACAGATGTGACGGGTTGGTGAAAAGGTGATGGGTAGGTAAGTCAACTTTCGGCAGAAAGGATGTGCAGGCTGTCCTTTCACCACCAACTTTGAAAGTTTGCCAAAAATGACAACAACACCAGTCACCGGAATTTTGAACCGGAATATAGCCGGAAAATTCAAAATCACTTAAAACAATTTTTCAAGTTACCCAACCCCACTTTAAACACTCCCGGTTAGTTTAGACACGTTTTTACTCAAAGAAAATGCAAGAAACCAAGTAAAAATAGGTGCAAAACCAAGTGTTTCAACACACCAAAACTTGTAAAAACCCGGTTTTAAACAAGGTAAAGAGCCAAGCTCTGATACCACTTGTAGGTCCCTTTTTCGCGGAGGATGACGAACCTAAACCTTGTTATACAAACCTACTAGCAAGTGCGGAATCCAAGCTAGCAAGCAAACCGAGTTAGTAGCAAGTAGAGAAACAAACACACAAAGATTCACCGATTAACACTAGTCGTATTAATGCAATGAGGGTTTCGGTTACAAGCTCAATGTTTACAGAAGTGTTCTATAAACTCTCTAAGTGTGTGAGTGAGTTCTGGGCAGAATGCTCTCTAAGCTTCTATCTCTCGGGTGTGTGAAAATGGCAGAACTCAGAACTGCAGAACTGACTCACACTCAACACATGCATGGGTATATATACCCAGCTCAGCATGTCTGGTCGAAGGATTCGACAGATGGTCCGAAGGATCATCTGTCGACCACATGTTACACGAAAGATCAGCATGGACCTCGAAGGATCATCCTTCGAGGTCTAATGGTCGAACCATGGTCGAACCATATCTTTCGATCACCTCGAAGGATCAGGTGTATCCTTCGAGGCTATCCTTCGATCTGAACATCTTTCAAATGTTGTCCAAGTCAAACCGGAGGATGGTTGACTTGGTCAACTTACAATACAAATCAGGACATCGTTTATATCAGACCGAATACAGACAAAGTACAGACACAAGTGCACCAACAACATATAAGGATCAAGTATCATTTCATCCGAGACTTGATCAAGAACAACGATATAGAAGTTCGTTTCTGCCCCACCGGAAATCAAGTTGCAGATATACTCACTAAGGCGCTGCAGCTTAAAGTGTTTTCACGTCTAAAGGAATTATTACAGTTCAAAGATGAACACACCTGAAGAGTCAGCAATGACGTTGATCTAGCTTACGGGAGGGTATTAGACGGAATTTCATATTAAGCTAGATCGTATTATTATTATAAGGCCATGTTAGATATATATCATAGGTTATGCTGTTACTATTATTATTATTATTATTAGCCTAAGTTAGGGGTAGTTATTAATCATTCTCTGATGTATATATAGAACCGAATATGTATCATTTGTTTTTACCAATTCATTCAAGAACAATAAGAAACTTTCGGCCTCTCTCTCAATAGATTCATTCCAATAAAAACTATCTTAAGTCCAATAACAGTAAGTGTGCCAGCATTCGCAATTGTCGGTTCTATCATTGTACAACCCTGGAGAAGTAAGCGGAAACAAAAGAAATACAAAGGTTATCGCCCCTGCTACAAATCCCACGCTCACCAACCCTGAAATTTCCACTCAAAACGTTGTCAATTTTATAAAATATTTAGCCATAAATAAACCAATAAAATAACTGTGTATATGAGTATGCGTTTCGTTACATGTTCTTCGTGAAAAGAAGGCAGGAAGCCCCATGATGTTGCAGAACATATGTGACACGAGCGGCGCTGCTATATGTCCTGCAATTAACAAGAAAACTACACGTGAGCTGAAACCGTAATAACCGACCCATTTGATTAATCGATTGTTCAATTTTGATTTTTTAATAACCGAAAAAATTCTGTTTGGTTTCAGATTTTTTAACATGTTTCGCCTGGTGAAAATAAGATAATAAAAAATAACACAATTATCACTAACCAGTTCGAACAAAGAGAAATGATGCATATGACCCAAATATCACTGTATAGCCAAGCTGGAAACCTGAGAAATATTACAAAAGTATTTTACGAATCAGCAATCAACGCATGATGTTTTCAACTTTTCATGGCCAATATGATTAAAACCCTGAAAAGCAAGAAGTGGCAATTTCGACCCACTTACGTTTGAATAGGTCGATTTGTTTACTGTTTTTATCTCTAACGGGTCAAACTAGTAAAACTATAAAATAGCTAAAAGGGGTCAGACGGGTCGAACATACCTACAACCATGGAAGCTTTCAGCAAGCTCGTATTTTGTTGCATGTAGTGCTCCAATAAATGGTTCAAGTGAGCTGTAAATATAAAATTTACCAAATAATGAAAATTTACTTATAACTAAACAAATATAGAAAATTTATCAAAGAAACAGAAATGTTATCTCATAACTGAAAGAAGAAGAAAAAATGTTTAAAAAATAGGAATATTGGATTTTAATAATCCCAACTATTCGCCGTTGGCCGCCAACAGTCCCAACTTCAAAAATAGCCACTGGCAGTCCCAACTATTGACATATTGGCCACCAATGGACCCTGACTAACAGAACCCTAATGCCATTAGTCTACGGTCGCCGGAAAACCGTTTTTATCCAGAAAAAGGTTTCTAAAGGTCTGATCTAAGGTTACAAAGAGGTTTGGGACGAAAATGTTGAGTTTTCCAGCCAAAAAGTTGAGTTTTCCGGCGACTTTAATAATTAGGGCTTTTACTAGAAAAAGGTTCTCAAAGGTTCATAATAAGCTTACAAAGAGGTTCGGGATGAAAATGTTGAGTTTTCCGGCCAAAAAACGTTTTTCCGACGACCGGAGACTAATGGCGTTAGGATTCTGTTAGTCAGGGTCCATTGGAGACCAATATGTTAAAAGTTAGGACTGCCAGTGGTTATTTTTAAAGTTGTGACTGTTGACAACCAACAGCGAATAGTTGGGATTATTAAAATCTAATATTCCTAAAAAATAACTTTTATTAAACACTATAAATAGTAATTACTAGATCCTTTACATGAATTATGTTTTTTAAAATGCTAGAAAAATGTAGGACTTACCTAGGCTAAAAAGAACAGGAGAGAGAAGTATTACTGTATATGCTTCAAATCCTCCACATAGAAGTAAAGATATCATACAAGCTCTGAAAACTAACTCTTCCGTAAGAGGAGCCTGTGAATTATATATAATACAAGAAAATCACTTGGATGATATAAAATAATTACAACTTTAAAAATAACTGAAATAGCAAACTGACCACAATATACATTCTCCAAACTGAAATATTGTAAACAGCTGAAACCATCCAATTAATGAGGTTTTGAAGACCACTCTTTAAGCCATGAAATGATATATCTATCCGACGGTCCCCATGTTCGGCCCACGAGCTCCGAATTGATAAAATTTTGAGAATAAACGAGCCGATATACATTAACGAAGTCAGGCAAAGAGGAAAAACCACGGCTTCCCACTGTTTCATACATAAAATTCCATGTTCAGCAGAAAATTTTAGCAACTCACTAACCCTTTTTAATCTGCAAATTATGAAAAATGAATAAGTTGATGAAAACCATCAACCGCGCGCGTTATCTATACAAACAAATTGAATACTCACCGTGTGTGGTGTAGACGGATACCATAAGCACTAAGCAAGTAGGACATGTTCCACCGCTTTATCTGAATGGATCAAGAAATATGGTGACATGTCAGCTTCTCAAAAAGGAAAATATAGAATTAAGAACATATTTATTGCAGGATTTTGCTTGACATGAACCCCAATTCTAGACTTACACACACTGCTTGGTAAGGTCTTTCAACTCTAGAGTTCAGGTCAAACGGCTTATAATGACTTCTCGACAATGAGTTACTTTCTGACAGGTTAATGGGTCTGGTGGGTTGAGTCGAGTAACGCTTCAAATGAAATCCTATTTAATATTGTTCAAGTGAGAACAAGATGTAAATTAGTGGTTTTGCGTAGTTTGGCTTATTAAAGTCAAAGATATGAATTGATGATCAATTGACCCTAGTTGTCAATAGCGACCACTATAGCGCGCTATGCAGCGAAGCGACCAAGTGTCGCTATTTGGGTCATAGTGACAGATAGTTTTTTTTATGTAAATAGAAATTAGATATAGCTATAAATAGCTTGATTTATAGGTTTTTGTTAAATATACATGTAAAATAGCATATATACCAAGGTATTTTGATATAATATACATATACAAATTTTCAAAATTCTTTTTCTAGTGTACCAAGGTATTTTGATATAATATACATATACAAATTTTCAAAATTCTTTTTCTAGTGTACCAAGGTATTTTGATATAATATACATATAAAAATTTTCAAAATTCTTTTTCTAGTGTAGCGCTATATATAAAATAGCGGTCGCTATTTGCTATGTAGCATATAAGCCCCTTGTCACTGTTTGTCGTTATTCGCTATTAACAACTATGCAATTGACCAACAACTATGTTGGAAAATTTCCGATTGGGTATGAAATGGTTTAAGAAGCTAAAATACCTTTACTTGGTGAATAGGACCCTGGAAATTGGTGTTAAAAAGTATCAATGGGCCAAACGAGTCGACGAGTGGAAAAGTATCAAAACGTGATTTTTAAACATTGAAATATTTGAGATATACAATTTAGGGAGGTGTACTTTAGTTGGAATTAGATGAACTGGTACTAAAGTGGTGAAATGGATGTTTTATATTAATAATCTATATATTTAAACCAATTTTTTCCCATTCGTGAGACAATGTTGGTTTATTTGAAACAAAAAGTTAAGTAAAGTGGTTTAAAAGGTATTTTTATGGTAACGGGTCAAACAAATAAAGTACTAAGAGATCAGCTAAAATAAACAGGTCAGACACGTTAAATGAATGATCAATCAGAATTCTACCATTATGCTAACTTCCTAAAACTTTCAAAATCAGGATTAACTTCTAAACAAATCATTCTATTTTGAGGATCACTTATCTACCATTTAATATAAGTGAACTATTAAGGAGTAGATCACTAGAACAATCCTCAATATTACAGAAACAAATCAACTAACTGGTCATGAATGTAGGTTACCTAAAATACCAAGTTATATCATAGTTGTCAAAACATCTTTCACAATTCCCGAATCTTCATTACTAACTATTTAACATTTCCTTTATTCAACCCTTACACGTGCTTTCCGACTTAGTTATAGAATGAAGATATAAACTTTTTAAAGATCACCTTCCTACTATGTAGTTAATATCCCGATATATCACCAATATATTAGTGATATATAGGTTATCAGTCCCCTGCCGAGACGCCGGTGCAAAATATCGGTACCGATAATATCAACGATATTGACCGCTATTTGACCAATATTTGACCGTGTTGGTGCACTTGTGTCTGTACTTTGTCTGTATTCTGTCTGATATAAAACGATGTCTTTTGTTAGTCTTGTAAGTTTGACCAAGACAACCATCCTCCTGGTTTGACTTGGCCAAACATTTAGAACCTGATTGTCATATGTTTGTGTCGAAGGATGAGTTGTCGAAGGATGACTCATCGAAGGATGAGTCATCGAAGGATTGTTTAGATCCTTCGATGAGCTCGAAGGATAAGCCTTCGATGGATGTTGATGGACCTCGAAGGATATCATCATTCGAGGTATATGTGGATCCTTCGATAGGTTTCAGATCGATAGATGATCTTTCGATCATCTATCTGATCCTTCGACCAGACGAGTTGTGATAGGTATATATATACTCATGTAGTGTTCACTTCAAAGTTAGACAGAGAACACACAGTGAGAACAGAGAGAGCATTCTGTTGAGAGCACACACACACGAGTGTTTTAGAGGGTTTGCAAAACACATTTGTAAACATAGCTTTGTAACCGAACCTTTCATTCGTATTAATACAAGTGGTGTTAATCGGTGAAGATTGCGTGTTGTGTTTGTGCGTGTTCTATCTCGGTTTGCCTTTCCGGTTGGATTCCGCACAACCGGATTGGTTAGTATACAAGGATTGGACGACTAGATCCTCCTAGCCGGACCTACAAGTGGTATCAGAGTCGTGGCTCTTTTCCTTGTTAAAAAACCGAGTTTGTACAAGACTTTGGAGTGTTTAGACAAAAACTCACATGGTTTAGCACCCGTTTTTAGTGTTTTTCTCGCATTTCTTGACATAAAAACGTGTTCTAAACTAACCGGGTGTGTTAAAGGACGGGTTGGGTAACTTAAAAACTTGTTTTTAAGAAGTTTGGTAATTTCCGGCCAAATTCCGGCTTACTCCGGTGACCAGTTTCTGGATAAGGACCTTCCATTTTAAGTAATATTTTATTGGTCAAATCCTGGTTTGGTAAAAGGTATGGTTTGAACATACCTTCTGCCGAAAGTTTCTACCAACCAATCACCTTTTCACCAACCTGTCACTTTTGTGTCAGCTGTGTCAGTAGAGATCGAAGGATATCCTTCGAAGTCGAAAGATCATCTTTCGATCAATGGAAGTTCGATAGATAATCATCTTTCGAACATCCTTCGAAGTCTGAGACTTATCCTTCGATCCAGGGAATCTTTTCGAAGGATATATATTCGAAAGATAAGGATCTTTCAATTGTGAATCTTTCGAAATCATTGTTCGAAATTCAACAGTGATCTTTCGAACACTGTTGATCCTTCGAACAAGTATTGATCCTTCGATCTTAGTCTGTTTAGGTTTAACAAGTTTGTGTTTTTCTTGTCTTTCGATCAGGGATCCTTCGGCTGGCTGTTATCATTCGAGATATTAACATAGAATTCATTCTTCTTATCATACATGAACCCAAGTTGGTGGGGAACTCCGGCTCCAGATAGTGGAAAATACACAAGTACAGGTTCAACTCCCTCATGGTGGGGTACACCGGCTCCAGATAGTGGAAATTACACAAATACAAGTCTATCTCCCTCATGGGCCAAATCTCCGGTGTCGAGATCTTCGCAAGCAAATGCCATATCGACAGGTCAATGGGCATTAGTATCAAATCAAACTCCGAGCATTCAAAGTATCTTATTGAGTGAAAGCGAAACCGGAAGTTTGAATCGACCTCCAAAGTTGATGCACTTAAACGAATATCCGGGATGGGTTAATAGGTTCTACACTTATGTGCTAGGGCAAAATACAGAATTGTGGTTACGTTTCACCACAGATTTCGATCAAACAATAGAGGTTGCCGCTTCATCTGCCGGCACGTTTGCGGATCTTCCTGAAGATCAAAAGAAGACGTATGATCTAGAAAAGAAAGCATACGCCATTCTCACTCAGGCGTTAAGCAAAGATATCTACCACCAGTTTGTCAGTTTCAAGACAACGAAGAAGTTGTGGGACGCGTTGAAGACCAGAGGGGTAGGAAATGAAGCAACACGTCAATTGCGTCATGATCTTCTTAAGAAAGAATTTGACGGTTTCACGTGTATGGATAAGGAGTCTTTGGGAGATATGACAAGCCGGTTTTATCATTTGCTTACAGAGTTGAACAATTCTGGAGTAGTGACTACTACAGTAGAGGTGGTGAAGAAGTTTGCTGATGCATTGCCTCCCCAATGGAATAGTTTCTTGGAAATCTTGAAGTATAACGGAGTTTTGCGTACTACAAACATCAACGACTTCGTGCAGCTTTTAGAAAACAAGGATCAGGAGGAAACCTTAAAGGCAAAAAGAGTTCCAGTGCCACAAAATCCAGAGATGTATTATGGAACTTCTAGTTCTTCGTCTGCAAGAACCGGTCCACATGCTCCACTTCAAACGACGTTTGTCACAAGCACGGATATGTATGGCAATCCAGTACAAGTTCCTGTTAAGCCGGCTCCCACCACAGACATGTATGGAAATCCACTACCACCTCCTCCTCCTGCTCAACAACAAGCGTGTTATGGAGGGACATCATCTGCTGGTCAACAATCAAAACCAAATACAGTACAGCTCGACACTTCAAGCTTCTCTAAGGTCAGTGTAGAAGTAGCAAGGGAACACATGGAGCTGATTAACACTTTAGTGAGCGCGTACTGTGGGTTAGTGGAAGGTCAGATTGGCAACATTAATCTGACACAAGAAGACTATCGGCAGATTGACAAGGAAGAGATGGACTTGATGGATATAAAGTGGGCCTTTGCTAGTGCTGTAAGAAGGGCAAAGGATTTCATGGAAAGTACTAGCAGAACCAGCTTGGAAAGCAAGAAAGACACCAAGTATGGATTCGATAAACAGGCAGTAAAGTGCTTCAACTGTGGTGAACGGGGTCACTTTAAAAGGGAATGTACAAAGCCAGCACAGCATGGGAACCAGAATCCCTTCAGAAACCAAGGCAACCAGCATAACCAGAACAGGAACAATGAACGTACATTGATACCTGTCAACAACCAGAGTCAAGCTGGAACATCAAATGCCAACAGGGCACTTGTGGTTCAAGTGGATGAAGGTTGTGACTGGTCAATCCAGTTGAGTGGTGATGCTCCAGATGGAACATCATGTTTTGCTAAAGTGGTTAAGGATTTAGTTCACACCAGTGGTGGAGAATCTTCCGCCAATGGTGGTGAATCTTCTGAGGATGAAGACTCTTCGGGATATAGTAGGAGTTCAGATGAAGAATCCTCAAGTTCAGGCGATGATCATGTGGGTGAGACATCAAATGCGTCAGTCGATGCAGATATTGATGAGCTTTTGGAGGAAGCTGCAGCAGGAACTCAAAGAAGATCTATCCTGGTGGATCAAGCTGCTTATTCTTCGCCTTCTCTCCATTCAGCCTTTATGGCTAATGTCGACAGTTCATCAAGTCAGGTATGTGTCGATGAACCCACTGCTATTAATTGTGATAATTGTGATAGTTTGCATGTTAAATGTGCTGATTTAGAGGCAAACATGTCTGAGTTGCAAGGCAAACATGATGCTTTACAAGCTAGTTTGTTTGACTTGCAAGACAAACATGTTTCTTTGAATGCCAAGTGGTGTGAATTGCAAAGCAAACACGAGGCTTTGCAAGAGAAGTATGATGTGACATTCATCCACAATCAAAAGTTGACCGTGGATCTTTCAAAATGCACTGAAGCCAATATGTTTTATGAAAACCATGAAAAGGAGTTTAAGTCGGTAATTGAAAAGTTAAAGAAAGATAAAACCGAGCTAACTAAAATGGTTTCCAGAAAACAAACTGACATTAATTTGTATATATCTCGCCTTGAGATTATGCAAAAAGAGATGGCTTGTGTGAAAACCGAAAGTGAGGCGATCCAACTTAAGCTAGACAGTTATTTGAGCTCTAGCTATGTGTTGGATCACATCATTGACGTTCAGAAAGAGAAACGGGATGTCACATGCATAGGCTACAAGAAATGTCCACCACCAGTGAGACACAATTATGATGCAATGCCTGACGAGGAGGATAGAGTGTTCTTTGAACCATCTGTTCCTCTAGATGTTAAAGAATTTGCAACAGGACTTGGATACAAGAAAGAAGTATCATCAGATTCAGACGTGTCAGCAGATACATGTGTGTCTTCTGCTGAACTGAATCAGGACCCTCCAGTTATTATTGAGGATGCTGATTCTTCTGATGATGAATCCGATGATACTGTACCAGCAAAGTCTGATGCGGAAATCAAAGAAGAGGACATACCTCTTGAGAATCATATTCTATGTGATCCTCCTGCAAAACCCGCTAAGACTGTTGCAATCAAGTCCTCATTTGCAGAAGAGTCGGAGAGTGTGAATTTGCTGTACACTCTTGTTGGTGATGATAAAATTTATTCAGACAAAGATTTTCCTATTAAGAATGTTAATCAATCCTTAATCAGTAAAGTCTTTGAGAATTCGACTAGTAAGTTTTTGGGAAAGACAGGACCACATGTTACAGTTACACAGTGTCCTCCTATTCCAAAGGCCGAAATTCGAAAACAATATGGCAATCAGAAATTACCAACAGAGAAAAGGCAGCCAAATCATACCAAACCTAAAGGAAAATCACCGACTCAGGGTCAGAAGAAACAGACCCAAAAGAAAAACAAGAATGTGAACTTTGTGAAATCTAAGGGAACGGACAAAATCGAAACTTTTGAGAACAAATCTAACTTAGATTTTGTTAAACAAGCAACAGTGTTGAAAAGAAATGAACCAGACTATTCAAAACCTAGTACCTCGGGATCACAAAGTTCATCATCGGTAAGACGATCACATGATACTTCGGGGTTTGTTGAACGAAGATCATGTTTTGAATGTGGTACAATTGGACACATAATTCGAAATTGTCCATATCTTCATAAGTTGAAAGCCAAGGTTGATGATCCCCGTGACCAAACTGACCGTAGGCGATCTGTTTCTGTAAAACAAGATCCCCGCCTAGTAAAAGAAAGGGAAAACAAACAGAAACGTCAACAGGTCAAGAAAATTGAAAAAGCCATTAAAACCGATGTGGTCAACAAAACATCTGTTTCTGCAAAACCAGACAATTCAAAAACTTCAGACAACCATGAAGTTAAAATTTCAAAGAATAACACTGGTAAAACAAAACAGACTTGGAAACCAAAAACGGTTACTGAATCAGGGGGACTATCACAATTTACCAATCATCAAAGACAAGAAGTTATTGTTATTGATGAAAATGGAAGACCCAAGACCACAATGGCTTGGGTCCCCATCTCCAACTAATCAATTAAGTTCATGTGCAGGGTGTTCCAGGAGGAACTATCAGTAGTCATTGGATTGTTGATAGTGGGGCATCCAGGCACATGACAGGCGACATGAAGCTTCTCTACGACGTCAAATCTATTAGAGGAGGTTATGTTGCATTTGCTGGAGATAAGGGTGGTTATATTACGGGTGAAGGAATGATATCCAACGGGATTGCCAGCTTTGACAAGATCAACTTCGTGCAACAACTTGATCACAATCTTCTTAGTGTTTCTCAAATTTGTGACAAGCAATTCTCAGTACACTTTGATGCTAATGGATGTTATGTGCTGAAACCCGGCTTCAAAATTCCAAAAGAATGGATTCTCTTGTCAGCTCCAAGGATAAATGATTTGTACGTCCTTGATATGAGCAAAGCTATTACTATGTCTGCACAAGCAACTTGTTTCGTTTCCAAAGCCACAGAAAAAGACTCTATCTCTTGGCACAGACGAATGGGTCACATTCACTTACGCAAAATGAATCATTTGGTTTCAAATGAATTGGTGAATGGTGTTCCTCTTAAAAACTTCCATCTTCAAGACGTCTGTGTTTCGTGCCAGAAGGGAAAACAAACGAAGAAACGACATCCTACTAAGAAGATCAACACGGTGGCAGTTCCTCTTGAACGTTTGCACATGGATTTGTTCGGTCCTGTCAAGCACAAGAGTATTCGGAATGATCAATACTGTCTCGTGATTACTGATGACTATTCAAGATTTTCTTGGGTGGCGTTCATGGCACACAAGAGTGAAACCTTTGGTATTCTCAAAAACTTGATCATTCAGATTGAGAATTTGTATAAGTTGAAGGTTAGGCGGATACGTAGCGACAATGGTACTGAATTTAAAAATCATGCAATGGCGGAGTTTTGCACTTCAAAGGGTATTCTTCATGAGTTTAGTGCAGCTTATACTCCTCAACAAAATGGCGTCGCTGAATGTAAGAACCGCACATTGATCGAGACTGCTAGGACTATGTTGGTAGAGTCGCAGTTGCCCATTCCATTCTGGACTGAAGCTGTGGCCTCTGCATGTTACACATTGAACCGAGTCCTTACAGTCAAAAGGCACAATAAGACCTGCTTTGAGCTTCTTCAAAAACGGAAACCAGATTTGTCTTATCTTGAACCGTTTGGAGCTCCATGTACAATCATCGATCCTAATGGAAAGTTTGGGGCAAAAGCAATTGAGGGATACTTTCTTGGGTATGCCACCCCTAACTTACGAGTCTGGAATCTAGTGACTAAAAGGGTCGAGGAATGGTCTGAGGTCAGAGTACAAAGGCACACTTTGCCAGTCAAATGTCCTGGTCAGCCTTGGATGTTTGAGTACGATGACTTTTTCAATTCGATCAATGTTGAAGCCGTTGAAGAAAGTGCTGCGGCAAGGATGTTTTTCGAGAGTGACAATGCAACAGTTTCACCGGTGGTGCGTCCAATTCTTGTCAATCAAGAACCATCTTCGGTGAACAATAATACTCTCGAAAATGAAGATTTTCATGATGCAACCGAATTGAACGAATCTTCAGAGGAGAGGATGATGAATTTCTAGATGCAGATCAAGAAGCTCCAACAACAGCAGTTCATGGTACTTCAGAGGGTACTCCTCCAGTGGATGCCCATAGAACAGCTGAAGCTACTGCATCATCCTCTTCGTCAATTCCGGGCATTGATTTAGTTGTTGATCTGAATTTCAACAATCTGCCAGTTCCAGATAATCCAGAAACAAGGATTCATAATACCCATCCTCGACAAAACATCATCGGAAATGTGCAAAGTGGCATTCAAACAAGAAACATGTTGCGAAACAACAACAATGCAGGCCTGTATGCAGCTATTTGAGAATCCGGGCAACAAAACGATTGGTCTTTCACGTGTTATGTTTCACAGGAAGAGCCAAGAACTTGGAAAGAAGCCATGAAAGATAACTCTTGGGTTGAAGCAATACAGGAAGAACTGCAACAATTCCAGAAGCTTGGTGTCTGGAAACTCGTACAGAAACCTGCTGGCTACAAGAAGATTGGTACCCGTTGGGTGTTTAAATGCAAAAAGGATGACCGCGGAGTTGTTATCCGGAACAAAGCACGTTTAGTCGTTCAAGATTTTCGTCAGATAGAAGGAATCGACTACAACGAAGTCTATGCACCTGTTGCACGTCTGGAAGCAATTCGGATCTTTCTGGCTTATGCCTCATTCAAAGGATTCAAGGTTTACCAGATGGACGTCAAAAGTGCATTCTTACATGGTGTGGTTGAAGAAGAGGTGTACGTCGAACAGCCTCCAGGTTTTGAAGATCCTATCCATCCCGATCGGGTTTGGTTGCTCAACAAAGCTCTCTATGGTCTACATCAAGCACCGCGAGCTTGGTATGCAACCTTATCTAACTACCTGCTGGAAAACGGTTTTCGAAGGGGTCTTATCGACTGTACTCTTTTCATCAAAGAACAAGATGGAGATCTTCTTCTGGTACAGGTATACGTCGATGATATTATTTTTGGTTCTACTAATGATGTCTTGTGTAGGAATTTCGAGCGCATTATGCAGGATAAATTCGAGATGAGTGCTATGGGGGAAATGACTTTCTTTTTGGGCCTACAAGTGCAACAAACTGAGTCTGGGATATTCATCCATCAGACTAAATATGTTGGTGACATCTTGAGCCGGTTCCAGATGTCTGATGCAATGCCCATTGGTACCCCACTGCCACAAAATCACGGAATTACTCCAGACTTGAAGGGTGAAGCTGTTAACCCCTCATATTACCGCGCAATGATCGGATCTCTTATGTACCTCACAGCATCAAGGCCAGACATAATGTACCCAACGTGTCTGCTTGCCAGATATCAAGTCAACCCGAAGGCCTCACATCTTGCAGCTGTCAAAAGGATTTTTCGTTATTTGAAGGGTTACCCTGACACCGGTCTATGGTACCCTAGGGATAATAACCTTGAATTGGTCGCTTTCAGTGATTCTGATTTTGGCGGATGCAAAATCGACGGCAAATCCACAACGGCTGGATGTCAGTTTTTAGGAAATCGCCTAGTCACATGGCAGTGCAAGAAGCAGACGTGCGTCGCTACATCTACATGCGAAGCTGAATACATTGCTGCCTCAAGTTGTTGCTCCCAAGTTCTTTGGATCCAACAACAATTACGCGACTACGGTTTTGAATTCCTAACTACTCCTATTTACGTTGATAATTCTGCTGCATTACAGATCACTAGAAATCCTGTGCAGCACTCAAAGACCAAACACATCGAAATCAAATATCACTTCATATGTGATTGCTTTGAGAAAAGGCTAATCGATGTTGTTAAGGTCCACACCGATGACCAACGTGCCGACCTTTTTACCAAAGCATTTGACAAATCAAGATTTGACTTTTTATTATTGGTAAACGGTATTAAGGTCAAGCAAGAGTAAACCAACATCGGAAAATCATTTTTGTAAATACCTTTGTGTTTTAAATTTGTCTTAGTTTATTGATTTTAGGGGGAGTAAATCCAAATATTTGAAAATCCAAAAACATCGAAAAATTTCAAAAACACAAAAACAATAGAAAAACAAAAATGAGTTTCCTGGCGAGCAAAAGAGAAAATGATAGTACATCAGTGGTCTATCCAAACCTCTTTAAACCTTAAATGAAAAACGATAAGCAGCTCTATATAAGATGTATCGGTAGGCTCACAATCATTTTAAAGTGTGCAGGGTGATATAAACTTAAATCGACTGAAGACCAGGTGGGAACCATTCATTGGCATATGGTCTTATTACCGAAATTTCGTTTGATAGATTGCCGAGGTTCTGAGATATTCGGTCTTTATGCTGCTTATCATCTGGGTATCATGGTTGTTTCTTTTACCGAAAAATAACGGGGACGCAAGTCTAGATCTTCCATGATACCATACATACGTGTACATACTGCATTCGACCTCAATAAGTGATAAACAATCACATGTCCAAACAAATAAGTGATAAAATATCACATTTATCTGGGAGTCAAGTTCGTCTCTCTGCTGTACGGAAGTACTGACCTGTTCACGGACTTGCTCCTGTGCCCTCATGCATATGAAAACCAAGTTCCTCATCAGTAAGTGATTCTATCACATAGGGCTTGTTTTCAAATCAAAATAAGTGAGAATCTCACATCATATACGGTCAAACAGATGATAATCGGTATACTCACCGGTAAGATGAACTCTCGTGCATACCTTGATACGGGAATGTGTCGTGATGTGGATGAACACCGGTTGGTAAGTATAAATCATACCTTAACGTATCTCCTCGCCATGATTACATCTGATAAGTTGAGCTTATGTGGACAACAATACCGATAATTGTTATAGGATGCTTATCTTAATGTTAACTAATTGAACAACAAGAGCAATTTGGCTTGACCGTGCACTGATATGATTCTCTTACCCTCGAAACTCGCAAAAAGAATGTCTGTATATATTTATTTACTGCTTTCAGTCTTTACATTTGAAAATTTCAAAAATACCAAAAAGATTTTAGGTGTGTTTTAATATAAACTTTATAAAAGCCAAAAAGATTTTATTTCTATTTTTATTTTCGATCGTACGATGTTGGATCTCGAGTCTTCGTTACCTGAAACCTGACTGAAAACCGAATTGACTAAATCTTCATAAACGGTCGAAATTTGCAAGTTTTGAAAGTTAGAAACTAAAACTGACAAATTTATTAAACTTTCAAACTGTCGGACGGTGTTTGATTGTGACATGGTCATTCGTGTGTCATTTGTTTATATTAACTATATTCCCAGCAGTTGTTCTCATTACGCGTTTAGATTTCTTGCATGTGCAGATTCTAAAGGCAAGGAGAACATAGTCGATGACAAGCTTCGGAATGAAGACACGACGTGAAGGCACTCAAAAGATGAAGATGATCGAGTTGCCGCTGACCATCATCAACACCACAAGGATCTCAAGCATTAATGATCAAGTCATTCACGAGCATAACTCAAGGGGGAGCTTATGTTAAGGGGGAGTTTGTCAACACACTTCCTACATGAAACAGGGAGTTTGTTGATACACTTTCTGCTTTCAAGACGTGAAGACTTTGAAGATCCTCCGACATTAAAGACTTGAAAGGACGTCAGAGACTTGAAGACACGAAGATCGAGATAAAGCTACAGCCAAGGGGGAGTTTGTTGGTGCACTTGTGTCTGTACTTTGTCTGTATTCTGTCTGATATAAAACGATGTCTTTTGTTAGTCTTGTAAGTTTGACCAAGACAACCATCCTCCTGGTTTGACTTGGCCAAACATTTAGAACCTGATTGTCATATGTTTGTGTCGAAGGATGAGTTGTCGAAGGATGAGTCATCGAAGGATTGTTTAGATCCTTCGATGAGCTCGAAGGATAAGCCTTCGATGGATGTTGATGGACCTCGAAGGATATCATCATTCGAGGTATATGTGGATCCTTCGATAGGTTTCAGATCGATAGATGATCTTTCGATCATCTATCTGATCCTTCGATCAGCCTATCTGATCCTTCGACCAGACGAGCTGTGATGGGTATATATATACTCATGTAGTGTTCACTTCAGAGTTAGACAGAGAACACACAGTGAGAACAGAGAGAGCATTCTGTTGAGAGCACACACACACGAGTGTTTTAGAGGGTTTGCAAAACACATTTGTAAACATAGCTTTGTAACCGAACCTTTCATTCGTATTAATACAAGTGGTGTTAATCGGTGAAGATTGTGTGTTGTGTTTGTGCGTGTTCTATCTCGGTTTGCCTTTCCGGTTGGATTCCGCACAACCGGGTTGGTTAGTATACAAGGATTGGACGACTAGATCCTCCTAGCCAGACCTACAGACCGATATATCACCGATTTTCCTGATATCAATACCTTTCTTCTTAGTTCTACCATTCGTCTTTTCTTCTTATTGTTGCTATTAGTGTTTTAAGTCTTAATTTTTAGTTGTTAGTGTTTTAAGTCTTAGTCAGTTTCTACTTGCTATAATTGTTAGTGTTTTACAAGTTGTAAAAGGTTAATTTGTTAATGGTAGGAGAGTATACTGAATTGTTAGTGTTAAGTTGCTATATATATAAATTTAGCATGATATTAAAATTACAGATATCCCACCGCGATAACCAATATCTCAAATATCGGTTCTTGACCGATATCCGATATTTTACCGCATTAACTACTTAGCTTCCCCTACAACACTCTGAATATTACATTATTACATGACAAATTTAACTAACTGGTCATAAATACAAAATACCCAAAACCCCAAATCATAAATAACAAAACCCTAGTAAGTAGTAACTAATTCCAACTACCAGCAACCAACCATCCAACAATCAAAATGTAAACACAGAGAATAACCAAACAAACAGTGAATTGAATAAGAAAACTTACAGAAAGAATAGGCGCAGACAACAAGTGAAACGACGGTGGAGATACCGGCGCAAATGAACCGTCGGATCATGAAATTATATATCTATCTGGCGGTCGCCATGTTCAGCCCACGAGCTCCAAACTGATAGAATTTTGAGAATAAATGACCCGATATACATCAAAGATATCAGGCAAAGTGGAAAAACTACAGCTTCTTCCAACTGTTTCATAAACAAAATTCCATTTTCAGCAGAAAATTTTAACAACTCACTAACCCTTTATAATCTGCAGATAATGAAAATTGCATAAGTTAATGAAAAACATCAACCACGCGCGTTATCAATACAAACAAACTGAATACTCACCGTGTGGTGTGAACGAATACCATAAGCACTAAGCAGGTATGACATGTTCCACCTCTTTATCTGAATGCATCAAGAAATATGGTGACGTGTCAGCTCCTCAAAAAGGAAATTATAGAACCAAGAACATAATTTTTTGCAGGATTTGCAAGATTTATTATTTCACACCTAACTAGACACGAAACTTAAATGACTCAAACTCCTAATACCTACGAATTTAAACAACTACATAAACATGCAATTAAACAAACTGCTCAACCGATAAACATTCTTCACTCTTACACGGTTCATGGCCTTTAACTTTCTTCATTCTATTTCCCGCTTATGTTATTTCACCACTACGTATCCTACCTCTTAGTTATAAAAAAATAACTAAATTATTTTATACGTAATTTTTCAAACGTGTTATATCAATAACATCGTTTCGTAACTATTTAACATTTCATTTATTCAACTCGTGTAACACACCGGTTTCTAACCCAGTTATAGAATCAAGATACAAACCTTTTGCACAATCTTACACCATCTATCAGTTCACAATTACCAAATCATTCTATCTCCAAATCACATAAACAAAATGAACTAATTAGTCACAAACACAAAATACCCAAAACCCCAAATCACAAACAACAAAACCCTAGTTACCAACTCCAACAACCAGCAACCAACCATCCAACAATCAAAATGTAAACACAGAGAATAAACAAACAGTGAATTGAATAAGAAAACTTACAGGAAGAATAAAGGCGTAGACAACAAGGAGAATAAACTAAAACGATGACATGACTGTAATTTTACACTAGGTCAAAATCATAATTTCACAGTGGAAAAAAAAAACAAAAAGGATGGCAAAACTGTAAATTTGAACTAAGGGCAAAATCTTAATTTGGCAGGAAAGAAAAAAAACAAAACCAATGGAAAACTGTAAATTTAAATGGACAAAATCATAATTTAGCTTGACCAATGGGGAAATGCCAGCGTAGTAGCTGACCGCCCATTTCGACTAATGGCAGGGAAACACCATTCCCAGCCATGCTGATATACGGGGCGTTAGGACAAATATTTCCCTACCAATTAAAACAAAACGATATCATAGTTTTGCTAGAAAAAAAAACTAAAACAATTAGAAAACTGTATTTTTAACTGGGGGAAAACTATAATTTGTCATGACCAATGAATGAGCACTAGCGAATAAAAATTAAAGAGTAAAATTCAAGTTTTGCCTTTATGTTTACATCAAATTACAGGCGTTGTCCTTTAGCGTAAAAGTTGACAAGTTTTGTATTTAATGTTTTAAAATCTTGCACGGTATGTCCTTTGATCCTAACCCAGTTAATTTTTTTGGTTAAATATGGTCATACGCGTTGACATGAGGGCATTAATGTTACTTCACCTTCATATGGACCATTGTGTAAAACAACTAATATAAAGGGCTGTTGTGTAAAAAAAATTAAAAGATGTTTAAATAAAAAGAACTCTGTACACACTTGTCCTCTCTAAACTCCATCGCTCTCTCCTCTTTCTCTCTCTCTCCACAAACTCGCCGGAATTGCTAGCTAGATCCGCGACTGGTAGATTTCACTGATTGGCAGATCTAGATCCGCGAGCCATGTTTCACCGATTAAAAGATGTTCCGGAAATCATGTTTGATGACAGATCTAGATCCGCGAGCCGGTAAAATTCACCTATTAACGCCGGAATTGCTCCGGTGAGTCCATTCTGGTTTAGTAATGCTCTGCTCATTATTGTTAGTCCATTCCAGTGAGTCCATTTCGGTTGAGTAAATGTGAGTTTTTGTAACTTTTCAATGTTGGAAAGTAGTTTCCTGTGAGCCCATTCCGGCTGGTTTCCGATTAGGTCGAGGATGCGAAGGTAAGGTAGGGCGGTGGAAGTGGGCGGTTGTAGGAGATGGTAGAGGGTGGGTGGTAGCAATATGTAACAACTCTCATTAAAAGTACTATTTCTTATTTTATTTTGCCCAATAGGAAACCCTAATTAAGACCCCCAAGTAATCCTGCATAACCCCTAAAATTTTCAGAATAATCAGAATCAGGATCAGGCCCCTAAAACTCAAGGGGGTAAACCCTAATTGACGATTATCCTCACAGTTTGTTGTCTAAATCAAAATTTCTCGTTCCGTCGACTCAGCTAAGCTACAAACACACGAAGCTACCCTATGCTAGAAGGGGTCCCCTCGCGCCACGCGCGGGAGCAAGGGTGTCCCTGGCGCGCCACGCGAGGGAGACGTTTTTCCAGTATAAATAGAGGAGTTTGGCACTTAGATTTCTGCATTGGTTCGACGTTAAAATTCAATACGTGCTGTGAGATATCGTTTGTTTACTACTAAAACACACACAACACGAAATGCTGCCGCGATAACAGGGTAATAACTCGATCGCTATTACGATTCAATGTCCGATCGATTAAAACTATCCAATGGATGTTTAAGTGCTGCCCACGTTAGGGTTATGCTTTGTCATCCGTCGTAAATTTGTTGGATGTTAAGCATCGCACTTTGTCATTCGTTGTGAGGGTTTGTATCTCGTGAGTTATCGTAAATGCTGTATTAGTTACTAACCTAGTTCGAGTGGCATTATTGTTTAAATTAGTTTATCAAGCTTATCAGTAGGCTAAACTCTGCCAGTTAAACTTGCAATGTGAGGCATTCTCTTTTTATCAAAGTACTTTACAAAAATCATGTTTGTTTTCAAAGTTATAATTACAGGGATTAAGTCTTTGTAATCTCCAAATTACAGCCGGTATGTGGGGTTTTGTATACATTACTTGATAACCGTCACCATTGGACAACAGGTTAGCCAAGGGGTGATATGACCATAGTCACAGACACCATTGGACAACGAGATAGCCAATAGGTGGTCGAGCGACAAATACCGTGGGTATATGGTTGATATATGTAAACATTGTAATCGCTCTTAATACTGTAAATTATAACAAAATGCGCCAGTTTAGACAAAAAGAATGATTCACTCAATATTTCCCCGCTGACAAAACCTTTTTCAAACATGTTTCAGGTGATCTATTGTGATCCAGGAAAAGTGCCGTGAAGCACTACAAGCTTAAGGAAGTGGCTCAATATAAATAAAGAAACATGTTTTGTAAAATCAGGATTTCCCAGTGAAATCGCTTTATTGTAAACTACCAGGTTTTATCCCGAATGATGAAATATAATAATCGGGCAATTTCAAGTTTTAAAAAGATCCTGTTAAAATCTTCCGCTGTCGCATTAATTAATAAATACCATGGGTTTCCTGTCCTGCGGCTCCTGACCGGGTCAAACTGGGGTTGGGGCCGTGACAGGAAAAGGTACTGATTTAAGCACTTAGAAATACTTAATTTTACTGATTGCCATTTTCGTGATTATATGTTTTATTATTTGAATAATTATTTACAGTATGGGTAAGCAAAGACTTTCAGACATCTATCGTCAATTAGATAGTGCACCAAAAGATAAGGGATCATCATCCTCAAAACACTCGGTAGATACTGAGGAAGGAATATTTGTTCGTAAAGCACAGCTTGAAAAACCACTTTCTCCTAATAAAAGAAGTTTGATTATTAGGAAAAGTCAAGAGAAAATAAAGAAGCCACAACCAAAAAGGATGCCTAAAGAGACATGGGAAATAGACAATAACCCACCCTGGGAAGACGAATTAGATGAAAAATGTGCAGGTCTCTATATGTTAGCCACTGTCGCAATAAATACTAACCTTTAAACTGCCAATACCCGGACCCAGTATTAGCACCCATATCATCTACAAGCCAGAAACTCTAAAGAAAATTTTACCTCGTAAATAAATAAGTTACAATAAACCTTAGTATGTTTTAAAAATTTCAGTTGTCCTTTGTATAAAATTAGTCACACGATATGCAATAATACTTGAATGTTTATCTGTGAAATTTTATTATTATAAAATTTTAACTTAGCATTTTGTGTGCATTTTTGCATATATGCTAAACAACATAATGAGTTATCTGATGCCCTAGAGAATCTCAATCTTTATCCTGTTAAAGTGGAAGTTTCCAACGACTTCACTGTTACTTTGCCGATGTAAAAGAACCAATGGAATTTAAAGCTCCACCTCCAGAAAAATCCAAATATAAGAAAAGAAGAAGATTTGTGGGAGGGAGGCGTGTACGCATGAGGAAACCAGCAACTAGGAGAATTCCCAAAATAGAAAATCCCATTGATAAAGGAAAAGGGATCGAGATCGGGGAAAGTTCTAGGCAAGCAGGAATAGAAATTGGAGAGAGTTCTAAGCAATTTGAGGAATTGCCACTACAGGAGGAATTAGATCACATATTGGCAAGTTGTGACATCCTTAGGCCTATTAATGAAAACCTCTTCCCTTATCCTGCTGAAGCCCAACTTCCAGTAAACTTAGAACCAGTTATCCCAGAACCTCTAATCCACACCCAACCGCTAGGAGAAATGGACGAGTGGTGGACCAACGATTGGCAATTTCAAAACCTACTAAATAGCCCTTATACCTTTTTCCCTCAATTCGACCCAGAACCTGCACCAAACCCACCAATGAGTAATGAAAACTTAGCTGAACTCCGCCATTTTGGCGAGGAGCTAGTGAGTGCAGGGAATAGGATCCGGGAGGTGGGAGAACAAATCTCCTGGAAGTATGATGAAAGGGAACGTCGCTTCTAAAAAGCCAGCTGACGAGGGATAGTTGGGAGTCTATGTTTGTATAATAACAATAGTAATAAAAATATAACTCTGCAAAATAACTTAAAAATAAAACTTTTGTAAAATAACAGTGTGTACGGATGCCTAATATAATCTATAAAAATGGAAGTCGAGAAATCGACAATTTTGGCTATGCATGTGTGGTAAAATTTGTGTGATTATGTGCAATTGTTTTGTTATATTTGGTTATCATTATTTTGTGCTAATTATTTATATAAATTAATTACCAGATGGAACCTGCTAATAATGAACCAGTTAATGAAGTGAACCAATCTGAGCAAAATCAGGAAAATCAATTTATGACTAGGCAAGATATTGAGAATATCGTTGCACAAGGAATAGCCAATGCTATTCCAGCAATCCCGGCTGCTGCTCAGAAACCTGTTGAACCTCAACAAATTATTCCTAGTAAACGTACTCAAGAAGATAACTGCAGTAATAGCATAAACGGAGGCAGCAACCATACTAATCATGATAAGGATCCACAGCAGGCCCCACTCCTTAAGAAAATGAAAGATGCAACGGCTGGTTGCACTTACAAAGAATTCCTTGCTTGTAAACCAGCTGAATTTGTAGGCAATGAAGCGGCGACTGTGGCACTGTGTTGGTGGGAGAAAACCGAAACAGTAATTATGATAAGTAAATGTGCTGAAGAAGACAAGGTTATGTATGTGTCACATCTTTTTAAAGAAGGGGTGCTAGAATGGTGGAATACGGTATTTCAAGCCAAAGGAAGAAATATGGCCTATGCCATGAATTGGGAGGAATTTAAGCAACTAATGGAAAGAAAATTTTGTCCCGATTATGAACATGAACAAATGGCAAATAAATTCCTAAACCATTAGATGGTGGGTGTAGACTGTCAAGGATATACTTCGACATTCTTCGAATATGCTAGAGTGGTATGTAACACCCCGTGTTTTCGAATGTCAAAGTCAAAGTCAAAGTCCAAGTCAACTTTGACTTCTTTGACTGATAATGTTTCTTTTTACTTTTTGTATTATGTGGAGTAAGTGTTGTATAAATGAAATGATCGAATGTTCAATCAATATGACTGAATTACGACTGTGAATAGTAGGAAGTAACAATGCGATAAAGTTAATCGACCAATAATCAAGCTAATCGATTCAATCAAACTCGAGACTCGAATTATGTGAACCCGGGTATTGTATTACGTGTGTGTGTGCCTTACGTGTTACTTGTGCGTGTTTATTTATATGTTTGGTGTGGTATTCAAGCGAATCAATCGAAAATCGAATCGAAACTCGAAAAGCAATCGAACCCAAACGAAACCGGCATCGAAACGTGAAATGTAGATGCTTGTATGTAGATATAGTGATTGGTGTGACAACTCGAGTTTCCGAGATTCCACTTTCGCATTTATTGCACGTTCACTGCTTGTTTAGTTGTTTAATTGCATAATTAGTTTACTTTGTAACTGTATACGTTTTGGTTCAATAAAGTGTATTGTCATTGTGCATGGTTATG
This sequence comes from Helianthus annuus, assembly GCF_002127325.2. Lineage (NCBI taxonomy): Eukaryota > Viridiplantae > Streptophyta > Magnoliopsida > Asterales > Asteraceae > Helianthus > Helianthus annuus. Next base: position 143,862,424 of record NC_035433.2, read on the forward strand.
TGTTAAGTGTTGACAAATACATGAACTTGGTGATGAAACTGTAAATTGCATTGTGATGGGTGTTTTATGTAAAAGAAGATACTTAGGGGTGAGTAGAGTAGTTAGTGAAACTTTAATCACTCTTAACCCTAATCCCCTTCACTAATCATTCACACAATCATCAGACGTGCCTAAGATTCCTCTACAATTCTCTCTACAATCATTTGCTTCATCATTAGCACAAGCTCTCTATCATTACTCTTGATCCCTCTCTTTATCTAGAATCAATCCAAGGTAATTGTTTAATGATTGTTTGTTGTTATCAATTCTTGATTATGTGATTCATGGAAACCCTAGTTCTACATGTAATGGTTCTGTGTTTGATTGATTCAGATTATTGCGAAATGTTTATGACTAGAAGTGTAATCAAATGATTGACAATGAGATGCCTGTAAGATAGAGATGTTTGAATTACTGATTTGATCACTGCAATGCAAAAGTATGAGATTAGGGTTTCATGATCGTATAAACGTAACTGTTACATTGAGTTTATGTTCGTATGATTGATGCTGATCTTTGATTTCACGTATAGTCCGAACTTTATATTGAATGGACATGGTCCGAATTTTTGACAAGGGAAACTTGTCCGAATTTTGTATTGAGAAGGCTAATGTCCGACTTTTATTCATGCACATATGTCCGACTTTTGTTTAAGTTGTGTTGTCCGAATTTTTGACAAAGGGAGCCTTGTCCGATTTTTGTAAGTGTCAAAAGGGTCCGACTTTTGTATAAGGGAGGGGGTCCGAGTTTTAAAGGGGGGATAATGGTCCGAGTTTTAAGGCTTAAAGCCTTGTCCGACCTTTTGAATACACATGGGGTCCGAACTTTTGGTTGTGATACAAGGGGGTCCGAAATTTTATAAAGGGAAACCCCTTGGTCCGAGTTTCATGTCTAGGGGACATGGTCCGACTTTTCTAGTGGCACATAAGGTCCGAACTTGTATGATGTTGCTATGTATGGTCCGAATTTTCATGCCTTGATGCCTTGTATGAGATGGTGGTCCGAATTACATATGTTATATCTAATCAAAACTTTACAGAGTAATGTATGAACCAAGTTTACTTGTACACACCAATGTTAGAGCCTACTGAATGTTTCTATATGTTTCGGTACATTACAACCTGCTACTTGCTATTGTATGCTACTGTATCTGACTGTATGACACGGTTTGTATGAACAATCTATGTCACGCTATTCTGTACACGATTATCACATGGAATCACCGTTGTTTGGACATTAAGGGTTGTAAACCCTAATTGAATATAAACACTTACATCAAATTATGTGCAATGTACCTAGGTTGTGTGTAACAGACTTAACCATTAATTAACCCTAGAAGCAATAACCTACCGAGCAAACCAAGGTGAGTTCACACTCTTACCAAGGCATGGGATTCCCGAGGTTTGGGAATGGGATTGAAGGAATGAGATTGAATAGATACCTATACTTACACTGTTACTAGACTATCTACCATCGTCCTCGGATGTGCAGGACACATACGTAAAACCTACGTATATTTGTACTCATCACTGTCCTCAGGTTGCGAAGGACACTCACGTAAAACCTACGTGAACTTATACTCACTACTGCCTCGGTTGTGTCAGGCACTTACGTAAAACCTACGTAAACCCCCGCGTACCCCTGTCCTCGGTTGTGAAGGACACTTACGTAAAACCTGTGTAAACTTTGTACGTACTACTGTTCTCGGTAAGAAGAACACTTATGGTTACAAATAGTCTAGTGTATATGCAACATGGGAAGCCCCCACCAATAGAACATACTATCGGCCCAGTAGAGCCACACGTTACAAACGAACTTACTATTACGCACTTACTTACTGTGAACTCGCTCAACTAGTTGTTGACTCTCTGTTACATGCCTTGCAGGTCGTTAGGTATGCATGGAGCTTGCACAGGGAGGCGCGGTCATTGTGGACAAGGATCGTGATGCTTTGATTAAACAATATGACTTTACATACTTTATTTACATTGGGCTTTTACTCAATTGCTTCCGCTAAACTTTGTTATTATACATATGTTTTGGAACACCTTTCATATGGATTGGTTTGGGCTTAAATACATTTACTTTTACTGTTTACATTGTTCTATATGATTGGTGGCTTGATCCTGGTCAGTCACGCTCCCAAGCGGTGATACTCCGCAGGTGGATTTCGGGGGTGTGACAGATTGGTATCAGAGCCATTGGTTATAGAGAAATTGGTTTTAATAAGGGAAAAACGTTTTTATTAAAACCAGACTATAACCAGTACAGTGCTCAACGATCCACAACGACGCCTCGCTCCACGTGCAAGACTCAACATCCTAGGTAATAAGGTTTATGTTTATTGCCTACTTGTTAGAATTACGTAGAACTTGCTCGTGGTATGCTTAGATTACATTGCTCACTATTTGTTATTGCTTGAGAACACTTGTGTGCTTACACTCTTCTGTCATCGCACTATTCGCGAACTTTTCTCACTTATGTTGCCTTTGATGTGAAGATCAATGGCCGGACGTATTAACTTGACTCAAGCCCAGTTGACGGCTCTTATCAACGAACAAGTTGCTGCGGCACTTACAGCTACACACGCAGGAGGTATACCCTGCAGTCGTAACTCATACTAGGATCTTTAGATCCTACATTCCTAAACCAACTCTTGTGTTTAACTTTGTCCTGTTCTTACACATTAGGTCGAACCGCTCAGCAACCTGTTTGCACTTTCAAGAATTTCATGGACTGTCGTCCAAGCACGTTCAGTGGCACGGAGGGAGCAGTTGGACTCCTCCATTGGTTCGAAAAGCTCGAGTCGGTATTTGAGATGTGTGAATGCCCTGAGGCTCGCAGGGTGAAATACGCCACTGGTACTTTAGAAGGGATTGCGCTAACTTGGTGGAATGCGCAAGTCCAACTTTTGGGATTGGCAGCTGCTAACGCCACTCCCTGGAATGATTTCAAAGAGCTGATTAAGCGGGAATACTGCACACGCAACGACATCCACAAGTTAGAAGTGGAGTTCTTTCATTTGAAGATAACTGGGTCAGAAATCGAAGCTTATACTAAAAGGTCAAATGAGCTGGCCATACTGTGTCCAACTATGGTGGACCCTCCTATTGGACGTATTGAGTTGTATCCCAAAGGGTTGGCACCAGAAATTCAGAGCCATGTGACATCGGCTAATCTTGACATATCCAGGCTATTCAACGCCTTGCTCATCGCCTCACAGATCAGGCAGTGGAACAAGACAAGCTGCCTAAACATATCAGCGCTACTGCTACCGCTACCACTTCAACTACTCTTGCTACTCCCAGTGACAACAAGAGAAAATGGGATGGGGATTCCAGCAGAGGTTCAGCTTCAGTTCAGTCCCAAGTTCAGTAGCGAAAGACTGACAACTATCAGAGCCCTAGTCAGCAATCTTCAGGCAGTCACAGGCAAGGTGGATATCGAGGGAACCTTCCAAGGTGTAACAACTGCAACAGACACCACAGTGGCCTGTGTAACAAGGGTCGCTGTCAAAGGTGCCTCAAGATGGGTCATGAGGCCAAGGATTGTAGGAGCCCGCGGCCTGCGAACCAGAATCAGCAACAGCAGCAAACACCGCAGAATCGGCAACAGGGCAACAAGGGATGTTTTAATTGTGGCGCTGAAGGTCACTTCAAAAGACACTGCCCTCAGTTGAACCAAAACCAGAACAACAACAACAACAACCAGGGGCAATGGGAACAACAATAATGGGGGAAACAACAATGATGGGAACAACTGCGCTAGGGGTCGTGCTTTTGTGCTGGGGCAGGGTGATGCCAGGAATGATCCCAACGTAGTCATGGGTAAGTTTCTTCTTGACGACTTTTATGTTACTGTATTGTTTGATTCGGGTGCGGATACAAGTTATGTGTCTTTGAAAGTTAGCCAAATGTTAAAACGTGCTCCAACTCCCCTAAACACCAAACATGTCGTAGAGTTAGCTAATGGTAAAAGTCTAGAGGCCACACACATAGTTCAAGGTTGTAATCTTATCCTCGCTGGTCAGACTTTCTCCATCGACCTCATTCCTATAGTTCTGGGTAGTTTTGACATCGTCGTTGGTATGGATTGGTTATCCAAGCAGCAAGCAGAGATCCTATGTAAAGAAAAGATCATTCGTATTCCCCGTTCTGGTCAAGAACCTCTCGAAGTTCAAGGCGACAAGAGTGGTGCTGTGGTTGGCATCATCTCCTTCCTGAAGGCTCAGAAATGTTTGCGAAAGGGTCACACTACCATTTTGGCACTTGTTACTGATGCATCAACGAAAGAGAAAAGAATAGAGGATATCCCAGTTGTACGTGATTTTCCTCAAGTGTTTCCTGAAGATTTACCTGGTCTACCGCCTCATCGCCAGGTCGAATTCCAGATTGAACTAGCTCCAGGAGCAGCACCTATAGCTCGCGCACCGTACCGATTAGCTCCAACTGAACTGGAAGAACTGTCAAAGCAACTGCAAGAGCTCTTGGATAAGGGCTTTATTCATCCTAGCTCTTCGCCTTGGGGAGCTCCAGTACTATTTGTGAAGAAGAAAGATGGTACATTCAGAATGTGCATTGATTACCACGAACTGAACAAGGTCACTGTGAAGAACCGCTATCCTCTTCCACGTATTGACGACTTATTCGACCAGTTGCAAGGGTCGAGCTACTACTCCAAGATTGATCTGAGGTCAGGATATCATCAGCTGAGAGTCCGGGATGAGGACGTCTCCAAGACAGCATTCAGAACTCGCTACGGCCACTACGAGTTTTTAGTCATGCCATTCGGGCTAACGAACGCGCCTGCAGTTTTCATGGATCTTATAAACAGGGTGTGCAAACCCTATCTAGACAAGTTTGTAATTGTCTTTATCGACAACATTCTGATCTACTCCAAGAGTCAGGAGGAACACGAGCAGCACTTACGTCTTATCTTGGAACTTCTTCGAAAGGAACAACTGTACGCCAAGTTTTCAAAATGCGACTTCTGGCTTTGTGAAGTTCACTTTTTGGGCCATCTGGTAAACAAGGAGGGAATTCATGTAGATCCATCCAAGTTAGATTCGATCAGAAACTGGCCTGCACCGCGTACACCAACAGAAAACGCCAATTCTTGGGTTTGGCGGGTTATTACAGACGGTTCATTAAAGACTTCTCCAAGATCGCACAGCCGCTTACCTTACTAACGCAGAAAGGTGTTACCTATCGTTGGGGTAATACACAAGAAACAGCCTTTCAGTACCTAAAGGATAGACTATGCAGCGCACCTATTCTCTCATTGCCAGAGGGCACGGATGATTTTTGTGGTCTATTGTGACGCGTCGATTCAGGGTCTTGGTTGTGTATTGATGCAAAGGGATAAAGTCATTGCCTACGCTTCGCGGCAACTTAAACTTCATGAACGAAATTACACGACGCACGATTTAGAGCTGGGAGCTGTTGTTTTCGCGTTCAAGATATGGCGACACTACCTGTACGGTACCAAGTGCACTATTTACACCGATCACAGGAGTCTCGAGCATATCTTCAAGCAGAAGGAATTGAACATGCGACAACGACGATGGGTCGAGCTGCTGAATGATTACGAATGCGCTAACAAATACCATCCAGGCAAAGCCAATGTTGTGGCTGACGCTCTCAGTCGAAAAGACACTCTACCTAGGCGTGTACGAGCCCTGCAGCTCACTATTCAGTCTAGTCTTCCTACACAGATACGAGATGCTCAGGTAGAAGCATTGAAACCAGAAAACGTAAGGGTTGAAGCCTTGCGTGGCTCAAGGCAACAATTGGAACAGAAGGAAGACGGCGCCTACTACGTAACGGGGCGTATTTGGGTCCCACTATATGGCAACTTACGCGAGCTGGTAATGGATGAAGATCACAAGTCTCGCTACTCGGTACATCCAGGTTCGGATAAAATGTACCACGATCTTACAACTACGTACTGGTGGCCTAGCATGAAGGCCCACATAGCAACATACGTCGGCAAGTGTTTGACCTGTGTAAGGGTCAAGACGGAGTACCAGAAACCCTCAGGCCTACTTCAGCAACCCAGGATACCACAGTGGAAATGGGAAGAAATTTCCATGGATTTTGTTACTGGCCTGCCTAGATCCCAGCGTGGGAATGATACTATTTGGGTGATCGTAGATCGACTCACCAAGTCTGCTCATTTCTTGGCTATCAAAGAAACGGATAAGTTCTCTACCTTAGCAGACGTCTACTTGAAAGAAGTTGTTTCGAGGCACGGAGTGCCAACTTCTATTATTTCGGATCGGGATGCACGATTCACTTCAGAACTATGGCAAGCAATGCACAAAGCCTTTGGCTCACGGCTAGACATGAGCACAGCATATCACCCTCAGACGGATGGGCAGTCTGAGCGCACGATTCAAACCCTGGAAGACATGCTTCAGGCATGTGTTATCGATTTCGGCAACAGCTGGGAAAAATATCTTCCGTTAGTGGAGTTTTCGTACAACAACAGTTACCACACCAGCATACAAGCCGCTCCATTCGAGGCATTGTACGGACGTAAATGCCGGTCACCTCTCTGTTGGGCAGAGGTGGGGGATAGTTAGATCACAGGTTCAGAAATGGTAGTTGATGCTACTGAACGAATAGCACAGATACGACAACGCATGGCGGCAGCTCATGATCGCCAGAAAAGCTACGCTGATAAACGCAGGAAACCGCTCGAGTTCCAAGTTGGGGATCGAGTGCTACTCAAAGTCTCACCCTGGAAGGGTGTGGTTCGTTTTGGTAAACGAGGCAAGCTCAATCCGCGATATGTTGGACCGTTCGAAATCACTGAAAGAATAGGCAAAGTAGCCTACAGACTAAACCTACCAGCTGAACTCGGTGCACTTCACAATGTTTTCCACGTATCGAATCTGAAGAAGTGTCTGTCAGATGAGACCCTCATAGTTCCTTTGAAGGAACTCACTATCGACGAACAGTTGCATTTCGTCGAGGAACCTGTTGAAATCACGGACCGGGATGTTAAGGTCCTCAAAAACACGAGAATACCTCTTGTACGAGTTCGTTGGAACTCCCGTCGTGGCCCAGAGTTCACCTGGGAACGAGAAGACCAAATGAAACTCAAGTATCCCCAGTTATTCGGAAACCATGCAACCACTGCTGAGGCTGAAGCTACTTCAGAATTTCGGGACGAAATTCCAAATCAACGGGGGGATGATGTGACACCCCAAGAAAACCAGTAAACGATACAACTTACCTAGCTTCCTCAGTAACCGTATGCTAAATTTCGGGACGAAATTTCTTTCAAGTTGGGGATAATGTGACAACTCGTGTTTCCGAGATTCCACTTTCGCATTTATTGCACGTTCACTGCTTGTTTAGTTGTTTAATTGCATAATTAGTTTACTTTGTAACTGTATACGTTTTGGTTCAATAAAGTGTATTTTCATTGTGCATGGTTATGTGTTAAGTGTTGACAAATACATGAACTTGGTGATGAAACTGTAAATTACATTGTGATGGGTGTTTTATGTAAAAGAAGATAATTATGGGTGAGTAGAGTAGTTAGTGAAACTTTAATCACTCTTAACCCTAATCCCCTTCACTAATCATTCACACAATCATCAGATGTACCTAAGATTCCTCTACAATTCTCTCTACAATCATTTGCTTCATCATTGGCACAAGCTCTCTATCATTACTCTTGATCCCTCTCTTTATCTAGAATCAATCCAAGGTAATTGTTTAATGATTGTTTGTTGTTATCAATTCTTGATTATGTGATTCATGGAAACCCTAGTTCTACATGTAATGGTTCTGTGTTTGATTGATTCTGATTATTGCGAAATGTTTATGACTAGAAGTGTAATCAAATGATTAACAATGAGATGCCTGTAAGATAGAGATGTTTGAATTACTGATTTGATCACTGCAATGCAAAAGTATGAGATTAGGGTTTCATGATCGTATAAACGTAACTGTTACATTGAGTTTATGTTCGTATGATTGATGCTGATCTTTGATTTCACGTATAGTCCGAACTTTATATTGAATGGACATGGTGCGAATTTTTGACAAGGGAAACTTGTCCGAATTTTGTATTGAGAAGGCTAATGTCCGACTTTTATTCATGCACATATGTCCGACTTTTGTTTAAGTTGTGTTGTCCGAATTTTTGACAAAGGGAGCCTTGTCCGATTTTTGTAAGTGTCAAAAGGGTCCGACTTTTGTATAAGGGAGGGGGTCCGAGTTTTAAAGGGGGGATAATGGTCCGAGTTTTAAGGCTTAAAGCCTTGTCCGACCTTTTGAATACACATGGGGTCCGAACTTTTGGTTGTGATACAAGGGGGTCCGAATTTTTATAAAGGGAAACCCCTTGGTCCGAGTTTCATGTCTAGGGGACATGGTCCGACTTTTCTAGTGGCACATAAGGTCCGAACTTGTATGATGTTGCTATGTATGGTCCGAATTTTCATGCCTTGATGCCTTGTATGAGATGGTGGTCCGAATTACATATGTTATATATAATCAGAACTTTACAGAGTAATGTATGAACCAAGTTTACTTGTACACACCAGTGTTAGAGCCTACTGAATGTTTCTATATGTTTCTGTACATTACAACCTGCTACTTGCTATTGTATGCTACTGTATCTGACTGTATGACACGGTTTGTATGAACAATCTATGTCACGCTATTCTGTACACGATTATCACACGGAATCACCGTTGTTTGGACATTAAGGGTTGTAAACCCTAATTGAATATAAACACTTACATCAAATTATGTGCAATGTACCTAGGTCGTGTGTAACGGACTTAACCATTAATTAACCCTAGAAGCAATAACCTACCGAGCAAACCAAGGTGAGTTCACACTCTTACCAAGGCATGGGATTCCCGGGGTTTGGGAATGGGATTGAAGGAATGAGATTGAATAGATACCTGTACTTACACTGTTACTAGACTATCTACCATCGTCCTCGGATGTGCAGGACACATACGTAAAACCTACGTATATTTGTACTCATCACTGTCCTCAGGTTGCGAAGGACACTCACGTAAAACCTACGTGAACTTATACTCACTACTGCCTCGGTTGTGTCAGGCACTTACGTAAAACCTCCGTAAACCCCCGCGTACCCCTGTCCTCGGTTGTGAAGGACACTTACGTAAAACCTGCGTAAACTTTGTACGTACTACTGTTCTCGGTAAGAAGAACACTTATGGTTACAAATAGTCTAGTGTATATGCAACATGGGAAGCCCCCACCAATAGAACATACTATCGGCCCAGTAAAGCCACACGTTACAAACGAACTTACTATTACGCACTTACTTACTGTGAACTCGCTCAACTAGTTGTTGACTCTCTGTTACGTGCCTTGCAGGTCGTTAGGTATGCATGGAGCTTGCACAGGGAGGCGCGGTCGTTGTGGACAAGGATCGTGATGCTTTGATTAAACACTATGACTATACATACTTTATTTACATTGGGCTTTTACTCAATTGCTTCCGCTAAACTTTGTTATTATACATATGTTTTGGAACACCTTTCATATGGATTGGTTTGGGCTTAAATACAATTACTTTTACTGTTTACATTGTTCTATATGATTGGTGGCTTGATCCTGGTCAGTCACGCTCCCAAGCGGTGATACTCCGCAGGTGGATTTTGGGGGTGTGACAATTGGGATCATTCCCAAGCGGTGATACTCTGATACAAGAAGACTACAAGGTGGAGCGACTAGCCCAAATCTACACCGACGAGATCATTCGTAATCATGGTATGCCTCGTGAAATCATTTCAGATCGTGACGCTCGGTTCACTTCACGATTGTGAGAAACATTTCAAGCGGCCCTTGGTACGTCGCTTAATCTGAGTACTGCATTCCATCCTCAAACCGACGGACAGACTGAAAGAACGATCCGTACTCTTGAAGACATGCTCCGAGCGTGTGTCATAGATTTTGGTGGTAGTTGGAACAAACACCTGCCATTGGTGGAATTCTCGTACAATAATAGCTATCATACCAGCATCCAAATGGCACCTTTCGAGGCTTTGTATGGTAGGAGATGTCGATCGCCTATTGTGTGGCACGAGATCGGTCACTTGCAACTAACCGGTCTCGAGATTCTACAAGAAACGACTGACAAAATCCACCAGATTCGAGACAACTTGGTGAAAGCTCGGAACAGACAGAAAAGTTACGCCGATAAAAGACGCAAGCCCTTTGAATTTGAAGTTGGTGACTACGTACTCCTAAAGGTATCGCCTTGGAAGGGTGTAGTCCGATTCGGCAAGAAAGGGAAACTAGCGCCTCGATATGTTGGACCTTTTAGGATTCTGGAAAGGATCGGAAAAGTCGCCTACAGACTCGAACTACCGGAGGAACTCAGTAACGTCCACCCGACTTTCCACGTCTCTAACCTCCGAAAATGCCTTGCTGATCATGATCTAATCGTACCACTCGACGATCTCCAGGTCAACGAAACGTTACACTTCGTGGAAAAGCCTGTCGAAATCATGGATCGCCAAACCAAGCAACTCAGGCGCTCTCGCATCCCGATCGTGAAGGTCCGATGGGAAGGCAAACGAGGCGCGGAGTTCACTTGGGAACTCGAAAGTGACATGAAGGCCAAGTATCCGCAGTTGTTTAAATAAATAGATCTGAAGCATCAAATTGGTAAATCACGGCGTTGTGTAGCCTTCGACCTAATTTCGGGACGAAATTCCCTAAACAAGGGGAGGCTGTAACACCCCGTGTTTTCGAATGTCAAAGTCAAAGTCAAAGTCAAAGTCCAAGTCAACTTTGACTTCTTTGACTGATAATGTTTCTTTTTACTTTTTGTATTATGCGGAGTAAGTGTTGTATAAATGAAATGATCGAATGTTCAATCAATATGACCGAATTACGACTGTGAATAGTAGGAAGTAACAATGCGATAAAGTTAATCGACCAATAATCAAGCTAATCGATTCAATCAAACTCGAGACTCGAATTATGTGAACCCTGGTATTGTATTACGTGTGTGTGTGCCTTACGTGTTACTTGTGCATGTTTATTTATATGTTTGGTGTGGTATTCAAGCGAATCAATCGAAACTCGAAAAGCAATCGAAACCGACATCGAAACGTGAAATGTAGATGCTTGTATGTAGATATAGTGATTGGGACTGAAAGTAATTTGACTAGGAACCCTATCGTATTCGTATCATCGTCCATCGAAATCGAAACATCAAAAATCGTCGCGAAATACTCAAAGTGGGTCGCGGATAGAACAAGAGGCATCCTGATCGAACAGGCCAGCCGATCGGCTAGAATCTTTCTAGCCGATCGAGCAGCCCATTCGATCGGAGCTCCTGGTCGATCGGCTGCTACTTTCCTCTTTTGGAGCCTATAAATAGGGCTGTCATTGTCACACTTTCCATTTTTGGAAAGCTCTGACCGAACCAGCCTTCTTCTTCACCTTTTCTCAGGTTTCTCTCAACTCCGGTAAGTTTCTACTCTAATTCTTGTACGATTTTGATCATTGCATGATTCTACACCTTTCTATCTTTCAAAACTCAATTTCTAACCGTGAAATCATCAAGATCTAAGTGTTCTTGGGTGATGTCATCATAGTGTTCTTCAAGAACACCAAACCTTGACCTCATTCAACCATGAATAGCTTAGATCTGACCGATTTCCACATAAACAAACTAAGATTCTTACCAATCTTAACATTTTTATGAATAATTTCCAACTTTCTTCAACCTTTTTACACTCAAAGCCTTAAAACCGGTAGAAACGGAGCTTGAACCGGCTAACTAATCATTCTAACAGTTAAGAGGTTCAAGATTCGGGTTCTATGAACAAGGTTCACCGATTTCGGGTTAAACTCTAAACCAACGCTCCGAACCGTTCACCGACCGGACTTGGGTGATTCCTGTCCGAGCCAAAGAACGAGTAGGAACAGAGGATATCATAGTTCAACTCATTATCAAACTACCTCGAAATGACAACAAGTGACCAAACAGCCAAGTGTTAGACGAAAGGCCAACCAGGTCAGAAATGCTGGCTGAACGGCTAGGCTGTTCAAACAGCCCAGCCGATCGGACATGCCAGCCGATCGACCAGGCCAGCCGATCGGCTAGCACATGGTTCCACACTTTCAAATTTTCATGAAGTATACTATTGACGAAGTGATGTTCGATCGAGTACGCTACTCGAATGGTAAACATTACTCTTCGGATCATGAGATACTATGCTTCAACACTTAATCGTTTTCACAACTCGTTCGTAGTAGGGAATGCCAGCCGATCGAACAGACTGTTCGATCGAGCAGCATTCTGTTGAGAACCACTTCAAAGGTTTCCAGCCGATCGATTAAGCCGGCCGATCGAACGGACCGTTCGATCGATCGACCTGAAAGGTAAGGACATTTTTGTGTTCTCATATACTACAACGAAAACTTCAAAAGTTCAAATCCTCAAACACAAACACACCAGAGGAAGAAACAATCCACTCGAATGGCCCAGCCGATCGAGCCTACCGGCCGATCGAACAGGACTGTCCAAACGGACATACCAGCCGACCGAACAACCCGTTCGATCGACCAGCCTATTCGATCCATTTACACTTATCTTATTTTCCACGTTACTCATTGTTGTGCTATCGAACTATTCAGGCTAACCCTACTCTCAGCGCTCCCTTCAATCCATAATCAGTCACTGTGAGTATACTCGAACCCTTTTTGCTTTAGCACTTTTGGGTGTTACATACGTTACGTATCAAAAAATCACAATCGAACATACTATTCAAACTATTTGAACGCTAACCGATTGCATGTATTACGTGAATAAATGTATGCTTGTTGTTATGTTTACACGTGGAATGCTGTCTACCTGCCTTAGCAACGTAGTACTATAGTTTGGACTCAGCACCCGTTCACACGGGGGTTGTTAAGGACAATTACTTGCATGATTTACGGTGGTAATCATGTATTGCGAACTGTCTCGGACAGTCAACCCGCAGTCGATGGTATTGATAGGTCCATGTCGATAATTAACGTGCATCATTTCCCTCTGTGTACGTGCTGGTTATGCGTAAACTATTCGAACTCTATATGCTATTATCAAACTTGTATGCTCACCTTTACATTATATGTATCGACTTTATTTTAACGTATGTGACAGGTGTTTAGGATGCTTACTTGCTTTCTCTGCTGTGAAATCGAGGCTAGGAAAGAGTCTAGAAACCAAGACAATTTATATTTATGTATTTAAATCTGAGTTGTCGGAACATGTTTTGTTTAAAGGATATCTATGTCTGTAATAACTAAATTTATCTTATGGGTCACGGTATGGGACGTGATAATTAAACTATTCGGTAATAATAGTTGTTATGGAATTTCTTTGAACAATCTGTTTCACTCAGTGCCGCGCCCCGATGATTCCGCCATCGGTTAGGGTGTGACAGATTGGGATCAGAGCCATAACTATAGGGAATTAGGTTAGACACGACCTAGTCCGGGTCGCTGTCTTAGAAGACCTGGACTATAGTTAGGAACCATCAGACCAAGTTTATGTGCCTTATTCTGCAATTCTTCACTATCACTGCACCTGAATTTCCAATTTAAGTTAAGCGATTGGTTGAGAATAGGTGTGAAAGCCGCAAACTCCTGACCAAATTGCCTTACTCGTGCTGATTTTATTCATGATTATCTCATTATTTTCACCAACAAACAAGGAAGATTATACCAAATCGGGAGTGAAATCCATATTTTGATGAATAATCTCCTTTATTTTGTTAAAAGCTCAGTAACAGAGGTCGTTAAGTCAGGGGTGAAACCCGAACCTTGACAACTTGTTCCGAACTTTACCTCACCAAAGTATTCGACGGACTCCGACGACCTGAACTCACAAGTATGACCTAGGGAACGCATGTGGAATGCCCAAGAATTGAGGCAGAAACACGACCTCTAGAGTCGAAAGTGATGACAAGTCTACTGTGAATAGTCGAGTTTGCCTTGGGTAGTCGATGTCTAGTAGCCGCAGACAATCTATCTCTCGATTTTATGTGTTTCGATTCTGAGAACCGCAACCGTGTACTCTGATGACTCGTTGATTTTATGTGTTTCTATGTGCTTTGCCTGTTTACGTGTTTATACTTTGGGCATTACTCGATTTTGCTACCATTTCAATCGACACACACAACTCGTACCGTTATTCTGTCCCCAAATCGATCTCCAGTTGCTGCAATCTAGACAATATTACGATATGAGGTGCTATACGACTAAGTTAGGCTAAAACGATGCTATTCGACATGCTATTCGAACGACACGTGAGCTTTGAAGGATAGGTTTCTGTTCTCTGATTGCCTCTGTGATTAAATGGTTTACGTGCTTTTGTGTTTATGTGACTTTGTGCTTATGTGCTTCTGTGCTTACGTGCATCTTTTGTTATGTGCTTATGTGATTACGTGATATGTGTTTCGACGTGTTTCTAAGCTTTAGATAGTAGTAGGCGTGTGAGGTGAGATTCGATTTCGTTGTGTTGAGTCTCGTGACGATGTCTAATGCAGACCATGTCGTCGTCCAGACATCGAACCCCTCTTACTCGCCAAGAAAAGAGAGACCGACGCCTCGCTGCTATCATCTCCAAGCAAGTGGCGAAAGCCGTGAGTGAGGTGTATGAAAATGCCAGCAAAACGTCTGAAGAATCCCGAGCTGAAAACCCTAAGGATTCAAGCAAGGCTGCTTTCAGCTTCAAGCAGTTCAAAGCATGCGGACCAAAAGAGTTCACTGGCGAAGATGGTCCTACAGCCATGTTTCACTGGTTCGACTCAGTCGAAGTCACTCTGCGCCAGAGCGGATGTCCTAAACATCTCCGCACTCTCAATGCTACAGGCGTCTTCCAGTCCCGTGATTTAGACTGGTGGACGGCCGAACGAAACAAGCGCGGAAATGATGCAGCTTACGAGCTAACATGGGAGGAGTTGAAGGCAATCATGATCGACGAATTCTGCCCTCCTCATGAACGCCAAAAGCTGGAGGACGAGTTCTAGGGAATCAAGCAGAAGGATGGAGACAACGCTGCTCTTACTGCTCGCTTCAACCAGCTTAACATCATATGTCCCGATCAAGTCAAGACCTCAGATCAAGCCATCAAGAAGTACATTCGAGCCCTGCCCGGCTGTGTAGCCGACTTTGTTCACACCGCCAAGCCAGCAACGATCGAAGAAACATATCTACTCGCCGCTGAGATAAATGACAAGCGAGTAAAGTCTGGTTTTTGGGATAAGCAAACCAAGTCTCTGCACCAAGCCACTGCAGCACCCACCGACTCATCTGCTCAATCCTCCAAGTCATCAAGAAGAAAGAAGAAGCACAACAACAACAGCTCCAGCAACAAGAGCTGTGCTGCTGCGACAACCGCCACTCCCCTACAAGATGTACCGGCTCAGCAGCAACAACACCCTCGCTCAGCCCCAGTGATCAATGCACCGCCAGCAAAGCGTGCATACACAGGCCCTCACCCACTCTGCCCGACATGCTCGTACCATCATCCAGTGGGTCTAGCCTGTCGTTTTTGCGCTCACTGCAACCTTTACGGTCATTTCACTGCGAACTGTTGCTATGGTTCCCGTCAAGCCCCAGTTCAAGCTACTGTCAACCAAGCTCTACTCCCCGCCCCTCAAGGCCAACAAGCAGCTCAAGCACCTGCAGTCAATGCTCGGGTCTGCTTTGCATGTGGTGACCCTAACCACTTTGCAAATAGGTGCCCGAACAAGGTGGTTAAACAAGAGCCCCAGCAGCAACAACCACAACAGCAGCCTCAGCAACAGCAGCAAGCAGCCCATGCCCGAACCTTCAATATCAATGCCCGTCAGGCTCAGGCGGATAACAACGTGGTTAATGGTATGTTCCTTGTGAATGGTATTTATGCATCATGTTTGTTTGATACTGGAGCCGATAACTGCTTTGTGTCGTTTGAATTCGAGAAGCTCCTTAGTCGTAAGCGCTCTTATCTGTCCTCGTCATTCGAAGTCGAAGTCGCTACGGGAAGAACTATTGCCGTAAATTTAGTACTCCGTGATTGTACTCTCGAACTCAACAATCACATCTTTCCAATCGACCTTATTCCAATGCAACTCGGAAGCTTTGACGTCATAATAGGCATGGACTTTCTTCGCGAAAACCATGCTGAAGTTGTATGCTTCGAAAAGATGATTCGATTCTCGCTCGCGAATGGTGATCTATTGTGTGTGTACGGTGAAACGGCGTCGAAAGGTCTCAAGCTTGTGTCATGTATTCAAGCCAGCAAGTATCTCCGCAAGGAATACCGAGCCTTCTAGGCCAACATTGTAGTAGCGGAGAAGGGAAAGAGAAAGAAAGTTGAAGTCAAAGACGTTCCAGTGGTTTGTGAATTTCCTCAGGTATTCCCTGACGATCTTCCCAGACTACCACCAAGTCGTGATATCGACTTCCGCATCGACCTCATTCCTGGAGCTAACCCTGTTGCCAAAGCCCCTTACCGACTCGCACCATCCGAAATGAGGGAACTCTCGAACCAACTCCAGGAATTACTCGAAAAAGGCTTTATTCGCCCAAGCACCTCTCCTTGGGGCGCGCCAGTCCTTTTCGTCAAAAAGAAGGACGGGTCATTCCGGATGTGCATCGACTATCGGGAATTGAATAAGGTAACCATCAAGAACCGATACCCCTTGCCCCGAATCGACAATTTGTTTGATCAGCTACAAGGTGCATCATGTTTCTCGAAGATCGACTTACGCTCAGGCTGCCATCAATTGCGGATTCAAGAGGAAGACATCCCCAAAACCGCTTTTCGAACCCGTTATGGCCATTACGAATTTGTTGTTATGCCTTTTGGTCTAACCAACGCACCCGCGGTTTTTATGGACATGATGAATCGCGTGTGTAAGCCTTACCTTGACCGTTTCGTCATCGTGTTCATCGACGATGTCTTGATTTATTCCAAAACGAAAGCCGAACACGCGCAACATCTACGTTTGGTTCTCGAGTTACTTTAGGGGAACCAACTCTATGCCAAGTTCTCCAAGTGCGAATTCTGGTTGGAGGAGGTTCAGTTTCTGGGTCACATCGTGAATAGTCAGGGTATCCATGTCGATCCTGCGAAGATTGAAGCTGTCAAAAGCTGGATTACGCCTAAGAACCCTTCAGAAGTTCGTTCTTTTCTCGGACTAGCGGGCTATTATCGACGATTCATTGAAGGATTCTCCAAGATCGCTGTGCCACTTACCGCTCTTACCCATAAGGACAAGCCTTTTGTGTGGGGAAACGCACAAGAGACTGCCTTTCAAGCCCTCAAGCATATGCTGTGCAACGCTCTGATTCTTACGCTGCCCGACGGAAGCGACAACTTCATTGTCTACTGTGATGCTTCTAACCTTGGTCTCGGCTGTGTCCTCATGCAGCGAGACAAGGTTATAGCCTACGCATCTCGTCAGCTCAAGATCCACGAGAAGAACTATACAACCCATGACCTCGAGCTAGGCGCGGTTGTCTTTGCCTTGAAGATTTGGCGACACTACCTGTATGGCACTAGGTGTACAATCTACACTGATCATAGGAGTTTACAACACATCTTTAATCAGAGAGAGCTTAATATGCGTCAACGCCGATGGGTAGAACTTCTCAACGATTACGACTGTGAGATTCGTTATCACCCAGGCAAGGCGAATGTGGTTGCCGACGCGCTCAGCAGAAAGAGTTACGTGCTCAGTACCCGAAACATCCAAGCCCAGCACAACCTCGAAACCCTTATTCGTGAAGCTCAACATGCTTGCTTTAACGAGCGTACATTGAAGAAAGAGAGAATCTATCACGATGGAGCTCAGTTGGTAAGCAAATCCGACGAGATATTCTATTATCTGGACCGAATTTGGATCCCTAAGCGGACCGATTTGCGAAAGATTATTATGAATGAAGCCCACAAATCTCGATACTCCATTCATCCCGGCGCTGACAAGATGTACCAGGATCTTCGTTATAAGTACTGGTGGCCGGGCATGAAACGAGATATCGCCCTCTATGTCGGAAGTTGTTTAACTTGCGCAAGAGTCAAGGCTGAACATCAAAGACCTTCTGGCTTACTCGAACAACCGCCGATACCTATATGGAAGTGGGAGAGTATAGCTATGGATTTCATAACAAAACTCCCGCCCACGCCATCAGGTCACGACAGTATTTGGGTCATAGTCGATCGTCTAACGAAATCAGCCCACTTCTTGCCGATACGAGAAGACTACAAGGTGGAG
Source organism: Helianthus annuus (assembly GCF_002127325.2). Lineage (NCBI taxonomy): Eukaryota > Viridiplantae > Streptophyta > Magnoliopsida > Asterales > Asteraceae > Helianthus > Helianthus annuus. The sequence goes on from NC_035433.2 coordinate 143,880,725, forward strand.
CGACTAGCCCAAATCTACACCGACGAGATCATTCGTAATCATGGTACGCCTCGTGAAATCATTTCAGATCGTGACGCTCGGTTCACTTCACGATTGTGGGAAACGTTTCAAGCGGCCCTTGGTACGTCGCTTAATCTGAGTACTGCATTCCATCCTCAAACCGACGGACAGACTGAAAGAACGATCCGTACTCTTCAAGACATGCTCCAAGCGTGTGTCATAGATTTTGGTGGTAGTTGGAACAAACACCTGCCATTGGTGGAATTCTCGTACAATAACAGCTATCATGCCAGCATCCAAATGGCACCTTTCGAGGCTTTGTATGGTAGGAGATGTCGATCGCCTATTGTGTGGCACGAGATCGGTCACTCGCAACTAACCGGTCCCGAGATTCTACAAGAAACGACTGACAAAATCCACCAGATTCGAGACAACTTGGTGAAAGCTCGGAACAGACAGAAAAGTTACGCCGATAAAAGACGCAAGCCACTTGAATTTGAAGTTGGTGACTACGTACTCCTAAAGGTATCGCCTTGGAAGGATGTAGTCCGATTCGGCAAGAAAGGGAAACTAGCGCCTCGATATGTTGGACCTTTTAGGATTCTGGAAAGGATCGGAAAAGTCGCCTACAGACTCGAACTACCGGAGGAACTCAGTAACGTCCACCCGACTTTCCACGTCTCTAACCTCCGAAAATGCCTTGCTGATCATGATCTAATCGTACCACTCGACGATCTCCAGGTCAACGAAACGTTACACTTCGTGGAAAAGCCTGTCGAAATCATGGATCGCCAAACCAAGCAACTCAGGCGCTCTCGCATCCCGATCGTGAAGGTCCGATGGGAAGGCAAACGAGGCGCGGAGTTCACTTGGGAACTCGAAAGCGACATGAAGGCCAAGTATCCGCAGTTGTTTAAATAAATAGATTTGAAGCATCAAATTGGTAAATCACGGCGTTGTGTAGCCTTCGACCTAATTTCGGGACGAAATTCCCTAAACAAGGGGAGACTGTAACACCCCGTGTTTTCGAATGTCAAAGTCAAAGTCCAAGTCAACTTTAACTTCTTTGACTGATAATGTTTCTTTTTACTTTTTGTATTATGCGGAGTAAGTGTTGTATAAATGAAATGATCGAATGTTCAATCAATATGACCGAATTACGACTGTGAATAGTAGGAAATAACAATGCGATAAAGTTAATCGACCAATAATCAAGCTAATCGATTCAATCAAACTCGAGACTCGAATTATGTGAACCCTGGTATTGTATTACGTGTGTGTGTGCCTTACGTGTTACTTGTGCATGTTTATTTATATGTTTGGTGTGGTATTCAAGCGAATCAATCGAAACTCGAAAAGCAATCGAACCCAATCGAAACCGACATCGAAACTTGAAATGTAGATGCTTGTATGTAGATATAGTGATTGGGACTGAAAGTAATTTGACTAGGAACCCTATCGTATTCGTATCATCGTCCATCGAAATCGAAACACCAAAAATCGTCGCGAAATACTCAAAGTGGGTCGCGGATCGAACAGGAGGCATCCTGATCGAACAGGCTAGCCGATCGACTAGCATCTTTCTAGCCGATCGAGCAGCCCATTCGATCGGAGCTCCTGGCCGATCGGCTGCCACTTTCCTCTTTTGGAGCCTATAAATAGGGCTGTCATTGTCACACTTTCCATTTTTGGAAAGCTCTGATCGAACCAGCCTTCTTCTTCACCTTTTCTCAGATTTCTCTCAACTCCGGTAAGTTTCTACTCTAATTCTTGTACGATTTTGATCATTGCATGATTCTACACCTTTTTATCTTTCAAAACTCAATTTCTAACCGTGAAATCATCAAGATCTAAGTGTTCTTGGGTGATGTCATCATAGTGTTCTTCAAGAACACCAAACCTTGACCTCATTCAACCATGAATAGCTTAGATCTGACCGATTTCCTCATAAACAAACTAAGATTCTTACCAATCTTAACATTTTTATGAATAATTTCCAACTTTCTTCAACCTTTTTACACTCAAAACCTTAAAACCGGTAGAAACGGAGCTTGAACCGGCTAACTAATCATTCTAACAGTTAAGAGGTTCAAGATTCGGGTTCTATGAACAAGGTTCACCGATTTCGGGTTAAACTCTAAACCGACGCTCCGAACCGTTCACCGGCTGGACTTGGGTGATTCCTGTCCGAGCCAAAGAACGAGTAGGAACGGAGGATATCATAGTTCAACTCATTATCAAACAACCTCGAAATGACAACAAGTGACCAAACAGCCAAGTGTTAGACGAAAGGCCAACCAGGTCAGAAATGCTGGCCGAACGGCTAGGCTGTTCAAACAGCCCAGCCGATCGGACATGCCAGCCGATCAACCAGGCCAGCCGATCGGCTAGCACATGGTTCCACACTTTCAAATTTTCATGAAGTATACTATTGACGAAGTGATGTTCGATCGAGTACGCTACTCGAATGGTAAACATTACTCTTCGGATCATGAGATACTATGCTTCAACACTTAATCGTTTTCACAACTCGTTCGTAGTAGGGAATGCCAGCCGATCGAACAGACTGTTCGATCGAGCGGCATTCTGTTGAGAACCACTTCAAAGGTTTCCAGCCGATCGATTAAGTCGGCCGATCGAACGGACCATTCGATCGATCGACCTGAAAGGTAAGGACATTTTTGTGTTCTCATATACTACAACGAAAACTTCAAAAGTTCAAATCCTCAAACACCAACACACCAGAGGAAGAAACAATCCACTCGAATGGCCCAGCCGATCGAGCCTACCGAACGATCGAACAGGACTGTCCAAACGGACATACCAGCCGACCGAACAGCCCGTTCGATCGAACCTGTCGTTCGATCGACCAGCCTATTCGATCCATTACACTTGTCTTATTTTCCACGTTACTCATTGTTGTGCTATCGAACTATTCAGGCTAACCCTACTCTCAGCGCTCCCTTCAATCCATAATCAGTCACTGTGAGTATACTCGAACCCTTTTTGCTTTAGCACTTTTGGGTGTTATGATGGAGAGTGCGAAGCCCAGGGGTTAAAGTGTTTAAATTATGTGTTTTAGTGCATTTTAGGCGTTTATATATTTCGAATGTGATAACTACGAGTTCGTGTGGTTTTACAGGTTAATCGTCTAAATCGGTAAAGTTGGAGAGCTCGGTGATGATGCGGAACACTCAAGGATGATAAATCAAGTAATTTATGTTGATCGGGAGTGGTTTCGGTTTGAAAAGTAGTTTGGAAATGCGAGAGATGAGCGAAAATGAAGTGCACAAGTTGTGAAAGTTAAAATTGAATTGAAATATGGAAAGCATATGCACGATGTAGGCCTCGGAAGTTGAAGCGTAGCCTACGGTTCATCAATGATAAATAAAAAGTTCACAGAAGCTTCACAGCGTAACCTACGCTTTGAATTATAGCCTACGGATGAAAAAGAAAAAAAAGATCAGCGTATGTGTTGTTGAATTGAGAATTAAAAGGGGTTCAAACCCTTATACATCAGACACATGCATATGGAGCAGCTATTAGGGAACATGGGGGCCACTCACTAAAACCATCATCATACATATTATAAATGGGGATATCAAGACACGTGAAGGGCATTCATAAAAATCAAGATGCATAGATTAAAAGGGATTGACGGCAGACAATAGGGGTGGACACGTAGACTTCGAGAATTTGGGGGGCTGTTTTATTATTTTTTATTTTCTAAAAAAAATCAAAGGAGAGCACACGTGGATTGGAGAGTTTGGTTTTGGTCATCATCAATCATCACGGCAGAAGGGAGCAGCAACAAACACGTGGACTTCTCTTTGTGGGCCGACATATAAACATAAAAGGGCGGCAATCATCACGTGGACTGCTGGGCACAAGAAAGAGATTGGGCCGCATATGGACTTAATGGGCTTTTGGGCCAGAATCACGTGGAGATTGAGAGGACACGCAAAGTCAATATTGGGTACTACACTTTTGACGGCAAGGGCATATTTATAAAATAATTATCAATCATCTTCGACGGAGGAGAGCAGTTTTTCAACCGGGTATCAAGCGGGCGAAGATCATTCAACCGAGATGAGCGGCTAAATCTCTCGTGGACACTTCGGGTGAATGATTGTGTAAGACACTATTGATTTGGTTTATTGTTTTATGTATTGAGTTCGGATTGTAACCGTGTGACAGACGGTCTTTACTTGCGTTTTTATAATTCGTTTGACAAACGAATCCTGTGTTAGACAGAGACATAAATACGTTTAAATCCGATTATACTTTGTTGGTTGAATAATTATTCATTGCATGAATAGTTGATAATTATATCATTTAACCAATAGTATCCAATATGACAATCAGCTAAGTTATTATTTAATCACACAATCTGAATCTCGGAGTGATCACCTTTTCTCATCATTGTTTTAAACCATAATTTTTATTCGTTAATTTAGATAATTCTCACAATCAATCAAACTGAGTTTTCAATTTAGTAGTAGTTAATTAATACTTAGCATCATAACACTTTCCACAATCCTCCTCTGGTTCGATATCCGACTTACTCTAGCTACTTGTTTATTTCGGTTTTTGCATGTCACTAACGACTGACATCAAAATGGCGCCGTTGCCGGGGAGGCGTGCGCAAAGTGTTGAGTGTTAAGTTTTAGTTTAAAAAAATAAAAATAAAAAATAAAAATCCAAAAATAGTGTCAGTTTTGTTTTGTTTTGTTTTGTTCAGATTTATGCGTGGTGCTTGTGTTTTTGTGTTTGTACAGGATGACAGATCTTACAATATTCTGCAGCTCTCTTAGATGCATTTTGTGCGGGGAACCACTTCACCCGTGTATCGGTTTCCACGAGGCCCGATTTAGACGGGAAAGAGCAAAATTGGAAGAACCAGCGATGCCTTGCTATGATAATCCTTCTCCTCCACCATATTTCTATGATTCTGATACAACGGTGGAGGATGGTTATTACTCGGATGGATATGATCGGGACGAGGATGCTTATTATGATCCAAGGACGGATGGACGATGTTTCTGTTGCGGTCGTTGTCATACTTCTTATGATGAAGATGTGTGCGCGGTGTATTTGGAAAATCCAGAGAATTGGGATACAAAAATGATGGATGCGTACATCTCAACACCGTATCAGGGATACCGACAGTATCATCCCGAGGAATATCCTGAGCCCGAGGGTGTTTATATTTATCAGACCGAGGAGGAGAAAACGCTTGCTATGTTGGAAGTGACTTTGTCCAAACTCGAGCAGTATTTATTAGCACCTAACCTTTCCGATGAAGATCGAATCAGCTGCCTAGTTTCCAAGTGTCAGAAGTTAAAAATGAAGATAGAAATAGAAGAGCGTCTCTCACCATTACCTGATGATATTAGAGATTATTCTCACATGGAGGAGGAGGTTGTGGAGGTTAATACCACACCAGTGAATCCTTTATCTGATGAAGAGTCACTGGTGGATCAGATGGTGTGTGAGGATGAGGAGGCAGAGCAGTCTGATGAGATGAATGTGTGTACCGAACCTCTTCCCATATCAATCATTCCAATTAACAAGTGTGGGGAAGAGGGTTCGAGAAAGAAGATGAAAAGGGTGAAGCTACAAGACATCGGTGTATATCTCGTGAAGTGGATCAGTGAAACCCGCAGGTGCAGTCTGAACATGCCAATTATACTGACGAATTTATGGAGATGGCATGTAAATTTCCGCACATTTGTTGGAAATGTTTTGGGTAAGTGTGCACTAAGACCACCGTAGCGGAAATCAGGTACGGTCTGGCTGAAGACCTTTAAACTTAGCGCTCTCGGGAGGCAGCCCGAGGATGTAGAGTATTGTATTTTGGCTTGGTTTCGTTTTGGTGTGTTTATGTTTTGACAGGTTTCTGCGTTCCATCTTCACGGATGCAATGAATCAAGTGTGGGGATGTTTGGCAACATCCCTGATGAGATCTCAAAGAATCCATGAGGGGCGTATGTTCTGGTTAGATCGCAGCAGTTACACCGCCATAGACACTCACTTGTTTTCTGATCAGGTGCATGTGTTTATCTATCTTGCGTTTTATTTGTTTTTGTGTACTTGGTGGTGTGAACTTCTTGTGTTAGGAGTGGTTTCTTTGTGTTGAGTCATCTAGGTTTTAGTCGTTCATGTTTTGCGGGTGGTATCTCTCGAGTTTAGAGTATAAATTGCACCATACATTTGGGACAATGTATCCCAAGTGTGGGGATGCGGTAACTCGAGAGAGGGTTGGTAGGATTGTTGATCTTAAGTGCTTGAAAGGGTTGAAATTGGGCTAAAAATTGAAAAATTTTAAAAATTTTATTTCTCAAGTATGCTTGAACTACATGAAAACCGACATTTTCAATTGCTAAAGGGTTCCTACTGATATTAAACTAACTTAGATCCTTAGTCATGGTTGTCCCTTTAAGTTTCATGAGAGTATTTCTGACAAGTTTTAGAAAATAGTTGAGAAGAGATGCCTAACTAAGGGTAACATGCTTTAGGAATTACACATGCTACGTGTCGGCAACCCATTTTCCTTTTATTCGGTGAGAGATTTGAGCCTACTAGAATGTTAGTTGAATTTCAATAACTGTTCATTTGTTGAGTGTAGGCAATATGTTGCTTTGTGTTAGAACTTGTGTGGTTTGATACGTGCTGAGACTGTGCTTTAGCGTATGCACATAAATGATTAAGGCATTAGGATCCATTCATTGTTCTATATGTTGATTGTTTATCCATCCCACCTTAGTAAACCATGTTGAGCCTTATACCATTCGTTTGTTACACCTCGTTTGACCCGTTTGACTACCAACCATGAATGACAATTGTGTGCTAGATATTTGTTGAAAAAAAAGAAAAAAATGAACAGAAAAAAAAAAAAGAAAAAGAGAAAGAAAAGAAAAAGAAATCATTGTTATGTCATATTATATAAATGGGTCGAAAAATAACCCATGAGTTAGTATTATTGTGAATAAGTTGTCATGGTTTGGTATCTTCAGTTGTATTCGCCATCTAAACATAAAAACCCAAAAATATTTCCCTACCTTTACCCTTAACCCAAAACCCAAAAGTCCTATTGATATGTTTTACGTTATTTGATATAGTGGAGGTATGATTGCTATACAAGCGTATGATTGCAAAGTAGCATATTTGGTTTTGAGTGAATTACATACTAGCACATTACACGCTAGTCTTGATTAAGCCGAGAGGAGTGATTATTGTGAGGGGCGTGTGGCATGTGTGTAGTATCATAAGCATGTTAGTTTTAGTGAGGTAAGTCTTAAAGTGTTTTACAGATATATTATCTAACTGTCAGATTGTCAACCTCGATTGTGTCAGTCTATGGGGTAGGTATGACTTAGGACCTTAAATTGCTAATTCGGTAAGGAATTCTATAGTGATTTGTTAATAAGGTAAGTAATGTTTGTAATGGTTGCTTGAGGACAATCAACGTTAAGTGTGGGGATGTGATGGAGAGTGTGAAACCCAGGGGTTAAAGTGTTTAAATTATGTGTTTTAGTGCATTTTAGGCGTTTATATATTTCGAATGTGATAACTACGAGTTCGTGTGGTTTTACAAGTTAATCGTCTAAATCGGTAAAGTTGGAGAGCTCGGTGATGATGCGGAACACTCAAGGATGATAAATCAAGTAATTTATGTTGATCGGGAGTGGTTTCGGTTTGAAAAGTAGTTTGGAAATGCGAGAGATGAGCGAAAATGAAGTGCACAAGTTGTGAAAGTTAAAATTGAATTGAAATATGGAAAGCATATGCACGATGCAGGCCCCGGAAGTTGAAGCGTAGCCTACGGTTCATCAATGATAAATAAAAAGTTCACAGAAGCTTCACAGCGTAACCTACGCTTTGAATTATAGCCTACGGATGAAAAAGAAAAAAAAGATCAGCGTATGTGTTGTTGAATTGAGAATTAAAAGGGGTTCAAACCCTTATACATCATACACATGCATATGGAGCAGCTATTAGGGAACATGGGGGCCACTCACTAAAACCATCATCATACATATTATAAATGGGGATATCAAGACACGTGAAGGGCATTCATAAAAATCAAGATGCATAGATTAAAAGGGATTGACGGCAGACAATAGGGGTGGACACGTAGACTTCGAGAATTTGGGGGGCTGTTTTATTATTTTTTATTTTCTAAAAAAAATCAAAGGAGAGCACACGTGGATTGGAGAGTTTGGTTTTGGTCATCATCAATCATCACGGCAGAAGGGAGCAGCAACAAACACGTGGACTTCTCTTTGTGGGCCGACATATAAACATAAAAGGGCGGCAATCATCACGTGGACTGCTGGGCACAAGAAAGAGATTGGGCCGCATATGGACTTAGTGGGCTTTTGGGCCAGAATCACGTGGAGATTGAGAGGACACGCAAAGTCAATACTGGGTACTACACTTTTGACGGCAAGGGCATATTTATAAAATAATTATCAATCATCTTCGACGGAGGAGAGCAGTTTTTCAACCGGGTATCAAGCGGGCGAAGATCATTCAACCGAGATGAGCGGCTAAATCTCTCGTGGACACTTCGGGTGAATGATTGTGTAAGACACTATTGATTTGGTTTATTGTTTTATGTATTGAGTTCGGATTGTAACCGTGTGACAGACGGTCTTTACTTGCGTTTTTATAATTCGTTTGACAAACGAATCCTGTGTTAGACAGAGACATAAATACGTTTAAATCCGATTATACTTTGTTGGTTGAATAATTATTCATTGCATGAATAGTTGATAATTATATCATTTAACCAATAGTATCCAATATGACAATCAGCTAAGTTATTAGTTAATCACACAATCTGAATCCCGGAGTGATCACCTTTTCTCATCATTGTTTTAAACCATAATTTTTATTCGTTAATTTAGATAATTCTCACAATCAATCAAACTGAGTTTTCAATTTAGTAGTAGTTAATTAATACTTAGCATCATAACACTTTCCACAATCCTCCTCTGGTTCGATATCCGACTTACTCTAGCTACTAGTTTATTTCGGTTTTTGCATGTCACTAACGACTGACATCATGTTACATACGTTACGTATCAAAAAATCACAATCGAACACACTATTCAAACTATTTGAACGTTAACCGATTGCATGTATTACGTGAATAAATGTATGCTTGTTGTTATGTTTACACGTGGAATGCTGTCTACCTGCCTTAGCAACGTAGTACTATAGTTTGGACTTAGCACCCGTTCACACGGGGGTTGTTAAGGACAATTGCTTGCATGATTTACGGCGGTAATCATGTATTGCGAACTGTCTCGGACAGTCAACCCGCAGTCGATGGTATTGATAGGTCCATGTCGATAATTAACGTGCATCATTTCCCTCTGTGTACGTGCTGGTTATGCGTAAACTATTCGAACTCTATATGCTATTATCAAACTTGTATGCTCACCTTTACATTATATGTATCGACTTTATTTTAACGTATGTGACAGGTGTTTAGGATGCTTACTTGCTTTCTCTGCTGTGAAATCGAGGCTAGGAAAGAGTCTAGAAACCAAGACAATTTATATTTATGTATTTAAATCTGAGTTGTCGGAACATGTTTTGTTTAAAGGATATCTATGTCTGTAATAACTAAATTTATCTTATGGGTCACGGTATGGGACGTGATAATTAAACTATTCTGTAATAATAGTTGTTATGGAATTTCTTTGAACAATCTGTTTCGCTCAGTGCCGCGCCCCGATGATTCCGCCATCGGTTGGGGTGTGACAGATTGGGATCAGAGCCATAACTATAGGGAATTAGGTTAGACACGACCTAGTCCGGGTCGCTGTCTTAGAAGACCTAGACTATAGTTAGGAACCATCAGACCAAGTTTATGTGCCTTATTCTGCAATTCTTCACTATCACTGCACCCGAATTTCCAATTTAAGTTAAGCGATTGGTTGAGAATAGGTGTGAAAGCCGCAAACTCCTGACCAAATTGCCTGACTCGTGCTGATTTTATTCATGATTATCTCATTATTTTCACCAACAAACAAATTAGATTATACCAAATCGGGAGTGAAATCCATATTTTGATGAATAATCTCCTTTATTTTGTTAAAAGCTCAGTAACAGAGGTCGTTAAGTCAGGGGTGAAACCCGAACCTTGACAACTTGTTCCGAACTTTATCTCACCAAAGTATTCGACGGACTCCGACGACCTGAACTCACAAGTATGACCTAGGGAACGCGTGTGGAATGCCCAAGAATTGAGGCAGAAACACGACCTCTAGAGTCGAAAGTGATGACAAGTCTACTGTGAATAGTAGAGTTTGCCTTGGGTAGTCGATGTCTAGTAGCCGCAAAGGAATCTATCTCTCGATTTTATGGGTTTCGATTCTGAGAACCGCAACCGTGTACTCTGATGACTCGTTGATTTTATGTGTTTCTGTGTGCTTTGCCTGTTTACGTGTTTATACTTTGGGAATTACTCGATTTTGCTACCATTTCAATCGACACACACAACTCGTACCGTTATTATGTCCCCAAATCGATCTCCAGTTGCTGCAATCTAGACAATATTACGATATGAGGTGCTATACGACTAAGTTAGGCTAAAACGATGCTATTCGACATGCTATTCGAATGACACGCGAGCTTTGAAGGATAGGTTTCTGTTTTCTGATTGCCTCTGTGATTAAATGGTTTACGTGCTTTTGTGTTTATGTGACTCTGTGCTTATGTGCTTCTGTGCTTACGTGCATCTGTTGTTATGTGCTTATGTGATTACGTGATATGTGTTTCGACGTGTTTCTAAGCTTTAGATAGTAGTAGGCGTGTGAGGTGAACATTTTGCAAAATGCAATGAAACCTGTAACTTTTGCAAAGTTGTAGGACATCGTGAGGAAGATTGTAGGAAAAAGACCAGGATCTGCTATAACTGTGGAGAAGCTGGGCATTTCAGACCCGAATGCCCCAAATTGGTCAAACCAGCAGACAACAAAGCCAAGACGGCCGACGGAGCTACTAAGAAGAATGCCAGAGCATTCCAGCTGACCACTCAAGAAGTAGAACTCATTCCAGATGTGATAGCTGGTATGTTCTTAGTTCACAATGTTTATGCGAAAGTATTATTTGACTCTGGTGCAAACCAAAGTTTTATAAATACTTCGTTTTGCCAAGCTCTTAAGCTACCTTTAACGAAACTTAGGCAAGTTTTTACAGTCGAAACGGCAGATGGAAATTATGTTAACATAGATAAGGTTTTGCAAGAAGGAAAGATAAAACTCTAAGGCCAGGAATTTTCTGCAAACCTGTTACCTATGAAATTAGCCGGATTCAATGTGGTGTTAGGAATGGATTGGTTAGTAGCCAACCATGCTCGAATTCTTTGTGAAAAGAATTCCATAGAAATACATACGCCCACAGGGGAATTAGCGGTGATTACAGGGGATAAGCACGTAAGCCACTGAAATTCATTTCAGTAATGAAGTTGGCCAGTTATTCCAAAAAACAAGAAATGGTGTATATGATTTCAGTAATCGTTAACACTAAAGGAAAGAAACTTCAAGAAATTCCAATAGTATCAGAATACCCAGAGGTATTCCCAGAAGAACTCCCTGGATTACCACCTGATAGGGAAGTAGAGTTTAGAATTCATCTAATTCCTGGAATTTCACCGATAGCCAAAGCACCTTACCGGCTAGCACCTACTGAAATGCTAGAATTGAAAAAGCAGTTAGATGAATTGCTAAGTGTCACACCCCGACCACGTAAAACAACAAAACGTGGCGGAAACGTCGGGGAGTGTTGTAACAGAATCATTGTTTCACAACCATGGATTAAACAAATTTCGTTTTATTGAATTAAATGAGTTACAATGTCTTAACAATAAAGAAACATAACAAAAATTAACTAGTCTTGCATCTTTTAATGTCACTAAGGTCTCGTCCAATCCTATGTGAGCATGCATCAATATCATCATCAAATATCATCAACTATTGTACCTGAAACACATGTGAAAATACGTCAGCATAAAAATGCCGGCGAGTACATAGGTTTTATGAAAAATAGGATCCATGACTTAGGTTTAAGAAAATGTTTAGCCAAAAACTTGTCATGAATCCAGTTTAAGTGTTTGCTTTTATAAAACGTTTGAAAATCGATGATAGATATTTATAGTTAAAAGAATGATGTAAGGTTAAATGAATAACCAAGTAAAAATGAGTTTGTATAAAACAAACTGTTTTGTAAAACAATGTCTTGTGAAAAATATGTTATTTGTGTAAAAATGTATAAATCCAAATGAATGATTTAAATAACGCTACGCCATGTAATATAATACAAGCACTTATATATAGGAAGTACCCGCGGCGTATCCACCATGCTTGTATCACATTACACACGTCTCGTTACTCAAATCACTTACCCACATAAACCACCAATGTAAATTGCCCATGTCTAAACCGTTGTCAAATGTCAATCAAGTATTGTGTAAACAAAATGTCATGTATGGCAAGTGAAATATGTAACAACCAAACCATAGGTAAGAATGCACAAACAATGTACTAAGTATGCGACGGATGGACATACATAGCATGATACCAAGTATAAGATGTCTTGTAAAACGATGTACTAAGTATGATGAACATACATAGCATGAAATGTTATGTAAAACGATGTACTAAGTATGCACACAATGGGCATACATAGCATGTGATGTAAAATGTACTAAGTATGATGAACATACATAGCATGAAATGTTATGTAAAACGATGTACTAAGTATGCACACAATGGGCATACATAGCATGTGATGTAAAATGTACTAAGTATGATGAACATACATAGCATGAAATGTTATGTAAAACGATGTACTAAGTATGCACACAATGGGCATACATAGCAAAAACATAATGAAATCATGTACTAATAGTGTACTAATGAACATAGCAAGCATATGATATAAAAGCATGAAATCATGAAAGTAACAAGTAGGCACATGTGTTTCACCCCAAAATGTTTGAAAAACAGTAAAAGAGGGGTCTATGTACTCACTTGAGGGTGCTTAGAAGTCTTAGGATAACCACCAAGCAAAGCTAGAAGATCACGGAATCAAACGGCACCTATATAGGTATCTACATTAATAAACGGACCTATCGGAGGATCGGGTAGTACAAGGGTTCGTAAACCAAATAAGTATGGGAACTTATGTAATATGGTTTAACAAAGCCTACGTACTAAAACGAAACCTATCCTAAGTGCTTTTGACCCATTACGACCCGTTTAGGTAGCTTACGCCACTTTAACGCGTCGTTTGCGTAAAACGCGTTTGGAATGCCTAACTAGTCCTATGACAAGCAAGATATGCCTTAACATGTTTAATATTGTTGTTAAATCAGTTTAGATGTCAAAAATTTCGTTACATAGACTTAAAATGAATTTATGCGTAAAAAGGGCATTTTGGTAATTTACCTAAGGCATATAAACTACCTATCATATAACTAACTAAACGTCGTGACCATAAGGTATAACCTCGGAAGGTTATTCCCTATACAACTATGGTCACCTAATGTGTTTGGTCGGATCCTAAAGATCGACCAATGGGTCGGGTTCGTAAGCATAAGCGATTGATTAGATCGTTTACCTTTACGACCCTAAACAAGCACAAATCTAAAAGCGACGAGCTAAACATGCTAGAACATGTTTAGTAAAGTTAGAAAACAGGTTTGGTATTAAAACAAACGGTTTTAATACCCTAGAGTAGTTTGGTTACAAAATACGCGAGAAAACGCATTTTGGCCGAAACTACGACTCGTCACTGAGCCTAGATAACGTGGTAATCAGTAGGTATAGTTACTAGGGACTATAACTATCGTGATTACGCTCACGTTATGAAGTTCAAACGAACTTCGCATTGACCATAAACTGGTTAATGCAGAAAGTCAAACGCAGTTTGACTTTAACGCTAAAACGAATGAAAAACGCGAAAGAATACTTACAGAAGGTCCCCACAAGATTCGAACCCGATTCACTCTCAGGTAGGAAGCATATACTTCCACTTAGAGAGTGTAGAATCAGATTCAAATGTGAGGAAGAATGAAATGGGTGAGGGGTATTTATAGATTTCCTTGAACCGTTAAGATCGTTCGTCGAAAAACGTGATTTGATCTAGACCTTACATGTGGGCACATGGTTTTCAAAAACCATGGGAGCCCCTAATGTGGACTATGTTCATTGAATACCATCCCATGGTTTTGCAAAACCATGGGTGAAAACCATTAACACTTCAAAATGGACTAGATTCATTGAATCTGCCAGAAATTTCAAAAATGGTCCCTACACTTGTAAAACTTGATTTTTTTTGGCACTTTTAAACCCCTTTAACCTCATTTCAAGGCTCTAAAATGATATTAAAGTATAGGGAACTTAAAATATGCTCAAAGACATCACGGATGTCGGTTCGTTTGGTCGTACAGTTGCGTTATTCGCTTAATTACGACGGGAGTCGTAACGAACGCAAAAACGATCCAAATTAAGCGACGAATGGAATTTATCATACCAAACACTAAAATAAAATATTTTAATGCTTACATAAATTTTTGGAAGTCCGGAAGTATTCAGAACGTAAAATATGCGCGAAAATGCAAACTTATGCACTTTTTGACGCTTTTAGTCCCTGAATGAGCATAAAGTTTATTTTTGCGCACCAAACACCTCAAAGCCTATTTCTAAGCTATGTAAAGAATATTTAGGGCATAATTAACTTATGATCAAGTTCCGGAAGGTCTGTTACAGTACAAATTGACATACTTTCGCAGTTTGTCGAATTTAGTCCCTGTAAGCGAATAAACTTGATTTTGGCATACCAAACTATCCAAAACTTATTTCTAAGTTATGTAATGGTTATTTAAGGTATGTTAAGCCTGTTTCACTGTTCCGGGGTGTTTGTTGCATTAAACTGGTTATATTTACGCATCAGATCGCGTATAACCTTCCAGAAAGCGATTTAAAGCCCGAAATCGAACAAGAATTGATACGTGCAAAAGATACACATATTTATACAGATCCCAAGTATGAAATACAATATTTCATTGGCTTGGTATTTGTTTGATGGTGGTGGTGACACAGGTGTCACACTAAGTAAAAGATTCATACAACCAAGTTCATCCCCGTGGGGAGCTCCAGTATTATTTGTGAAAAAGAAAGATGGGTCAATGAGAATGTGTATTGATTATAGGGAATTGAATAAAGTTACCATTAAGAATCGATACCCATTACCTAGAATTGATGATCTTTTTTATCAACTCCAGGGAGCTAGGTATTTTTCTAAGATAGACTTGCGCTCTGGATACCATCAGTTGAAAGTACAAGAAGAAGACATACCTAAAACTACTTTCAGAACTAGGTATGGTCATTACGAGTTTACAGTCATGCCCTTTGGACTAAGCGGTGGGAGACAGTGAGGTGGAGGGATTCCGGTGATAGTTTTTGTAGAGAGATTGGGTTGTGATGTTGGGTTCAGATTACATTGACAGAGAAAGAGTTTAGATTTTTTTTTTTTTAGTTTTATAGATATAGTCCCTCAATAATAATAAGTGTTTACAAAATAACCCTTGGAAGGTGAAATAACAAGTATGCCCTCATGTGCAAAGCACATGATCATATTTAACCAAAAAATCTGACTGAGTTAGGCTCAAAGGACAAACCGTGCAAGATTTTGAAACATTAAGTACAAAACTTGTCAACTTTTGCGCTAAAGGACAGCGTCTGTAATATGATGTAAACATAAATGACAAAACTTGTAATTTACTCAAAATTAAATCAAGTCAACCAATTAAAACACAACATTACTATAGGTTTGCAACAAAAAAAAAATGCAACACTGTAATTTTAAACTAGGGTAAAATCGTAATTTGTTCGGGCCAATGAGAAGTGTCAGGCAGCTGCCTGGCACTATTCCCCTCCATGGCATTTGTATATATACTAGTTTTTGTGTGACAACCATCAATTTTCGGATATAATTATGCGCAAAACAGACATTAAGACAATTATAAGTGGTGTTTTAAGACGCAAACTAACTTAAATAGACTTTTGGTATGCCTAGGAACGTCTATCCGACTTTATAATACGCGAATGGTGATTTGCGAGAAAACTTCTGAACGTAAAGCGGTAACGAACTGACATCAGATGAAATACCGACAACGCAGACAAATACGAATTTTATACGTATATTTTTATATACACGAATTTGGTTTTGCGAAATTATCATGCTTTCGAACGTCACAAAACGCATACGTGAATGAAAAACGCGACTGCAGGAACACACCGACAATGAAAAGGAAGCATTGAACTCGTGTATCACCTTTTAAAACTGAAATATTATGATATATTTAGCTTCGTAATCGAATTTTAATACTCGTAGTCAAAATCGGATCGAAAAACGGATTAGAAACGACAACCGAGGCATTTTTACGCGATTTTAACGCAACCGACGAACGAACGCGCCAAACGTTGACTACCGACACTATTTTACATACTTTTGACCATAAAATATTGTTTTACGATGTTCCATGAAGTTCATGTTCGAAAACAGGCCTCGTAGGAGCATTTGTGCCGCATAAGACTGGACATGCGTTAATGGGCCTTATATATAATCATCTCTAACCTTCATCTCCGTCCTTTACTGAAATATGTAGAAAGAAATAATCAGTATGCATAAATGTTGGTTTACACAAAACCAAACAAACTTACTGAAATATGTCGAAAGAAAACGAACAGTAACAAACTGTTATGTAATCCGGATATTATTTTAAAAACAAATTGAACGGTGTTTTAAAAATCTATTTTAAGCTTGTAGGACAACCGTTCAAGAAATAAAATAAAATGACAATTTTATTAATCTATATTCGGATTACAATACATAAATAAGAACTGAACCAAAATACAATACAAATGTAAACGAAGACTATGAACAGATTACAAAGAAATAATGAAAATTAGTAAAATAAAGGCGACTATGGCACTTGAAGTTCACGCTTCCCTTAAAACAGATTTCGGGCCACCCAGGTGAACCCGTCTGTTTCCCAGGGTACAACAGCCATAGCAGATTGTACTGTCGAGGATAACCAAGCACCTGAAAAACTACTTGAAACAAGAGCCCGAAACAAAGGGAAATTTGGGAATTTGTTACTGTTTTTGGGTGATGTCTGGACCATACGAGAGCTCTGTTTTTTTCGTGTATTCTAAACAAAGCACAAAGCTTTGTATATAATGTTGTTTAGAATTCCAAAATCGAAAGGTCGGAATCATGGATGCAAAAGTCGCTAGAAGCTCTCTAGTCGGTCGACCGGGGAGTTGAGAGTACTCGGCCTGCGGAGAGTACTCGGGGAATACTCGGACATATTAAATTATAAAGAAATTAGTTTTCGGAAATTAAATATATGTCAAATAACATTAATTTACTAATATTTTATAACAAAATGCGTAAAAATGATATTTATTCTTTAATATGATAGGCATAGAAATTATGTTATATTTTTATTAAGTCAAACTCGGCCCGAGTTGACCTGCTAGATCCGATTCTGGCTGAGATTGACCAGGTTTGATCGATTCTGAGTAACTAGTCGGAGTTGAAGAAAGTCGCCTCGGTAACCTACCTTGTAGCGACTACTCGGAGAGTAGTCGGCCTTGGAAACCTTGTTTTACAACCATGGTCGGAATTAAATACAGAATTCAATAAAAATTAAGTCTCAAACTTAATTCAACTTTACCGGTAGGAATCTAAAGAGCGCCATCAAAGCACAGGCGCGTGTCAACTGCCTAGGACCCTCCTGGCTACCACCGGGTGTGAGTTGTCACATAAGAATACATTCGTGTAGAGAATTCTAATTATAAATCCACAAAAGATTTATCTCTCCACCTATGTGGGGCAAACTCAATTTCCCACATATTTTTAGTTCTAACACACAAACTTAACGCTCAAGATCTGTCATTCATCTTGGCTTAATTATTAAATAATCATTATATTAACTCATAATATAATATTATTTATAAAATTTCCAACAATGGTTAGTGATTGTTCATGCATTTCACGAGCAGATTGTCGTTGGAGCTCTAAATCCAACATAGAGCAAGTTGTTTCCCAGGAGGAGGAGACACTTTGGTTTATGAATGCTGATGTGACATCGAATTTGGGGCGCAACCCACGAACCAGTTGGGGAACCAAACATTTTTCAGTAACTGGGTTGTCAATAGCAGAAAGCTGGTCTGCAAGTTCACGAAGTCGTTCATAGTAGGCTTCAAGTGACGACATGGACCGTAGGGTGAGGTTGGTGAACTCATGCTCCAATGCAGCGGCTCGAGAGCCTTTGTTATTCAGAAAGATATATCGGGGGCGGGGTCCATGCCTGATAAGTAGTGGATTCAGTGGTCAAGACACGAACCTTAAGCTCGTTTGAAACCGTCTCATATATCCATATATCCACTGAAGGATGATGGCATCAATTTTGACCATGAATCAAAGAGTGGGCAGTCTCAGCACGGGTCACTACCGTCAATATGATTCAGCACATCATATCATTTTGCATGAAGCTCGAACAACTTCATCCAAGATAAGATAAGTATGACACCTTAGTGCCATCCAGAACTCGGATCTTATGTTGAATGTTGGTTACCGTGTAGACGGGATGAAAAGGCTTCTCTTGTTTTTCATTGCCTTTGTCACCCATAGCAAAGAATAGAAGGCCGGAGAAAAGAAAACATGATCGAAAAAATAACTGGTTATTGAAGGCGGTGGCCGGAAAAATTGGGTATAGAGCGTCTGCACTCTGATACCATGATAATGATTCAAAACTCAAGTTGTAACTATTATTTCATAGTCACATATATACAGCAAGGTCTCAACCAGTTAGGAGACAATGAAGGAAATAAAATAGAAAAATCATAACTATTGATATATACAATAAATATAAATTACTAATTAAAAGTCACATAATCATCTATGCAAATAACCCTACGCTAATATTTGAAGGTAATGACTAAAGAAAAAAAGAGTAAATTGCCATTTTAGTTCCTGAGGTTTGTCCAAATTTGCCATTTTAGTCTAAATAGTTTTTTTTTTTTTTTTTTGGTCTCTTGATCCCTGACTTTTCACTTTTGTTGTCATTTTGATCACATACCCTAACTCCATCCAAAAACCCTGTTTTTAAGCAGGGTATTTTGGGGATTTTCATTTTAAATATTTTCAATTGCCATTTTGATTCAATTCTAAAAAATCAAAAAAATTCAAAAAAATCTAAAAAATTCTAAAAAATTCAAAAAAAATCTAAAAAATCCAAAAAATCTAAAAAATCCAAAAAATTATAAAAAATTAAAAAAAATCAAAAAGAAATCTAAAAAATCCAAAAAATTATAAAAAATCCCCAAAATACCCCTGGTTAAATCCCCAAAAAATTATAAATAATCCAAAAAATTATAAAAAATGGCAATTGAAAAGATTTAAAATGAAAATCCCCAAAATACCCCTGGTTAAAAATGGGGTTTTTGGATGGAGTTAGGGTATGTGATCAAAATGGCAACAAAAGGGAAAAGTCAGGAACCTAGAGGCAAAAAAAAAACTATTTGGACTAAAATGGCAAATTTAGACAAACCTCAGGGACTAAAATGACAATTTACTCAAGAAAAAAAATGTGGTTTTCTATTTGGGGTTTTCTATAGTTTGGGACCAAAAAGAACCACATTAAGGACATGGTAACAGGTCCGTACATTTTTGACTGAATACACATGACAGGCCTTTGAAATTAGTAACATCAATGGGCATGATACTTGGCCCAGGTGTTGGTTTTATAAAGAAGCCCATGAATGAAGAGGACCTCAGTTGTTTGGAACATCTATCACCTTGCAATCAGTAGTGAACTATTTCCGACAATCGGTGGCGGACCTAGAAAATTTTTACCAGGGGTGCGAAAACTTTTAGAAATTGTTTATCTGTCGATATATAATAATTTTTTCAACCCGATTCGGATCCGGTCGGGTTATATATCAATTATATGTGTAATAATATTTAAAATATCTGGGCCGGATTGAATCGGTTGTTGTACACTGGTAGGATCGATTGAATTGTATGACGTCAAAAACAATATTTAAATAAAAATATATGTATTTTATATTTTGTAGTTGGATATATAATATTTAAATTTTGATATCATATTTGATTTCAATAAACTAAAGAAACTACAAAGTTCAAAATAGAATTAATAATATTAAATCATTAGCAAAGAAGAAGATATGATATTTACGTATTTGAGATGATAAATATTGGGAGTTAATATTCACACACCCTTTCCGTAGAAAACTATCCGTTGAAGCAATCTTTGGATCCTCAAGTTGAAAGCCAGGTTTACAATACATTGCTAACAAGTAGTCAGATTGTAAGGTAACAGGTTTACAATCCGTTTCCTCAGATTGTAAGTAACAAGTAGTCGAGCTCGAGCTTTGCTCGCAAAATGTTCTAGCCAACTCGATCCCAGTTGTGCCGGCTCGTTAACTTTTTTTTTACAAGTATTGATAATATAAAAAAAATTAACATAGAATTATGTATTATTTTTGTTTTTTTAATCATTTTAAAGAAATACAGACATATTAAAAGTATTATATGTATTAAATTAATCTATATATACTATATAATAAAAAAACCAATGGAGGGACACATGTCATTTATTGGAACCATCTATTTTTTTAGTTTTCTCATCTATATCTCCTACTTAATTATAATTAATATTAATTAAAAGATAATTATAAAATAAAATTTAATATAAATTCAAACAATTTGTATATGAGATAATATAGTCTTTTGAAATATTTACTAGATTTCAAAATTATTTATTTTGAAATTAACAAAATACTACACTAAATATAAATTAATATAATGTAAAGAGTTAAATGTCATTTTAGTCCTGTGGTGTGCTCAACCCATACAATACATGAGTTTTTAAAAATGTAACTTTTTTCATTATTTAACATATAAATTAAATTTACTTAACACATACAATACACGTGGTTCTTAGAGATATAACTTTTTTATTATTTAATATATAAAATTACATTTATTCAACCGATGTAATAAACGAGATTTTTAAAGATATATTGTTTTATTATTTGGTATATAAAATTACATTTATTCAACCCGTGTAATAAACGAGGTTTTTAAAGATATTTTTTTATTATTTGGTATATAAAATTATATTTCTTCAACTCGTGTATTACACGGGGTTCTAACCTAATATACTATAATTCGACTTGGTTCATGAGCTCTCAAGCAGAGTTAGGCCAAGCTCGGGCTCGACTCGATAACAAATTAAGCGAAATCGGCTCGTTTACAATAAATAAAGCCCATGGTTTTTCAAGCGAATCACAGGCCATGAGCCTTCTGAACATCCGTAATCGTGCTTGGGGCTCTGGTCTTTTTCAAGTTAACAGCCCAACAACGAAAAACCCACCATCTCAATCAAAACCCCCCAATCTCCGTCAACAACGGCGGCGCCGGTGGAGTTCCCGCCCCATTCTTCTGTCTGAGCCTTTATTCTTCCTGTAAGTTTGCTTATTCAATTCTCTGTTTTTACAATGGGTTTTGATGTTTGTGATCTGGGTGTTTTGATTTTGTTTGTGTAATGTTGAGAGTGTTGTGATTTGGGTGTTCTGTGTTTGCGATAAGTTAATTGATTTTGTTCGTGTAATGTTGATAAGTTAAATGCTTTTTTTAAGTGGTGGAGAAGGGGTTCTCAAGATAGAATACAGTGAATTGATAAATGGTGTAAGATTGTGTAAAAAGTTTGTATCTTGATTCTATAATTAGCTTAGAAAGTAGAAACTGGTTGAATAAAGGAAATGTTAAATAGTTGGTAATGAAGATTTCCGGATTGTAACATGGGGTTTAAGGTAATTTACATATATGGCCAATTAGTTAATTTGTTTACGTAATACTGAGAGTGTGGTCATCATCATCATCATACTCAGTAAATCTCATCAATAGCAAAGCTAAGGTAGGGTCTGAGGAGGGTAGATGTAGACAGCCTTGCCTCTACCCCGTAGGAATAGAATAGAGAGGCTGCTTCCAATAAGACCCCCGGCTCTATTGTAGTTTTGTATCAAGCCTTGGACCTAAGACACATAACACTCAAACAATCGGGACAGAGACTGATTGGTGCATGTACCCCCATGTCTTTCAGCTATCAACGTCACCACATGATGCATGATTAACCATCCGCCGCTTTTAACGTTATTTTCACGAAATTAGTAAAATAACGTTAAAGTTAGTACCATTTCACTTTTGCCCCCCGAGCGCCCACACATATATACATTCACACCGCAAGCGGGGCATAAAATGACTACTTGCAGAGTGTGGTAGTTATTTAATATATTACTTTTTTTTTTTCAACTTGCAGTGAAGTGATCATCAAAATAGAATGATTCAGTGATTGCAAATTGAATATAGGAAGTGTTAAATAGTTAGTAATGAAGATTTGGGAACTATGAAACCATGTTTTGAGGTTAGATATGTTTGAAATTGCGTATAAGTAAATACTTTAGTTAACTAAAATCAGTAACTGGATTGTGTTATTTCTTAACTGATACAATGATTTGGTTGAAAGTAAATTCTAATTAGTTCGAATGTGAGAGAATGAAGAAAGTTAACGGGGTTGAACCGTAGAAGAGTCAATCAAAAGATAGGATTAGTTTATTTAGTATGTTAATTGGTCGAATGGTTTGTTTAATTGCATGTTTACCTCCTTCTTTAAATTCATAGGTTTTAGGAGTTTTGAGTCGAAGAAGTCAGGAAGTCATTGAAATGAATAACTTGTTAGGGTCTATGTATAATTTGTGTGCAAGTTTATTGAATAGAAGAAAACGTCCTGATCCTTGTTTTGTTCACAAAAAAAAATGTTGAATCCTTCTTTTGCGTGAAATAATAAATCTTGCAAAAAATTTCTGCTGAATATTGAATTTTATGTATGAAACAGTTGGAAGCTATCGTTTTTCCTCTTTGCCTCACTTTTCTAATGTATAGGGGGTCGTTTATTCTCAAATTTATATCAGTTTGGAGTTCATGGACCAAACATGGGGACCGCCAGATAGATGTATCATTTCATGGTATAAAGAGTGGTCTGCAAAACCTCATTAACTGGATCGTTTCAGCTGTTTACAAGCAACGTAAACTTTATATTTACAACGTTTATGTTTCAGATAAATATAACAATTTTCCACCATTTTAACAAATGTTTAACAACGTTTCTGTTTCTTTGATAAATTCTCTATATTTTTCTAGTTATAAATAAATTTTCGTTATTTGGTAAACTTTATATTTACAGCTCACTTGAACCACTTATTGGAGTTCTACATGCAACAAAATTCCAGCTTGCTGAAAGCTTCCATGGTTGTAGGTATGTTCGACCCATTTGACCCTCTGTAGCTATTTTTTAGTTTTTTACTCGTTTGACCCGTTTGTGATTTGGGGATTTTGTATTTTTGACTAGTTAATTAATTCGTTTATGTAATATTGAGAGTGTTGTAGAAAAGTGATCTTTAAAAAGTTTATATCTTGATTCTATAATACTATATGTGTCTCATTCATGTTCAACTATATGTGTCTCATTCATGTTCAATACCCGTGTTAACATGGCACATTTTACCATCTTCGTAGGGATGGGGTCACATCTTCCCCATGAATTTGCGAAATGAGGGCGGCAAGCGGTGTTCCGTGTGACCCCGCTCCACGTCAGCACTCCGCAATGCCTCACCGCATGTTAATGACATACTTTTATTAAGATCGGAGAATTTTTTTTTTTTTGGACACTTATATCCCCGGAAAGTAACAAAGAGATCGTATTTCATAACACAATTCAATAATATCAAACGTTTTAAAAATAAACAACAATATCCAAATTAATGTCCAAAAACTTTTAGATGATAAAAAATGAAGTAAAATACTAACGTCCGAAATTGCATACGGATACCACGTCTTCAATCCATTGCATTGATCAACAAATCACATCATCCATATTTGATCCTGTAATGATAAGTAATAACTAATAAATAAATTTAAATGAATGAGCAAAAGATTTAAACTTTGTTCATGGAACATGTTGAAAGAAAAAAAATATGTAGACTATAATCTAATAGATGATAAGATGATCATGTTGAAAGAAAAGTAAAATAAAACATGAAATACACGCATTAAGGTTACCTTGTGTATAGAGTGCCAAGTGCAGTCACCAATCATCTTTCGTTAATCTCATCATCGCCGTCCTCGTCCACGTCCTCGTCATCGTCATCATGTCCAGATACTTCCCACCACCTAAATTGAAAAAAGTAGATTTCACGAACTTTTGTTAGCTATATTAATTCAAACAAATTTAGTTTGCTAGCAAATCGCATGCATAATGAAACAAATAGTGAAGTTTTGTATGTGTAATTTTTATATATCTTTCTAAAATATTATATGGAACATAGCAAAGGTCATTGTATTGTTTAGAATTTTCTTCCATTGTAATGATATTAAGAAAATAATAAAAAATACTGAAATTTTTTAAAAAAATTTCTTCCACTGTAATGATATTTAAGAAAATAATAAAAAAAATACTGAAATCAAAAGCAACGTCCAAGCAAAATCAATTTTCTAAATAAGAAAATTTCACTATTGTTTTTTTTTAAAGAACGTGAGACTTATGTAGTAAAAAGGTTAGAAAAAAAAAGAATAAAGGAGATAAATCTTACAATGGAGCTTGAATACTTAGATCGGGAATGTGAGAAATTTTATGCCAATCTTCACCCTTCTCTCTTTCACACCTTTTCCTTAGATGTTTACACCCTGTTATCTCAAGTTTGTTTAGATCCTTGAAACTCTGAATCTCATCCGGTAGAGAAAGTAATCCATTACAATCTTCAATTCTCAACTTTCTGATGCTTGGAAGATTACACGGTAAAGAAATTAATTTGGAACAACTTCTCAATTCTAAATCCTCCAGTTTTGGAAGATTATCTGGTAAGGAAATTAATCTCCAACAATCTGTTACTTCTAAAACCTTGAGGTTTGGAAGATTACACGGTAAAGAAATTAATTCCCCACACGAGAAGATCTGTAATCTTTGTAAACTAATAAACAAATCCGTGTTGTCTACTGACATGTTTATATCATCATCGTGAAAATACTTCAAAGAATACATGAACGACAACTGAATAACCCTAAGACTGGGGAGTCTCCCAAGTGGTGGAATATGCTCACACTTCTTACATCGAGAGAGAACAATTTCAACCAAATTCCTTAAATTGTCCATCCAACTTGGAGAAATGGTCTTTCCCAAGTAATTACACATTTCCAGTGTCTCTAAAGATGGATTTGGCTCTAATCCCTCAAGAACCTCTTCCATGTATCCAAACATTTCTCGTCTACTTTCGTCCCAGAAGTTGGGACGACTGTAAAACCAGTTTAACTCCAAACGCGACAGATTTGTTTTGCATATGAGATTGGCACTCTTGGCCTCACTTAAACCTCCAACATTCTTAAGTCCTTCTATCTTCAACTCCCCCTCAAGAAGATTTAAATCCCCCAATTCACTTATTTTGGCCCCTCTCTCCTTACCAACAGGAAATCGTGGAAGCATTCGAAGATTAGTTAGTTTCTCGATTCCAACCGGCAAATATCGAAGTGAACGACATCTATTGATGTCCAAACGTTGAAGGTTAATCATGTCTTTTAGGCCGCCAGGTAAAACTTCTATACCCGAGCCTAATAAGGTCAAGTATTTCAGATATCTGAGCTTGCAAATCGATTCAGGCAACTTACGCAATCTGCTACACCAACATAAAATCAACACTTGCAAGTTTTGGAGATACATAATCGACTCAGGTAAAGCTTCTATCCATGAATTTGATAGATTCAAGTATCTCAGATGTTTGAGTTTACAAATTGATTCTGGTAATGTCCTTAACTCCGGAAAAGCCAAGTGTAATACCCTTACATACATGTGGTTGAAAAGTTGACTAATGCAACCTTCATCCTCCTCCCCGAACATGAATATTGACCTTAATGATGTTAACTTTTCAAAATCCTCAGATGATAAAATTAACTTTTCATCCGGACACGACGAGCTCAAATGAAGCACCTCATCTGGGATTTTAACCTCGTTACAAGCAGGCTCTATAACTAAACAATCATGTTTCATTACATGCCGTGCCATGTCATGCACTAGATCATGCATTTTACATCTATCATAACCATCCACCTGGAAGAGGGATTTCCAAACCAAACAATTAAAACTTTCTTCTCCAATCACATACAAGTTGTCTGTTTCTTCTCTGGGCAGAATGAAACCGTTTGCTACCCACAACAAGATCAGTTCATCTTTTTTTAGTTCATAGCCTTTAGGAAACAAACAAAAATAAGAAAAACATCTCTTTATATGTGGAGCCAAGTTATCATAACTTAACTTTAAAGCAGGCAAGACATTATTTTCTTGTAAGTTCCATATGTTACTATCTTTCACACGTTGCCAGTCGTTGCTACTACTTTTTGACCACATTAAGCTGCCCAAAGTCTTCACCGCCAAAGGCAGCCCATTACATTTCACAACTATTTCCCTTCCAATAGGCTCTAGCTTACGTATGTCATCCCCCACTCTTCCTTGTGCAAAAGCATGCTTCTTAAATAATAACCATGAGTTCTCTTCTGATAAACATCCCAATTGATGTCGTAGCTCGCCAGCCTTAGCCATCATTCGACAAGTTGTCTCCAACCGTGTTGTCATCACAACAATACTTCCTTCTGCCCCACAACTTAATGTTCCACTTAAGGTTTTCCATTTCCCCTCTTCGTTCTCTTCAGCCCAAACATCATCTAGTACAATTAAGAATTTCCTTCCCACTAACTTGTTTCGGAGGGAGGCTTGCAATGTATCCAGCTGTGTAAGTGTACACCCAGATTCATCTACGGACTCGATGATTTTCTTTATAATCTCGTTAACTTGGAAGTTTTGAGACACATACACCCAACATCGTAAGTCGAAATATTGATCAACCCTCTCATGGTTATAGACTAATTGAGCTAAAGTAGTCTTTCCCAGGCCTCCCATACCCCATATACCATACACCAGAATCTCACCATTGTCATATTTTCCTATATCTTTGTTGCATATCGTTCTAGTTACCATCTCCACCTCTTCATCTCTTCCTAAAATCTTTGAAGAATCAAGTATAAGCGAGCTAGTTTCCCTATTAGGCATCTCACCTTCAACTCCCACATCTAGATGACTTGTGTCACTAGAGGTCAAGTTAAACTTAAGTCTCTTAGATGCAATATCATCCAGTTTCGTTCTTATGGCTTTAACTTTGTGAGCAGCCTTAACACGAAACTTAAATTTGGAGAATG
The DNA here is from genome assembly GCF_002127325.2 of Helianthus annuus. NCBI lineage: Eukaryota > Viridiplantae > Streptophyta > Magnoliopsida > Asterales > Asteraceae > Helianthus > Helianthus annuus. Next base: position 143,908,136 of record NC_035433.2, read on the forward strand.
AGGCTCTTACCTTGTATTTGATGCCTACTTTGATTCCTCTTTCGATGTCTATCTCTTTGTTTAGACTTCGCAGCAAAGCTTCAGTAGAGATACCATCCAGCACATTTTCTACCTTCAGGGATGCAGATCTGAGACGTCGAAGCCATAACTCTACAGCCTTTTCCTTGACTTGTTTCTCTTCTGCATCTTCAAGAACAGCCTGGATCTGCTCGAAATCTTCCTTGAGAGCCAAAATATCACCTTTGAAACGCCGAAGGAGACCAAACTCTTTGATAAGTTCAGAAGTCAGTATCCCCAACACTTCCTTGACAAGAGCCGAAACAGCTGCATCTCCCATGATTAATACTTCAGAATATTAGAATCAGAGAAAGATCGATGGTGATCCAAAGCAAGAAAGTGAAGAAAAGGTGAAGGCAATTCAACAATTGCAGTCCATATAATTGATAGCTTTCTATAAAGACATGCCAACCCACAATTATATTATAAAAGGAGAGAATCTTTTTCCCACTAACCAATTGTTAAATCCATTTGCATAATACCGTTAACTATTTCTTATTATTTTCCTTTGTTTTATTATGCTGCAATTATAGGTGATAGAAACAAGGATTAGGATCAAATACAAAGGATCCTAATTGTAAGAAGTGTAAGAAGGATTTATAGAGTGATAAGTGTCCAGTGTTGGGGGGGGGGGGGGGGGTTAGGTTTTTTGGTGAGGTATAGTTTTTTTTTTTTTTTTTTTTCCGGGGAGGAGGGGGGGGGGTTAGGTTTTTGGGTTGGGAGGGGGGGGGGTTAGGTTTTTGGGTGATGGTGGGGTGAGGGTGGGTGTTTAGGTTTTTGGTGGTGATGTAGTGGGTTTAGTTTTAGGTCATTGGACACTTGTCACTCTATAAATCCTTCTTACACTTCTTACAATTAGAAGCCTTTGTAGAATAACTTGACCCATAGAGACAATATTATATCACAAATCAGATAATGGTATCTTAATAGCCATGATTGCTCTTTACAGAACATATTTTATAGTAATGTAGATAAATAAACATAAATAAAATTTATGGTATGTTGTGTGTTCAGTTAACAGTTTGGAAGAAAGAAAACTTATGGTGATCAATATTTCATTTGTAGGCAAATAACTGAATCAAACTAGAGCTGAACTTTGAAATCTGCATTCAGTTTTCGGTTTGGGTTTTACCCAACCTTGGTCATCTTCTATTTCACGAAATATAATTATGGGGTGTTCATGGTTCGGGTTTGACCCAAACCACTAACTGCAATTTAAGGGAACACCAAACCAAATCGGCCAGCCCAGCTGAATTGGCAGTTTAACGGTTCAGATTTGACAATTTAAACCCTTTTTTTCTTTTAAAAATCATTAACTTGTATTAAAAACTTTGACATGATAAAAGATGGTTAACGTTTAAAATACATATACTTAACGTAACTCCATCATCGTCGTCATCATCATCATCATACTCAGTAAATCCCACAAATAGCAAAGCTAAGGTAGGGTCTGAGGAGGGTAAGATGTAGACAACCTTACCTCTACCCGTTAGAAATAGAGATACTGCTTCCAGTGAGACCCCCGGCTCGATAATAGTTTTGCATAAAGCCTTGGACATAAGGCACATAAAATTCAGCAATTAAGACAAATGCCGATCAGCGCATGTACTCCCTTGTCTTTCGGCTATCAACGCCACCACATGATGCATGATTAACCCCTCTTTTAACGTTATTTTCACAAAATTTAGTAAAATAACGTTAAAATTAGTGCACTTTCACTTTTGCCCTCCGAGCGCCCACACATATATACATTATACGCGCATACCGCCAGCGGGGCGTTTATATACTTAACGTAACTACGTATTTCAAAAACTAATAAAATACAAATAATAAAAATTAAACTGCCAGTGGTTGCATGCCCCGTTCCAAATTCCAAATCCGGACCAAATCGTTAAACCACCATGGCCGATTCGGTTTCATGGCTGCCCAGGCCGGATCGTTAAATCGCCAAACCGTCAAAACCGAACTGTGAACTACACCTTTCAGATCTCAAACCAGCCAAACTAGTTGACTTGTTTGGGTTGGGAATGACAGCCGGTTTAAACGCCACACATTGTACTGATGTAGCCTAAGATGACTTGTACTTTGTACAATATAAGTTGTTCATTTTGAAATCATTGAATTCAGACTAAAATGTCGATACACGCAGATAAACAAATAACTGATCTGCATGGCAAACAAGAAGATCCATTCTGGACAAAAACTCTATGACTGAAAACTATCTTGAAACCAGTTGAAGGATATATCCTCTGTAGCCACCTGAGATCATTAACCATGTCAAAACCAGCTGATGAAAACAACATATAATAAAAAGTAGAGTAAACTTCCGTTTTGCTCCGTGTGGTTTGGTCACTTTAACGGTTTTGCTCCAAACCTTTAAAAATAGCCATTTTACTCCCTGACGTTTCGGTTTTTTTGCCAGTTTGCTCCCCGCCTCTAACTCCATCCAAATTGTTTGTTTTTTCATTTTGCTCCCCGCAGGGAGCAAACTGGCAACAAAACCAAAACATCAGGGAGTAAAATGGCTATTTTTAAAGGTTTGGGGCAAAACCGTTAAAGTGACCAAACCACAGGGAACAAAACAGAAGTTTACTCTAAAAAGTATTAAAAATTGGTTTTGACGTTTATAAGGTTTACATTTGGTGATGGCTGATAAGCAAATTCATAGTCTCTAAGTCCAATAACAGTAAGTGTGCCAGCATTCGCAATTGTCGGTTCTATCATTGTACAACGCTGGAGAAGTAAGCGGAAACAAAAGATATACAAAGCTTATAGCCCCTGCTACAAATCCCACGCTCACCAACCCTGAAATTTCCACTCAAAAAGTTGTCAATTTTATAAAATATTTAGCCATAAATAAACCAATAAAATAACTGTGTATATGAGTATGTGTTTCGTTACATGTTCTTCGTGAAAAGAAGGCAGGAAGTCCCATGATGTTGCAGAAAATATGTGACACGAGTGGCGCTGCTATATGTCCTGCAATTAACAAGAAAACTACACGTGAGCTGAAACCGAAATAACCGACCCATTTGATTAACCGATTGTTCAATTTTGATTTTTTTTTTAATAACCGATTATCACCAACCAGTTCGAACAAAGAGAAATGATGCATATGACCCAAATATCACTGTGTAGCCAAGCTGGAAACCTGAGAAATATTACAAATATATTTTACGAGTCAGCAATCAACACATGATGTTTTCAACTTTTCATGGCCAATATAATTAAAACTCTGAAAAGCAAGTGTAGGTCCCTGTTTCGCGGAGGATTACGAACCTAAACCTTGTTATACAAACCTACTAGCGAGTGCGGAATCCAAGCTAGCAAGCAAACCGAGTTAGTAGCAAGTAGAGAAACAAACACACAAAGATTCACCGATTAACACTAGTCGTATTAATGCAAATGAAGGTTCGGTTACAAGCTCAATGTTTACAGAAGTGTTCTATAAACTCTCTAAGTGTGTGTGTGAGTTCTGGGCAGAATGCTCTCTAAGCTTCTATCTCTCGGGTGTGTGGGAATGGCAGAACTCCAGAACTCCAGAACTAACTCACACTCAACACATGCATGGGTATATATACCCAGCTCAGCATGTCTGGTCGAAGGATTCGAAAGATGGGCCGAAGGATCATCTTTCGGATACAATGCTTTCGAAGGATAAGCAGGGACCTCGAAGGATAGTCTTTCGAGGTCTATCGTTCGAAGCATATCTTTCGATGAGATCGAAGGATCCAAATTATCCTTCGATCTCTACATCATCCTTCGATCAGAACATCTCTCAACATACAATCTGTTGTCCAAGTCAAACCGGAGGATGGTTGACTTGGTCAACTTACAACACAAATCAGGACATCGTTACATAAGACCGAATACAGACAAAGTACAGACACAAGTGCACCAACAGCAAGAAGTGGCAATTTCGACCCACTTACGTTTGAATGGGTCGATTTGTGTAATGTTTTTATCTCTAACGGGTCAAACTAGTAAAACTATAAAATAGCTAAAAGGGGTCAAACGGGTCGAACATACCTACAACCATGGAAGCTTTCAGCAAGCTAGTATTTTGTTGCATGTAGTACTCCAATAAATGGTTCAAGTGAGCTGTAAATATAAAGTTTACCAAATAATGAAAATTTACTTATAAATAAACAAATATAGAAAATATTTTATCAAAGAAACAGAAATGTTATCTCATAACTGAAAGAAGAAGAAAAAATGTTTAAAAAATAGGAATATTGGATTTTAATAATCCCAACTATTCGCCGTTGGCCGCCAACAGTCACAACTTCAAAAATAACCACTGGCAGTCCCAACTATTGACATATTGGCCACCAATGGACCCTGACTAACAGAACCCTAATGCCATTAGTCTACGGTCGCCGGAAAACCGTTTTTATCCAGAAAAAGGTTTCTAAAGGTCTGATCTAAGGTTACAAAGAGGTTTGGGACGAAAATGTTGAGTTTTCCAGCCAAAAAGTTGAGTTTCCCGGCGGAAAAGGAGTTTTCCGGCGACTTTAATAATTAGGGCTTTTACTAGAAAAAGGTTCTCAAAGGTTCATAATAAGCTTACAAAGAGGTTCGGGATGAAAATGTTGAGTTTTCCGGCCAAAAAACGTTTTTCCGACGACCGGAGACTAATGGCGTTAGGATTCTGTTAGTCAGGGTCCATTGGAGACCAATATGTTAAAAGTTAGGACTGCCAGTGGTTATTTTTAAAGTTGTGACTGTTGACAACCAACAGCGAATAGTTGGGATTATTAAAATCTAATATTCCTAAAAAATAACTTTTATTAAACACTATAAATAGTAATTACTAGATCCTTTACATGAGTTATGTTTTTTAAAATGCTAAAAAAATGTAGGACTTACCTAGGCTAAAAAGAACAGGAGAGAGAAGTATTACTGTATATGCTTTAAATCCTCCACATAGAAGTAAAGATATCATACAACCTCTGAAAACTAACTCTTCCGTAAGGGGAGCCTGTGAATTATATAATACAAGAAAATCACTTGGATGATAAAAAGTAATTACAACTTTAAAAATAACTGAAATAGCAAACTGACCACAATATACATTCTCCAAACTGAAATATCGTAAACAGCTGAAACCATCCAGTTAATGAGGTTTTGAAGACCACTCTTTAAGCCATGAAATGATATATCTATCTGACGGTCCCCATGTTCGGCCCACGAGCTCCAAATTGATAAAGTTTTGAGGATAAACGAGCCGATATACATTAAAGAAGTCAGGCAAAGAGGAAAAACCACAGCTTCCCACTGTTTCATACATAAAATTCCATGTTCAGCAGAAAATTTTAGCAACTCACTAACCCTTTTTAATCTGCAAATTATGAAAAATGAATAAGTTGATGAAAACCATCAACCGCGCGCATTATCTATACAAACAAATTGAATACTCACCGTGTGGTGTAGACGGATACCATAAGCACTAAGCAAGTAGGACATGTTCCACCTCTTTATCTGAATGGATCAAGAAATACGGTGACATGTCAGCTTCCCAAAAAGGAAAATATAGAATTAAGAACATATTTTATTGCAGGATTTTGCTTGACATGAACCTCAGTTCTAGACTCACACACACTGCTTGGTAAGGTATTTCAACTCTAGAGTTCAGGTCAAACGTCTTATAATGACTTCTTGACAATGAATTACTTTCTGACAGGTTAATGGGTCTGGTGGGTTGAGTCGAGTAACGCTTCAAACGAAAATCCTATTTAATATTGTTCAAGTGTTTTACATTAATAATCTATATATTTAAACCAATTTTTTTCCCATTCGTGAGACAATGATGGTTTATTTGAAACAAAAAGTTTAAGTAAAGTGGTTCAAAAGTTCACTTACTTATTATAACATAAGGTTCATAGATACTAATAGTGCACGAGGATGAAGTAACTCGAGGTTATTGGAATGAATCTAATGAGAAAGAGAGATCGGAATGTTTTCTGTTGTTCTTAATTGAATTGGTAAACGTAAATGATACATATTTGGTTCTATATATACATCAGAGAATGTTTTAATAACTACCCTAACTTAGGATATAATAATAATAATAACAATAACAGCATAACCTATATTATATCTAATATGAATTTATAGTAATATGATCTAGCTTAATATGATAATCCGTCTAATACCCTCCCGTAAGCTAGATCAACGCCGTAGCTGATCCTTCAGATATGTTCACCGTTGAACTGTAATAGATTCTTTAGACGTGAAAATACTTTGAACTGCAGCGCCTTCGTGAGTACATCTGCAATTTGATTTCCGGTGGAACAGAAACGAACTTCAATATTGTTACTCTTGATCAAGTCTCGGATGAAATGATACTTGATCCTTATATGTTTACTTTTGCCATGAAACATAGGATCTTTGGCTAAGCATATTGTGGATTTATTATCACAATAAATAATCACAGGATTTTTAACTTCTTCATGCAGTTCGTCTAAAATCCCTTTGAGCCAGAGTGCTTGACAACCAGCCAAGGAGAGAGCAATATACTCTGCTTCTGTTGATGATAACGCCACTACCTTTTGTTTCTTTGATTGCCATGCTATTGTTCCTGTTCCCAATTGAAATACATACCAGGATGTACTTTTACTGTCATCAATGTTCCCTGCATAATCACTATCGCTGTAACCGATTAGCGTTCCTTTGCCTCCTTTCGAATATACTAATCCTTGATTTAGTGTTCCCTTTATATATCTAAGTATTCTTTTCCCAGCTTCCCAGTGACTTCGCTTTGGTTGTTCCATGAATTGACTTATTTTGTTTACTGCAAACATTATATCCGGTCTGGTATTGGTTAAGTACATAAGACTCCCAACCAATCTCCTGTATAAATTAGGTTCTACTTCATCATCTGGATCTTGTTTAGTCAAACGTAAACCATATTCCATGGGAGTTGAAATTCCTGAGCAGTTCATCATGTTGAACTTACTTAATAGGCTCTTTGCATATTGTTGTTGGGATAGAATGATATTCCCATTGTCGAACGAAACTTCCATACCCAGAAAGTAGTGTAGGATTCCCATATCAGTCATTTCAAACTCGGTTTTCATTAATTCCTTAAAGGATTCAATGCTAGATAATGAATCACTTGCAATAATAAGATCGTCTACATATAGGCAAATGATTATCTTCTCCTCTTTTGACATTTTGATGAATAGAGTATGTTCATAAGTGCACCTTTTGAATCCATGAGTGGCAAAATATCCTTCTATTCTACTATACCATGCTCTCGGAGCTTGTTTTAGCCCATATAAAGCCTTTTTTAGCTTACACACCTTTCTTTCCTTACCCTTTACCACATATCCTTCCGGTTGTTCGACAAAAACTTGTTCTTTTAAATATCCATTTAAAAAGGCTGTTTTTACGTCCATTTGATGCAAATGCCAACCGTGGTGTGCTGCTAATGCTAAAACAAGTCGAACTGTGTCAAACCTGATGACTGGTGCAAAAACATCTTGATAGTCTATTCCGTACTTCTGATTGTAACCTTTCACGACCAACCTTGCTTTGTGTTTACTAATCTTCCCATGTTCATCGTACTTCGTTTTATATATCCATTTGACACCAATTGGTGTTTGGTTTAAAGGTGGATCTACTAATTCCCATGTATCATTCTTTATAATTGATTCCATCTCTTTATCCATGGCATCTTGCCATATCGCTTCTTTACTTGCTTCAACATATGTTGTTGGATCCGTATCTGCATATAATACAAAATTCACCACCCCGCTCGTGTTTTCTTGACTTTTCCTATAGAGTTCTCTTACTTGTGCTTCAGTTAATTCTGCTGTATCTTGATATACTTGAGTTATCGATTTAGTTCTAATAACTTCATTCTCAGAGTCTGATGAGGAATCATTACTTTCATTGTTTCCAGCTTCTTCGCTATCTCCAGGACCTTCATTGTGATTTCCCGGTATTTCTGCTTCTATGTTAGTATGTTGCACATCATCTTCATCATTTGTTATTGGTAGACCGATCTGATCGTCCACTGCTACTGCTATGTCTTTGTCATCTTCACTTGTGTTACTTATTTCTATCCTAAGTCCACCATCATTTTCTTTATAGGTCGCCCAATGTTGATTTTCGCTGAAAATCACATCTCTACTTATAATCATCTTGTTTGTTATTGGGTTGAATAACTTGTATCCCTTGCTGTTTTCACTATACCCAACAAAGATAGCCCGCTCAGTCTTATCATCTAACTTGGAGCGATTTTGCTTGGGGATATGTACATATGCAATACAGCCAAACACCCGTAGATGATCTACATTAGGTTTTCTTCCACTCCATGCTTCTTGTGGGGTTAACTTTGGCACACTCTTGGTGGTTGCACGATTTAACAGGTAGGTGGCACAGGCCACTGCTTCAGCCCAATAAGCGTTCGGTAGCTCTTTCATTTTCAACATACTCCTGCTTAATTCCATTAAAGTTCTATTTTTCCTTTCGGCCACTCCATTTTGTTGAGGCGTGTAACTTGTCGTTAGTTGATGATGTATTCCATTATTCTTAAGAAAGTTTTGAAATTCATGTCCACAGTACTCTCCTCCTCTATCTGTCCTTATGCCTTTTATCTTGCGTTCTATCTGATTTTCTACTAGTTGTTTGAAATTCTTAAAATAACGTAATGCATCAGATTTGAGTTTTAGGAAGTATACCCAAGTTTTTCTTGAGAAGTCATCTATAAACGTAATGAAATACTTGCAGCCTCCAATCGATGGTGTGTTCATAGGTCCACATATATCGGAGTGAACCAATTGCAGTGGTTCATTTGCTCGCCATTTGGCCTTCTTGGAGAATGGTTTTCTGGCATGTTTGCCGAAAACACATCCCTCACATACATGCTCCGATTTGTTAATCTTTGGCAGCCCATTAACTATTCCATTTTTCCCCATATCGTATAAAGTTTCAAAATTTAAGTGGCCATATCTTCTATGCCATAATGTCGAGTTGTCTTGTGTAGTCATATTGTATACTCTTGGTACCACATCATGATTTAGATTCAGCGGATACATTTTGTTTCCTGTCATTTTCACAACACCAATACAACGTCCAGACGAATCATTAATCACACATCCTTTGTCGTTGAAACGCACATCATAACCTTTTTGTACTAGTTGTCCAACACTTAAGAGATTGTGTTTTAGACCTGCTACGTAAAATACATTTGGAATTCGCTTCTCATGACCTTTAATTTTAACATTAACATCGCCACATCCGAGAACTTCCAATCTTTTGTCATCGCCGGTCCTGACTTCCCTTCTTTCTGAATCATTCAGGTTTATAAATAAACTCTTGTTGCCCGTCATATGGTTACTACATCCACTGTCAAGATACCAACAGTCGTTCTTAACTACTTCTTCCGTATTAAAAATCATAAACATTGTGTCTTCGGTTTCATCTTCTGTGTCATCTTTGTGCATCAGCACATTATTTGACCGTTCACCCTCTTCGCGTTTATTGCAGAACCTAGCCGTGTGCCCTAACCTTTGGCAATTATAGCATCTGATCATTCTGTTGAACTTACCCTTACCTTTCCCTCGTCCCCTTTCGGAGTTATCAAATCTAGAAAATCTAGATTTATCATATCCATTACTATGAACTTGGAAAGCCTGTTCCACCGATGTATCATCATCATATTGTCGTAATCTTAATTCATGCGATTGAAGGATACCTAACAATTCTTCGGTGGAAATTGTATTTAAATCCTTCGACTCTTCAATCGCTACTACAACCGATTCATATTTCCTAGTCAAACTTCTGAGAATCTTTTCAACAACGCGTTGTTCTTCTAATCGTTCATCATTCATACGTAATTGATTGACTATTATCGTAATTCGGTTAATATAATCTTCTATGGTTTCAGTTTCCTTCATTCTTAAACTGTCAAACTCACATCTTAGGGTTTGAAGCCTTACCGTTTTAACCCGATTCTCGCCCCTATAGGCCTTGTGTAAAACTTCCCACGCGTCTTTTGATGTTCTACATGTTGCTACGCGTTCAAACACCGTCTCGTTCACTGCCTGGAATATGATATGCAGCGCTTTCTTGTCCCTTTTAACCTTTTCTTTGTAAATGTTCTGTTCACTCTCTGGTGCCCCTGTCGCAATTTCTGTATATCCTTCCTCCACAATCGTCCACAAATCCTGCGATTCCAGTAAAACTTTCATCTGTATGTGCCAATGATAGTAATTTTGTCCCAGTAATTTTGGAGTCTGGGTTTGAATTCCACCATTAGATGCCATATTTGTCGACATTTGATGTGATTGTATGGATTATGAATCGTTGATATTGATATTTGGTTTCGGATCGGTGGCTCTGATACCACTATATTGGAATGAATCTAATGAGAAAGAGAGATCGGAATGTTTTCTGTTGTTCTTAATTGAATTGGTAAACGTAAATGATACATATTTGGTTCTATATATACATCAGAGAATGTTTTAATAACTACCCTAACTTAGGATATAATAATAATAATAACAATAACAGCATAACCTATATTATATCTAATATGAATTTATAGTAATATGATCTAGCTTAATATGATAATCCGTCTAATAGAGGTGAGATTATTTTCAAATCATTTGAATTATTTTTGAAGATGTATGGCCTCTTTGTTAGTAAGAAACAGCTTTTTTAGGGGTTTTATGATCCAAGGAAACGGTTGTTAAGTTGTTATCAACAAAGATGTGTAAACAATACATTGGAAGCCTGTTTTTAAGCATGGTTTAAACTTTTTACTTGGATAATGGGTCAAACAAGTACAAGATAAAACTTAACTAAAACAACAAGTGTTAGATGGTAACGGGTCAAACAAATATAGTACTAAGAGATCAGCTAAAATAAACAGGTCAGACACGTTAGATGAATGATCAATCGGAATTCCACCATTATGCTAACTTCCTAAAACTTTCCAAATAAGGATTAACTTTTAAACAAATCATTCTATTTTGAGGATCACTTATCTACCATTTAATATAAACGAACTATTAAGGACTAGATCACTAGAACAATCCTCAATATTGCAGAAACAAATCAACTAACTAGTCATGAATGTAGGATACCTAGCTAAAATACCAAATTATATCATAGTTGTCAATAGCGGTCACTATAGCGAATAACGCATAGGTCGAAGGTCGCTACAGGGTATCTAGCCATAATAGCGGGATTTCAGTTTTTTTTTCCGTATAAATATCGATTAAATATTGCTATAAAATAGCTGGATTTTAGGTTTTTGTTAAATATTCATGTCAAATAGTGTATATACCAAGGTATTTTGATATAATACACATATAAATAAAACTTTAAATTTTTTTCTAGTATCACTATTTATAAAATAGCGACCGCTATTTATAAAATAGTGACCGCAATTTATCTCTATTCGCTATGTAGCAAGTTGTCGCTATTCGCCATTAACAACTATGAAGTATACATAAGAAAACCCTAGTTATTGATTTTGGTTAATTGAAGTATTAGCTTATACGTATTTTGTTTAGCCTCTTGCCCATTTGGGTCGGGGGTTGGTTCTAATGAAGTTTTCTTGTCAAAAAAAAAAAAAAAAAACTTCTCAAAACATTTTTCACAATTCCCGAATCTTCATTACTAACTATTTTCACAATTCCCGAATCTTCATTACCAACTATTTTTCACAATTCCTGAATCTTCATTACTAAGTATTTAACACTTCCTTCATTCAACCCTTACACGTGCTTTCCAACTTAGTTATAGAATGAAGATATAAACTTTTTAAAGATCACTTCCCTACTATGTAGTTAATATACCGATATATCAGTGATATATCGGTTATCAGTCCCCTGCCGAGACGTCGGTGCAAAATATCGGTATCGATAATATCGACGATATTGACCGATATTTGACCAATATTTGACCGATATATCACCGATTTTCCGGATATCAGTACCTTTCTTCTTAGTTCTACCATTCCTCTTTTCTTCTTATTGTTGCTGTTGGTGCACTTGTGTCTGTACTTTGTCTGTATTCGGTCACAATATAAACGATGTCCTTGTCAGTCCTGTAAGTTGACCAAGTCAACCGTCCTCCTGGTTTGACTCAGTCAACAGTTAGTAAATTGTTTGTATTGTCTGACTCGAAGGATGAGTGATCGAAGGATAATGCAGATCCTTCAATCACCTCGAAAGATATGCTTCGATTGATAGACCTCGAAAGATCAACCTTCGAGGTCCTTGCTGATCCTTCGATAGCATTGTATTCGAAAGATGATCCTTCGGATCATCTATCGGATCCTTCGGACCAGACATGTTGGGCTGGGTATATATAGACCCATGCAGTGTATGTGAGAAGACAGATGCACACATAGAGAGATAGAGAGTTCTTGAGAGCATTCTGTCCGAAACACACTCACACACTTTGAGAGTTTGCAAGTTAGATTTGTAAACATTGTGCTTGTAACCGGAACCTTCATACGTATTAATACATTGGTGTTAATCGGTGAACCCTTGTGTGTTTGTGTTTATACTTGCTTCATCCCGGCTTGCTTGCTAGCTTGGATTCCGCACTCGCTAGTGAGTTTGTATAACAAGGTTTAGGTTCGTCATCCTCCGAAGAGGGACCTACAAGTGGTATCACAGCTTGGCTCTTTACCTTGTTTAAAACCGGGTTGTTCGAGTTCTTGGTGTGTTTGGACATTTGGTTTAGCACCCGTTTTGGTGGTTTTTCGTGTATCTCTAAACTGAAAAACGGTTTCTAAACCTTCGGGAGTGTTCAAGGTTGGGTTGGGTAACTTGAAAACTTGTTTTTAAGTAATTTGGTATTTTCCGCCGAAAATTCCGGTCATATCTCCGGTAACTGGTTCTGGATAAGGTGTTCCATTTTTGGAATATTTTATTTCAAAATCAGAGTTGGTGGGAAAAGGTGAGATCTGACCATTCCTTTTGCCGAAAGTTGACTTTACCAACCCATCACCTTTTCACCAACCTGTCCCATCGTGTCAGTGTGTCAGAAGCTTCCGAAAGATATCCTTCGACTTCGAAAGATCATCTTTCGATCAGAGACAGCTCGACAGATTAGCATCTTTCGGGTAGTCTTTCGAAGTCTAAGCATTATCTTTCGTTTCTGGAATCTTTTTCGAAAGTTAGTTGTCCGAAAGATAAGGATTCATCTCGAAAGATAAGGATCTTTCATTGTGAATCTTTCGAGATCAGTATTCGAGAGATAAAGATCTTTCGAATTGTGAATCTTTCGTGATAATTGCTCGAAAGATAAGGATCTTTCATTGTGAATCTTTCGAAGACTTTGCTCGAAACTCAACAGTAATCTTTCGATCACTGTTGATCCTTCGAACAAGTCTTGATCTTTCGAACAGGTCAATATCTTGCAATTCTTGTCTGTTTGAATTTAACAGTTTGTGTTTGTGAAGGTTTCCATCTATATCTCATCATAATGAGTTGTACAAGTCCTTGGGATTGGAGTTTGAATTCCCAATCTAGTCAAGAACTAACTTCTGCTGATGCTTGGGCGAAGAGTATGTTTCCATCACCATCAATCAGTCCAAGTCAATGGGCTTTGGTATCCAATCAAAGTCAAAGTATTCAAAACCTTTTGATCAGTGAAAGCGAAACGGGCAGCAACAATCGTCCACCAAAACTAAATCATATGAATGACTTTCCATCATGGAAAAACCGCTTTCACACGTATGTTCAAGGGCAAAGCGCTGATCTTTGGACGTGTTTCATCAATCCATTCAATGCAGCTCTTGAGGTTGCTGCGTCCACTTCAGAAGGTTATGCTAACATGCTCGAAAATGACAAGAAGTCTTATGAGTTGGAGAAGAAGGCCTTTGCGACACTTACACAAGCGCTCAATAAATATATTTATCATCAGTTCTCCTACTGCAAGAACACGAAAACATTGTGGGATGCCTTAGTTGCTAGAGGAGAAGGCAATGCAGCTACGCGAAAGTCTCGTCATGATTTGTTGAAGAAAGAGTTTGACTCGTTTCAGTTTTTGGAAAACGAAACTCTAAATGATATGACAACACGGTTCTATCATCTGATCAGTGAAATGTGTGCTTATGGGGTTATTGCTACTCAACAAGACATGGTGAACAAGTTTGCTGACGCGTTACCTCCAAAGTGGAGTTCTTTCATTGAGTTGTTGAAGCACACTGGAACTCTAGACACGGTTAATATCTATGAATTCATTCAGAAACTGGAACATAAGAATGAGGAGGAAATCAGGAAAGCTAAGCGAGCTCCAGTTCCTCAGAATACAGAAATGTATCTTCCAGGCTTCGACACTTTGGCAAGATCCGCTGCAGCTCAGCAACCTAAACTGCAAACTGCTTTCGTGTCCAACACAAGTTCTCTTCCTTTTCCTCAGACCAATCCTGCTCCGGGTTTTGATCCGAGATCTTACATTCCAGTTCCATCACAGCCACCAGTTCAACCACAACAGCAAGCTCATTTTACAAGCAATCCTCCACCTTCAAACCCTAACACTGTTCGTGTTGACACTTCAAATCTTTCCCAAGTTAGTATAGAAGTTGCAAAGGAGCATGTAGAACTGATCAATACTATGGTCAGTGCCTACTGCGGGTTAGTTGCAGGTCAGATTGGAAACATCAACATGACACATGAAGATTATCAACAGATCGACAAAGATGAAATGGAGTTGATGGATATTAAGTGGGCGTTTGCTAGTGCAGTTAGAAGAGCCAAAGACTTCATGGCTCGTACTGGTAGGACTTCGTTGGAAGGGAAGAAAGATACGAAGTATGGGTTTGATATTAATGCTGTCACATGCTTTAATTGTGGCGAGAAAGGGCACTTCAAACTTGAGTGCACTCGGCCAACAAAACAAGGCAATCACAACCCATTCAGAAACCAAGACAGGAGGATAGTGGCAGTCAACAACACTCAGAATCAGCCTGGACCTTCAAATACCAATCGAGCTTTGACAGTTCAAGCTGATGAAGGATGTAACTGGTCTGTGCAGTTTGGTGATGGTGATCAAGGAAGTGGGACAGCTCTTTATGCAAAGATCATCAATCAATGGTCATCTGAAAGTGATGACAGTTCTGGTTATTCTGGGAGTTCTGATGAGGAAGGCTCTGTTTCTGGGGATAATCAATCAGAGTCTGAGTCTGATGTGAAGGAGGAAGCAAGTTCTGGTATTGAGGAGTTATTAAATGAAGCTGATGAGCTGAAATGTCAGAAATCAATTCTGATTAGGAGGGCTGCTACTGCATCAAAGGAAATGGAGAAGTTCTTTTCTGAAGATGGAGCTTTTTCCTTTCAAACTGCCCTTATGGCAAACATCTCAGCCTCTTCAAGTCAGGTAACTTCTGAACCTCCTGCTCCTAGAGTTTGTAAATCATGTGCTGACATGAAGCTTGAATCAGAAAAGCTTCATAGTCATAATCAAAATTTGGTTATTGAACTATCGAAATGCAAAGAGGCAAATATGGCTTTAACTCGGAACGAAAAAGATTTTAAATCAGTAATTGAAACATTAAAGAAAAATGTGTCCGAAGTGAACAAAGTAGTTTACCACAAGCAAGTAAGTATAAATGAATATATTAACATTGTGGAAGAAACTAAGAAGCAATTAGCCATTGCCAAATCTGAGCATGATGCGATCAAACAGAAATTGGAAAGTTATTCTAAATCCCGATTTGTGCTCGATCACATCATCGATGTTCAACAACTGAAGGGAAATCAGAAAGGCATAGGGTATAAGAAATGTCCGCCCCCTTTGATGAACAATTATACCAAGATGCCTGATGAGGAGGAAATGCCTCGGTATGAACCCAGTGTGCCTCTTGATGTTGAGGAATTTGCTACTGGCCTAGGGTTCAAACCAGACAATTCTTCAAACGCATCCACAAAGCAGCAAGAAACTTCAACATCCATGAATCAAAGTCCTCCAATCATCGAGGATTATGAGTCATCGGATGATGAACCAGTAATGGATGTAAGTGAACAGGATAAATCACTTAACAAGATGAAAGGAGTAGTCATTCCAGTTGAGAATCACATCTTGTGTGATCCTGACACTCCTGATGTCTCATCTGTCGAGAAACAAGTGATAGATCCTGTTAAGGTTGAAAAGAAGTCGGTGCCTACTGTTAAAAGCAGTAATGTGTTGTATACATTGGTTGGAGATAATAAAATCTACTCAGATCACGTTTTTCCAATTAAAAATGTAAATCAATCTTTGATTGATAAAGTCTTTGAAGACAACACAAACAAATTTTTGGGAAAAACACTTCCAGGAATTGTGGTAACACAATGTGATCCAATTCCTAAGGCTGAGATTAGAAAACGGTTTGGTAATCAAAAATCTTCAACCACTCAACAACCTAGTGCTTCTAATGGTAAACAACCAGTCAAACGAGCTCAAAAGTCTAATGTTTCTCAAATGAAATCTGAAACAAAAAGAGCTCAATTTCAAAAGAAAGCCAAAGATGTCAAGTTCGTGTCATCCAAGGGTACTGATAAGATTGAAACTTTTGAGAACAAATCTAACATAGATTTTGTAAAACAAGTCACAATCTTAAAACGTAACAGTGATAACAATTACACTCAACATACAAATGGGTGTGATGAAAAAGCTAGTACCTCAGGGTCCACAACTTCGACATCTTGTGGTCGATCAAGTTCTCCTAAGCTTGTTGAAAGGAGAACATGTTTTAAATGTGGAGAAATTGGGCATATCATCAAAAACTGCCCAAATGCTCCAAAGCAAAAATTTGTTGAGAAAGCTCCACCTGAAACAACTCATCCTCAACGTCGATCAGTTTCACCTAAAAATGATAAACGAACTGTAAAAGAACAAGAAACTAAACAACGACGTAAGAACATGAAAACTGTTGAAAAAGCTTTAAAATCTGAAGTTAAAACAGTTCAAAAGGAACCAAGTGTGTCACAACCTGCAAAACCAGAATCTTCAAAAACTGGTAGGCAAAAACAACCTTGGTTACCTAAGAAGGGTGACAATTCAGGGGGAGCAGTTGTTCTTAAAAACGATCAAGAGATTGATATCACGTTTCGTGATGCTCAGGGACGACCCAAGACCACTAAGGCTTGGGTCCCCATTCTCAACTGATGTTTTAAATGACATGTGCAGGGTGTTCCAGGAGGAACTATTAACAGTCATTGGATTGTTGATAGTGGAGCATCTAGACACATGACTGGCGACTTACGGCTTCTGTACGACGTGAGAAATATTAGAGGAGGCTATGTCGCATTTGCGGGAGATAAAGGCGGATATATCACTGGAGAGGGAAGTGTCTCCAATGGTATTGTATGTTTCGACAAGATCAACTATGTGAAGCAAATTGATCATAATCTTCTGAGCGTGTCGCAAATCTGCGATAAAAAGTTCACCGTGCATTTTGATGATGCCGGCTGCTATGTGCTAAAACCCGGATTCAAAATTCCACAAGAATGGATTCTCTTATCGGCTCCGAGAGTTAATGATCTTTACATTCTCGACATGAGCCAAGCGATTACAACATCTGCACAAGTCACTTGTTTTGTCTCTAAAGCCACAGAAAAGGAGTCAATCTCATGGCACAGAAGAATGGGACACATTCACTTGAGGAAAATGAACCATTTGGTGAAAAACAATCTTGTGAATGGTGTGCCCGTAAGAAGTTTTCATTTACAAGATATCTGTGTCTCGTGCCAAAAGGGGAAGCAAACGAAGAAATCCCATCCCTTGAAGAAAATCAACACGGTCAGCATGCCGCTCGAACGTCTTCATATGGACCTCTTTGGACCTATGAAGCATAAGACAATGTTCGGTGATGCATATTGTTTAGTAGTTACTGATGACTACTCTAGATTTTCTTGGGTATCTTTCATGGCACACAAAAGTGAAACTCCTGGCATCCTCAAGGATCTTATCACTATGTTGGAAAATCTCTATTCGTTGAAAGTGAAAAGGATCCGAAGCGACAATGGAACTGAATTCAAGAATCAAGTTATGGATGAGTTCTGTACTTCTAAAGGCATTCTTCATGAGTACAGTTCTCGTTATACTCCACAACAAAATGGTGTCGCGGAGAGGAAGAATCGAACGATTATAGAAACGGCAAGAACTATGTTAGTTGAGTCGGAACTCCCTATTCAATTCTGGGGAGAGGCTGTATCGACTGCGTGCTACACACTAAACAGAGTTCTTACAGTAAAGAGACATGGCAAGACTTGCTTCGAACTCCTTCAGAAAAGGAAACCGGATCTTTCTTACCTAGAACCTTTTGGTGGTCCTTGTACCATGATTGAACCAGATGGAAAATTTGGAGCAAAGGCAATCGAGGGCTACTTTCTTAGATACCAAACTCCAAACTTTCGTGTCTGGAATTTAGCTACCAAAAAGGTAGAGCTATGGAGTGAGGTGAGGGTTCAAAGGTACACGAGTCCTGTTAGGGCTCCGGGTGATCCGTGGATGTTCGATTATGATGGACTGTTTGACTCCTTCAATCTGCCAACCTTTGACGAAGAATCAGCAGCAGCCAGGATGTTGTTGGAAAGTGACAACGCTGCTGTCTCGCCTTTGGTTAGACCTATTATTGTTGACCCTCAAGGCTCTTCGTCTATCAACAATATGGCTCAAAATGAGGTTTATGAAGATGCTGTTGATTATAATGAATCTTCTGAAGATGATGAATATCATGATGCAGCTGAAGGATCTTCAGCTCCAGTTGCTCCTGTTCAAGGTGCTTCTGTTGATACACCTCATGTGCAGAATGTGGATACTGCTGAAGGGAATGCATCCACCTCTACACACATCCCTGGTGTGGAGTTGGTTGTTGATCTTAATTTTAACAATTTGGGTATCAATGCACGTGTGCAAGATAATCCTGAAATGAGGATTCATGATACTCATCCCCAGCAGAACATAATAGGAGATGTCCATCGCGGTGTGCAGACGCGTAATCAGCTGAGAAACAACCGGAATGCTGGTTTGTATTCAGCTATAAGAGAATCTGGTCAACAGAATGACTGGTCCTTTGCGTGTTATGTGTCACAAGAAGAACCAAAATCGTGGAAAGAAGCAATGAAAGACAGCTCATGGGTTGAAGCCATGCAAGAAGAATTGGAGCAATTTCAAAAGCTTGGTGTTTAGAAGCTTGTCGAGAAACCTGAGAACTACAAGAAAATTGGCACTCGATGGGTTTTCAAATGCAAAAAGGACGACCGTGGAGTGGTTATTCGAAACAAAGCACGTTTAGTCGTTCAAGGTTTTCGTCAGATAGAAGGCATCGACTACAACGAAGTGTATGCACCAGTGGCACGTCTCGAAGCAATTCGAATCTTTCTAGCCTATGCGTCCTACAAAGGATTCAAGGTCTATCAAATGGACGTGAAGAGTGCATTCTTACATGGTGTGGTAGAAGAAGAGGTGTATGTCGAACAGCCTCCAGGTTTTGAAGATCCTATCCATCCCGATCGGGTTTGGTTGCTCAACAAAGCTCTCTATGGTCTTCATCAAGCACCGCGAGCTTGGTACGCAACCTTATCAAACTATCTGCTGGAGAACGATTTTCGACGGGGTCTTATCGACTGTACTCTCTTCATCAAAGAACAAGATGGAGATCTTCTTCTGGTACAGGTATATGTTGATGATATTATTTTTGGTTCTACTAATGATGTCTTGTGCAGGAATTTCGAGCGCATAATGCAGGATAAATTCGAGATGAGTGCTATGGGGGAAATGAACTTCTTCTTGGGCTTACAAGTGCAACAAACTGAGTCTGGGATATTCATCCATCAGACTAAATATGTTGGCGACATCTTGAGCCGGTTCCAGATGTCTGATGCAACGCCCATTCGTACCCCATTGGCGATCAATCACGAAATTACTCCAGATCTGAAGGGAGAAGCTGTTAGCCCTTCATATTACCGCGCTATGATCGGATCTCTCATGTACCTCACAGCATCAAGACCAGACATAATGTACCCAACGTGCCTGCTTGCCAGATATCAAGTCAATCCAAAGGACTCTCATCTTGCAGCTGTAAAAAGGATCTTTCGTTATTTGAAGGCTTATCCAGACACCGGTCTGTGGTATCCTAGGGATAATAACTTTGACTTGGTCGCATTCAGTGATTCTGATTTTGGCGGATGTAAGATCGACGGCAAATCCACAACGGCTGGATGTCAGTTTTTAGGAAATCGCCTAGTCACATGGCAATGCAAAAAGCAGACGTGTGTCGCGACATCAACATGCGAAGCTGAATACATTGCTGCCTCAAGTTGTTGCTCCCAAGTTCTGTGGATCCAACAACAATTGCGAGACTATGGTTTTGAATTTCTAACTACTCCCATTTACGTTGATAATTCTGCTGCATTACAGATCACTAGAAATCCTGTGCAGCATTCAAAGACCAAACACATCGAAATCAAATATCACTTCATACGTGATTGCTTTGAGAAAAGATTAATCGATGTTGTTAAGGTCCACACCGATGACCAACGTGCCGACTTATTTACCAAAGCGTTTGACAAATCAAGATTTGACTTCTTATTATTGGTAAACGGCATTAAGGTCAAGCAAGAGTAAAACCAACATCGGAAAATCATTTTTGTAAATACCTTTGTGTTTTTAAATTTGTCTTAGTTTATTGATTTTAGGGGGAGTAAATCCAAAAATATGAAAATCCAAAAACATTGAAAAATTTCAAAAACACAAAAACAATAGAAAATCAAAAATGAGTTTCCTGGCGAGCAAAAGAGAAAGTGATAGTACATCAGTGGTCTATCCAAGCCTCTTTAAACCTTAAATGAAAAACGATAAGCAACTCTATATAAGATGTATCGGTAGGCTCACAATCATTTTAAAGTGTGCAGGGTGATATAAATCTTAAACCGACTGAAGACCAGGTGGGAACCATTCATTGGCATATGGTCTTAGTACCGAAATTTCGTTTGATAGATTGCCGAGGTTCTGAGATATTCGGTCTTTATGCTGCTTATCATCTGGGTATCATGGTTGCTTCTATAAATAGACTAAGTCTAAGATCATCCATGATACTATACATACGTGTACATAATACATATTGCATACTGCATTTGACCTCAATAAGTGATAAACAATCACATGTCCAAATCAAATAAGTGATAAAATATCACATTTATCCGGGAGTCAAGTTCGTCTCTCTGCTGTACGGAAGTACTGACCTGTTCACGAACTTGCTCCTGTGCCCTCATGCATATGAAAATTAAGTTCCTCATAAATAAGTGATTATATCACAAAGGGCTTGTTTTCAAATCAAAAATAAGTGAGAATCTCACATCATATACGGTCAAACAGATGATAATTGGTATACTCACCGGTAAGATGAACCCTCGTGCATACCTTGATACGGGAATGTGTCGTGATGTGGATGAACACCGGTCGGTAAGTATAAATCATACCTTAACGTATCTCCTAAACATGATTACATCTGATAAGTTGAGCTTAAGTGGACAACAATACCGATAATTGTTATAGGATGCTTATCTTAATGTTAACTAACTGAACAACAAGAGTGTTTTGGCATGACCATACACTGATATGATTCTCTTACCCTCGAAACTCGCAAAAAGAATGTCTGTATATATTTATTTACTGCTTTCAGTCTTTACAATTGAAATATTTCAAATAGCCAAAAAGATTTTATTTCTATTTTATTTTCGATCGTACGATGTTGGAACTCGAGTCTTCGTTGCCTGAAACCTGAACGAAAACCGAATTGACTAAATCTTCATAAACGGTCGAAATTTGCAAGTTTTTGAAAGTTAAAGGATAAAATTGTCGAATTTATTAAACTTTCAAATTGTCGGACGGTGTTTGATTGTGACATGGTCATATGTGTGTCACTTGTTTATGGTAACTATATTCCAAGCGGTTGTTCTCATTACGCGTTTAGATTTCTTGCATGTGCAGATTCTAAAGGCAAGGAGAACATGGTCGATGACAAGCTTTGGAATGAAGACACGACGTGAAGGCACTCAAAAGATGAAGATGATCAAGTTGCCGCTGACCATCATCAACACCTCAAGGATCTCACTTCATAAAGTTCAAGTACTTCACGAGCATAACTCAAGGGGGAGCTTATGTTAAGGGGGAGTTTGTCAACACACTTCCTACATGATACGGGTAGTTTGTTGATACACTTTCTGCTTTCAAGACGTGAAGACTTTGTAGATCCTCCGACATTGAAGACATGAAGGGACATCAGAGTTTTGAAGACTCGAAGACCAAAGACCGTTGAAGTTCGAGACAAAGCTACAGCCAAGGGGGAGTTTGTTGGTGCACTTGTGTCTGTACTTTGTCTGTATTCGGTCACAATATAAACGATGTCCTTGTCAGTCCTGTAAGTTGACCAAGTCAACCGTCCTCCTGGTTTGACTCAGTCAACAGTTAGTAAATTGTTTGTATTGTCTGACTCGAAGGATGAGTGATCGAAGGATAATGCAGATCCTTCGATCACCTCGAAAGATATGCTTCGATTGATAGACCTCGAAAGATCAACCTTCGAGGTCCTTGCTGATCCTTCGATAGCATTGTATTCGAAAGATGATCCTTCGGATCATCTATCGGATCCTTCGGACCAGACATGTTGGGCTGGGTATATATAGACCCATGCAGTGTATGTGAGAAGACAGATGCACACATAGAGAGATAGAGAGTTCTTGAGAGCATTCTGTCCGAAACACACTCACACACTTTGAGAGTTTGCAAGTTAGATTTGTAAACATTGTGCTTGTAACCGGAACCTTCATACGTATTAATACATTGGTGTTAATCGGTGAACCCTTGTGTGTTTGTGTTTATACTTGCTTCATCCCGGCTTGCTTGCTAGCTTGGATTCCGCACTCGCTAGTGAGTTTGTATAACAAGGTTTAGGTTCGTCATCCTCCGAAGAGGGACCTACAGTTGCTATTAGTGTTTTAAGTCTTAATTTTTAGTTGTTAGTGTTATATGTTAGTGTTTTAAGTCTTAGTCAGTTTCTACTTGCTATAATTGTTAGTGTTTTGCAAGTTGTAAAAGTATACTGAATTGTTAGTGTTAAGTTGCTATATATATAAATTTAGCACGATATTAAACTATCGATATCCCACCGCAATAACCAATATCTCAAATATCGGTTCTTGACCGATATCCGTTATTTACCGCATTAACTACTTAGCTTCCCTACAACACTCTGAATATTACATTATTACATGAACAAATTTAACTAACTGGTCATAGATACAAAATACCCAAACCCCCAAAATGTAAACACAAAGGTTAATAGTCATATTTACCGCATTAACTACCAGCAACCAACCATCCAACAATCAAAATGTAAACACAGAGAATAAACAAACAATGAATTGAATAAGAAAACTTACAGGAAGAATAAAGGCGCAGACAAGAAATGAAACGACGGTGGAGATACCGGCGCAAATGAACCATCGAATCATGAAGGTTTTGAAAGATGAAGGGGGTGGGAGACGGAGGATTAATGTGGGGGAGTACAAGATAGTCATGGCGATACATGCTACGATTGCTAGCGGTGCCGGAACACCACCGGCGCCGGAGTATGACTCCATTGGTGGGTCGATGTGGTTCTCCTCCAGATTGGGGGTTTTGAAATGGTGTTGACTGTTGACTTGCAAAAGACTAAACCGACGTCGTTTCCTTCTTGAGTCGAAGTACCTCTGTAGTTCTACCACTTGCATGTTTGGCTAAGCTTTTTTGAAACAATTTATTGACCTATTGGCTTTTTGAAAAGTCATAAGCTTCAAAATGATGTTTGGCAATGAAGTTGTATGTGAGGGGAAAAGTGACTTTTTCAAAAAGTCATTTCATTCATACTGTCTTTTCTAAAAAGCCAATAAGTCAATAACTTGTTTTCAAAAAGCTTAGCCAAACATGCCCTAATTATATATATATATATATATATATATATATATATATATATATATATATAGGGAGCCGCTAAAATAGGAACCACCTCCAGTTGTAAGAATCGTGAGAACCACTCTCAACCAATCACATTGCGCCAACATAAAGGGTATATTGGTCATTTATATTCAAATGTCATTTCTCTACCTCTCTCCTCATTTATATTGTCAGAACCTTTTTCTCTCTCCACCTCTTTTAAAAACCCACCACACCTGCAACCTCCCTTCATTTATATCTCTCTCCACCTTTTAAAAATACCTTATATCTCAACACTAGACATGAAAAACCACCGGAGAATTCATGTGTATTCTCCATTTTGTTAGGTCAAAGAAGCTTTTTGTGTACATTTTGTCATTAAAGTCTTTCATCCAAAGACTTTGAAATTCTCATTTTATCTCTCTCTCTCTACATCGTTCTGCTCCCAAAATGCAATCCTCATCCACAATCCTTCTCATCTTTAGTTATGTACCAAATTGCAAGGAAGATGAGATGGTTCTAGTGGAGATGGAGGCAGAAGGGGAGGAGCAACCAGCGGTGGAAACCGGCCCACCACCACGGACACCGCCACCGTAGACGGAGGCAGAAGGGGAGGAGCTACTAACGGCGAACTTGGTCACCAAAGCACACCCACGGCCAAGAAAGTCATGTGAAATAGTGGGTTTACCATCATCACTTGCATTTGTGTTGTGGTAGGTCGGTGAAATCAGAGGAGAAAGGGAGTGGTGAGTGGTGGGTGTGTTGGTGAGAAGTGGATGTCGGTGGTGTTGTTGTTCCGCCGGCGGTGCCGGTAAACCCTTGGCCTTCCCTTCCCTTCTTCTCTTTTATCTTGGTGGTGCCGGGTGGTGCCGGATGATGCCGGTGGTGCCGCTGAGTTCTAAATTTTTTATTGTTTGTTTTTTTGCTGGGTTTTGTTTATGAAATGGGTTGATGTGTTTACTATGTGACGGTTTTGCTGGGTAATCTTTATGAAATGGGTTTGATGGTTTTTTTTTTTTTTTGTGGGTTTTCTTTATGAAATGGTTCGATTGGTGGTATCTTCATCTTGATTGTGTTTTCTTTATGAAATGGTTCGATTGGTGGGTTTCTGTTGTGTTACAGTTACACAAAATTGGTTGTTATTGTTGCTGGGTTTTCCTTTGATTTGATCTTGGGTACGTACAGCAAGTTTGGTTGTATTTGTTGCTGGATTTTCCTTTGATTTTTGGGTATTCTTTATGAAATGGGTATTTGGGTGTTTTATTAGAGATGTTTTGTGTGCTTCTGTTGGTTGGCTTCGATGTTGTTTTTAAAGGTGCCTGCTTGTTGCCGGTGGTGCCCGATCGAAAAGTTGTTATTTGATCGGTTGGATCTGGGTGGCGACTGATTTTACGACTGATTTTTTGATGATGCTGGTTATTTTGATGTTTACGACTGATTTTTTGATGATGCTGGTTATTTGATCGGTTGGATCTGGGTGGCGATGATGAAAAAAAACCTAGATTTTAATGACGATGGCGTGGCAAGGTCGGCGAAGGGTAGGTTTTTGAACCTGCAACCCTACTTTTGCAGCCTCTGATTATCGGAAAATCTGAGCCAAAACATCGTTTTTTTTTAAGATTCCACTCGTTTTTTTTTATTTTTGTTTGTTCGGTTTTTATATTTTTTTTAGGCGTCGATGATGATAACAATATATCTGAGACACCTCCCGAGTTTGCGATTTCTGGGTGCGTTCGTTTTTGCGTAATTTTTTTTGTAAAAAAAATTAAACCGTAAACTTTTTAACGTAAACCGTAAACTTTTTTAACCTAAAACGTAAAAACGTGAAGCGTAAAACATAAAAAGTTTTACGTAAAATGTAAAACGTAAAAAGTTTAACGTAAACTTTTAAACGTAAAATGTAAACTTTTTAACGTAAAACGTAAAGACGTTAAACGTAAAATGTAAAAAGTTTTACGTAAAACGTTAAAAGGCTTACGTAACACGTAAAAAGTTTTTTGGCGGTCGTAAAACGTAAAACGTAAAAAAGTTTTACGTAAAACGTAAAAAGTTTTACCTAAAACGTAAAAAGTTTTACCTAAAACGTAAAAACGCAAAAAGTTTACATAAAACGTAAAAACTGTTACGTAAAAAAACGGCGTTAATAAACGGCGCGTAAAAAACGGCGTTAAAAAATTGGCGCGTAAAAATCGGCGTTAAAAAACGGCGCGTAAAAAACGGTGTTAAAAATTTGGCGCGTAAAAACGACGTTAAAAAATTGCCGCGTAAAAAACGGCGTTAAAAAGTTGGCGCGTAAAAACGGGGCGCTGAAAAAACGGCGTTAAAAAACGGCGCGTAAAACAACGACGTTAAAAAATTGGCGCGTAAAAAATAACGACGCTTGAAAGACCCCGGCGTAAAAACGGCGCGTCAAAAAAACATAAAACTTAAAAAGTTTAACGTAAAACTTGAATTTGTAAAAAGTATAAAAAAATCTGAATTTTAAAATGATTTTAATAAAAAAGTTATGTTTAAAAAATAAAAAGTAATATAATAATAGAAAAAAAACTAATAAAAAACAATAAAGACAAAAAGACAAAATAGAGTTTTTTACCAAATTACCCTTTTGTATTATAATATTAAAGACATAATAAGACAAAAACCATTTAATATTAATTTGTCCCCCTATTTCCCTAATTCTATTCCCTGCAATCTGTCCCCCTATTTCCCTAATTCTATTCCCTGCATCCATCAACTCTTCCCCAAAATGGCGGAGTTCAGCCAGATTTTCATTACTCATTGGTGGATTGGGTAGGGGTTCTGGATCGAATTGTGGAAGAAACGAGTAAGGGCTATTGACAATATTTTGGAATTGCCAATCGTTAGTCCACCATTCTTCCATTTCTACAGGTTGGTTATGGACTATTGGTTCAGTAATTGTTGGTGCAAAATTCATGGGAATTGGGTTCTCGATAGGATAGGTAAAGATACCTGAGTTGGCAGGTTGCATAGTCTCACATTTTTCTAGTAAAATATCTATCTGCTCCTGAAAAGTAACTCTCCTGTTTTGATTAGAACTCTCTCCCACTTCTACCTGAGTTGTTCTAGACCCTTGTCCTATTTTTATTCCTATTTCCTGAGAATACTGATCAAACTGTTCCTCCATTTGCCTAGACTCATTATTGGCGTCAGTTTCCTGTTCTTTAGGGTTTTCCTGAATTATAATCGCTTTTCCTTTGTCTAGGGGTTTACTAGTTCTAGGAGGTTTTGTAACTGTCTTTCTCTTACGTATACGGCTTCCCCATACATAATTTTTCTTTGGCCTTCTTTTTGGTTTAGTCACTGGTGGAGTAGGAAATTTTACAGGTTGGTCCACATCAGCAAAGTATCCCGTAAATTCATGAGAAACTTCAATATTTACTGGGTACAGATTGAGGTTCTGAAAAGCTTCAGAGATCTCGTTCATGCTGTGTAGCATATATGCAAAAATGCACAAAATATCAAGTTAAAACTTTGGAACAAAGTTTAACAAATAAACACAGAAGTTTTATTGCATACTATTGGTACAAAATACAGAAAACACCCTCAGATTTATTTCACCAGATTTTATTTATTTACTTATTGAGAAGTACTGCTTGCTAAATTTTTTTAGGGCATCTTTAGAGATTTGCATGTTCTGCCACAGTGGCTAACATATATAAATTTGCCCATTTTTCATCAAGTTTATCTTCCCAAGGTGATTTCTTAAGTAGTTCCAGGGTTTCCTTTTTAATTTTCTTTTCTCTGATTTGCTCCTTACTTTTCTTAATAATCATACTCCTTTTTCTAGGAGAAAGCGGATTTTCATAATTCGCTTTTTGCACAAATATTCCTTCCTCAGGAATTGTAGGGAGCTTTGAAATTTTAGTTTTAGACGAACTTCCCTCTTCGTAAATTGATCTATCTAGTTTAAGATAGATATCTTGCAACTTTTGCTTACCCATACTGTAACTAACAAATAATCAGTTAAAATCACATAAACACATAATCACATAATAGTAATCAGGAAAATTAAGTATCGTTTAAATACTTAATTAGCTTAACTTAGTGGCTCTGATACCACCTTTTGTTTCTGTCACGGCCCCCGACCCGGTTTGACCCGTTTCAGGACCCGCGGGACAGAACTTCTGCGGTATTTGATTTATTGTGAGTTTAGCAGCGGAAAATTTGTTCACAGGATCGGCTAAGTTAAAATTTTTCCCGATTATTTTATTTCACAATTCGGGATAAAACCCCGATAATTTACAATATAAAAGTTTAGTGGTAAATTCTTATTTTAAAACAGCTTTATTTATTTTACATTGAGCCACTATCTTAAGCTTGAAATGCTTCCCCTGCATTTTTCCTGAATTACAGCAGATCACCTGAAACATGTTTGGAAAAGATTTTGTCAGCGGGGAAATACTGAGTGAATTATTCTAGTTACTGGAAAATGACACATTTATTATAATTCACAGTGGTAAGATCTTTTACAATGTTTCTGATATCAACCAACTACCCACAGTACTTTACCACTCGATCCATTGGCCCTTACGTCCAATGGTATCTGTGATTATGGTCATATCACCCAATGGCTGCCCCAATGGTGAAGATTATCAAGTAATATGCACAATACCCCACATACCGGCTGTAACTTGGTGATTCACATAAACTTAATCACTGTAAGTTATAATTTTGAAAATAATTTGGAGTATTGTAAAACAGTTAACAACTCACAAACTGTGAGAAAAGAGTTTATAAAAGAAGAATAACTCACATTGCTGATTTAGTATTGACAGAATATGCTATTAGCCCTGTTAACCTAATTTTCAACAATAATGCACACAAAACAGAGTTAGTGATCAATACAGCAGTTACGATAATTCCCCGAGATCAAATTCTCACAATGAATGACCAAGTGCAATACTTCAACTCATTTATCAAAATGACAAACGACAAAGTATAGTACTTCAGCTCATTATCGAATTATCGACAACGATAAAGTACAATGCTTCAACTCATTATCGAATTATCGACAACGACAAAGCATAACCCAATGTGGGCGGCACTTAGACATTCCTTGGATATATTGATCCCGGAAATGAATCGTAATAGCGATCGAGTAATTACCCTGTTCTGCGGCAGCACCTCGATACTAGTGTATGATTAATTGTAATATAACTGCTCGAACTCGATATACAGAATGATTTTAATTGAACTGTGAACACCAACATTCGTCTACCAATGTCGGCTATTTATAGGGCAAAAATCGACTTGCATACGGACCGTATGGCTTGACCCTTACGGTCCGTAAGGGACCTGGTTAGCTTACGGTCCGTAAGCAGTAACCCTTACGGTCCGTAAGGGGTACGTTTAGGTTTGTAGACTAGCCTTCTCACTGGTGTAGCCTAGGTGACTCAACAACATTTGACTTTCAGAAATTTACAACGAGATTTAATAGATAATTATCAAACAGGGCTTAACCCCCCTGAGTTTTAGGGGCCCTGATCCTGATTCCGATTATTCCGGAAATTTCAGGGTTAGTGCCAAATCACTTGGGTGTCTCAATTAGGGTTTCCTTTCTGACTAATTATCATTCTAATTTATTAATTTTTGTAAGAGTTGTCACATTCTCCCCACCTTAGGAAAAATCTCGTCCTCGAGATTTACTGAAACAGATGAGGATACTTGCGCTTCATTTCTGATTCCAGTTCCCAAGTGTATTCTGGTCCTCTCTTGGAATTCCATTTGACTTTCACCAGTACAAGTCGTTTGTGTTTGAGAAACTTGATTTTCCTATCTTCTATTTGTAAAGGTTTCTCTATGAATTTCAGCTTCTCATTTACCTCTATGTCTTGAAGAGGTACTACCAGAGATTCATCTGATAAACATTTCTTGAGGTTGGATACATGAAATACATCATGTACTCCAGCTAGTTCTTCTGGTAGTTGTAAACGATAAGCAACTAGTCCGATTCGTTGAATCACTGAAAATGGTCCAACATATCGGGGACTCAGTTTTCCTTTCTTACAGAATCTTACAACTCCTTTCCAAGGAGATACTTTTAGTAGTACTTTGTCTCCTATTTGGAATTCAAGTGGTTTGCGACGATTGTCTGCATAGCTCTTATGGCGATCTCTGGCTGTTTTCAATCTTTCCTTGATTTGAGTTATCTTGTCTGTGGTTTCTTGCATAATTTCTGGACCTGATAATTGACTTTCTCCTATTTCTGCCCAACATACGGGTGTTCTTCACTTGCGTCCATACAGTGCTTCGAATGGAGCGGCTTCAATACTTGAATGATAACTATTGTTATAGGAGAATTCAATTAATGGTAGATGGTTATCCCAATTACCTCCAAAGTCAATTACACATGCTCGGAGCATGTCTTCGAGAGTTTGAATCGTCCTTTCACTTTGTCCGTCTGTCTGTGGATGATATGCGGTACTTAGGTTGAGTCGGGTTCCCATTGATTCTTGGAAACTTGTCCAAAATCGAGAAGTGAAACGACTATCTCTATCCGACACAATGGAGAGCGGGACTCCATGTAAGGATACAATTTCATCCACATACAACTTGGCTAATCTTTCCATGCTAAAGGTTTCCTTTATTGGCAGAAAATGAGCTGATTTGGTTAATCGGTCCACGATTACCCAAATTGCATCATTACCTTTTCTGGTTTTGGGTAACTTAGTAACAAAATCCATTGTTATGAGTTCCCATTTCCATATAGGCATTTCTAACTGTTGCAGTAAGCCTGAGGGTTTCTGGTGTTCGGCTTTAACTTCTGAACAAGTTAAACACTTAGATACATATTTGTTTTAATTTGTCTTAGTCCGAGTTTGTTTAACTTTGAGTCCGATTTTCTCATCTATATCTCCTACTTAATTATAATTAATATTAATTAAAAGATAATTATAAAATAAAATTTAATATAAATTCAAACAATTTGTATATGAGATAATATAGTCTTTTGAAATATTTACTAGATTTCAAAATTATTTATTTTGAAATTAACAAAATACTACACTAAATATAAATTAATATAATGTAAAGAGTTAAATGTCATTTTAGTCCTGTGGTGTGCTCAACCCATACAATACATGAGTTTTTAAAAATGTAACTTTTTTCATTATTTAACATATAAATTAAATTTACTTAACACATACAATACACGTGGTTCTTAGAGATATAACTTTTTTATTATTTAATATATAAAATTACATTTATTCAACCGATGTAATAAACGAGATTTTTAAAGATATATTGTTTTATTATTTGGTATATAAAATTACATTTATTCAACCCGTGTAATAAACGAGGTTTTTAAAGATATTTTTTTATTATTTGGTATATAAAATTATATTTCTTCAACTCGTGTATTACACGGGGTTCTAACCTAATATACTATAATTCGACTTGGTTCATGAGCTCTCAAGCAGAGTTAGGCCAAGCTCGGGCTCGACTCGATAACAAATTAAGCGAAATCGGCTCGTTTACAATAAATAAAGCCCATGGTTTTTCAAGCGAATCACAGGC
Source organism: Helianthus annuus (assembly GCF_002127325.2). Lineage (NCBI taxonomy): Eukaryota > Viridiplantae > Streptophyta > Magnoliopsida > Asterales > Asteraceae > Helianthus > Helianthus annuus. Next base: position 143,939,657 of record NC_035433.2, read on the forward strand.
CATGAGCCTTCTGAACATCCGTAATCGTGCTTGGGGCTCTGGTCTTTTTCAAGTTAACAGCCCAACAACGAAAAACCCACCATCTCAATCAAAACCCCCCAATCTCCGTCAACAACGGCGGCGCCGGTGGAGTTCCCGCCCCATTCTTCTGTCTGAGCCTTTATTCTTCCTGTAAGTTTGCTTATTCAATTCTCTGTTTTTACAATGGGTTTTGATGTTTGTGATCTGGGTGTTTTGATTTTGTTTGTGTAATGTTGAGAGTGTTGTGATTTGGGTGTTCTGTGTTTGCGATAAGTTAATTGATTTTGTTCGTGTAATGTTGATAAGTTAAATGCTTTTTTTAAGTGGTGGAGAAGGGGTTCTCAAGATAGAATACAGTGAATTGATAAATGGTGTAAGATTGTGTAAAAAGTTTGTATCTTGATTCTATAATTAGCTTAGAAAGTAGAAACTGGTTGAATAAAGGAAATGTTAAATAGTTGGTAATGAAGATTTCCGGATTGTAACATGGGGTTTAAGGTAATTTACATATATGGCCAATTAGTTAATTTGTTTACGTAATACTGAGAGTGTGGTCATCATCATCATCATACTCAGTAAATCTCATCAATAGCAAAGCTAAGGTAGGGTCTGAGGAGGGTAGATGTAGACAGCCTTGCCTCTACCCCGTAGGAATAGAATAGAGAGGCTGCTTCCAATAAGACCCCCGGCTCTATTGTAGTTTTGTATCAAGCCTTGGACCTAAGACACATAACACTCAAACAATCGGGACAGAGACTGATTGGTGCATGTACCCCCATGTCTTTCAGCTATCAACGTCACCACATGATGCATGATTAACCATCCGCCGCTTTTAACGTTATTTTCACGAAATTAGTAAAATAACGTTAAAGTTAGTACCATTTCACTTTTGCCCCCCGAGCGCCCACACATATATACATTCACACCGCAAGCGGGGCATAAAATGACTACTTGCAGAGTGTGGTAGTTATTTAATATATTACTTTTTTTTTTCAACTTGCAGTGAAGTGATCATCAAAATAGAATGATTCAGTGATTGCAAATTGAATATAGGAAGTGTTAAATAGTTAGTAATGAAGATTTGGGAACTATGAAACCATGTTTTGAGGTTAGATATGTTTGAAATTGCGTATAAGTAAATACTTTAGTTAACTAAAATCAGTAACTGGATTGTGTTATTTCTTAACTGATACAATGATTTGGTTGAAAGTAAATTCTAATTAGTTCGAATGTGAGAGAATGAAGAAAGTTAACGGGGTTGAACCGTAGAAGAGTCAATCAAAAGATAGGATTAGTTTATTTAGTATGTTAATTGGTCGAATGGTTTGTTTAATTGCATGTTTACCTCCTTCTTTAAATTCATAGGTTTTAGGAGTTTTGAGTCGAAGAAGTCAGGAAGTCATTGAAATGAATAACTTGTTAGGGTCTATGTATAATTTGTGTGCAAGTTTATTGAATAGAAGAAAACGTCCTGATCCTTGTTTTGTTCACAAAAAAAAATGTTGAATCCTTCTTTTGCGTGAAATAATAAATCTTGCAAAAAATTTCTGCTGAATATTGAATTTTATGTATGAAACAGTTGGAAGCTATCGTTTTTCCTCTTTGCCTCACTTTTCTAATGTATAGGGGGTCGTTTATTCTCAAATTTATATCAGTTTGGAGTTCATGGACCAAACATGGGGACCGCCAGATAGATGTATCATTTCATGGTATAAAGAGTGGTCTGCAAAACCTCATTAACTGGATCGTTTCAGCTGTTTACAAGCAACGTAAACTTTATATTTACAACGTTTATGTTTCAGATAAATATAACAATTTTCCACCATTTTAACAAATGTTTAACAACGTTTCTGTTTCTTTGATAAATTCTCTATATTTTTCTAGTTATAAATAAATTTTCGTTATTTGGTAAACTTTATATTTACAGCTCACTTGAACCACTTATTGGAGTTCTACATGCAACAAAATTCCAGCTTGCTGAAAGCTTCCATGGTTGTAGGTATGTTCGACCCATTTGACCCTCTGTAGCTATTTTTTAGTTTTTTACTCGTTTGACCCGTTTGTGATTTGGGGATTTTGTATTTTTGACTAGTTAATTAATTCGTTTATGTAATATTGAGAGTGTTGTAGAAAAGTGATCTTTAAAAAGTTTATATCTTGATTCTATAATACTATATGTGTCTCATTCATGTTCAACTATATGTGTCTCATTCATGTTCAATACCCGTGTTAACATGGCACATTTTACCATCTTCGTAGGGATGGGGTCACATCTTCCCCATGAATTTGCGAAATGAGGGCGGCAAGCGGTGTTCCGTGTGACCCCGCTCCACGTCAGCACTCCGCAATGCCTCACCGCATGTTAATGACATACTTTTATTAAGATCGGAGAATTTTTTTTTTTTTGGACACTTATATCCCCGGAAAGTAACAAAGAGATCGTATTTCATAACACAATTCAATAATATCAAACGTTTTAAAAATAAACAACAATATCCAAATTAATGTCCAAAAACTTTTAGATGATAAAAAATGAAGTAAAATACTAACGTCCGAAATTGCATACGGATACCACGTCTTCAATCCATTGCATTGATCAACAAATCACATCATCCATATTTGATCCTGTAATGATAAGTAATAACTAATAAATAAATTTAAATGAATGAGCAAAAGATTTAAACTTTGTTCATGGAACATGTTGAAAGAAAAAAAATATGTAGACTATAATCTAATAGATGATAAGATGATCATGTTGAAAGAAAAGTAAAATAAAACATGAAATACACGCATTAAGGTTACCTTGTGTATAGAGTGCCAAGTGCAGTCACCAATCATCTTTCGTTAATCTCATCATCGCCGTCCTCGTCCACGTCCTCGTCATCGTCATCATGTCCAGATACTTCCCACCACCTAAATTGAAAAAAGTAGATTTCACGAACTTTTGTTAGCTATATTAATTCAAACAAATTTAGTTTGCTAGCAAATCGCATGCATAATGAAACAAATAGTGAAGTTTTGTATGTGTAATTTTTATATATCTTTCTAAAATATTATATGGAACATAGCAAAGGTCATTGTATTGTTTAGAATTTTCTTCCATTGTAATGATATTAAGAAAATAATAAAAAATACTGAAATTTTTTAAAAAAATTTCTTCCACTGTAATGATATTTAAGAAAATAATAAAAAAAATACTGAAATCAAAAGCAACGTCCAAGCAAAATCAATTTTCTAAATAAGAAAATTTCACTATTGTTTTTTTTTTAAAGAACGTGAGACTTATGTAGTAAAAAGGTTAGAAAAAAAAAAGAATAAAGGAGATAAATCTTACAATGGAGCTTGAATACTTAGATCGGGAATGTGAGAAATTTTATGCCAATCTTCACCCTTCTCTCTTTCACACCTTTTCCTTAGATGTTTACACCCTGTTATCTCAAGTTTGTTTAGATCCTTGAAACTCTGAATCTCATCCGGTAGAGAAAGTAATCCATTACAATCTTCAATTCTCAACTTTCTGATGCTTGGAAGATTACACGGTAAAGAAATTAATTTGGAACAACTTCTCAATTCTAAATCCTCCAGTTTTGGAAGATTATCTGGTAAGGAAATTAATCTCCAACAATCTGTTACTTCTAAAACCTTGAGGTTTGGAAGATTACACGGTAAAGAAATTAATTCCCCACACGAGAAGATCTGTAATCTTTGTAAACTAATAAACAAATCCGTGTTGTCTACTGACATGTTTATATCATCATCGTGAAAATACTTCAAAGAATACATGAACGACAACTGAATAACCCTAAGACTGGGGAGTCTCCCAAGTGGTGGAATATGCTCACACTTCTTACATCGAGAGAGAACAATTTCAACCAAATTCCTTAAATTGTCCATCCAACTTGGAGAAATGGTCTTTCCCAAGTAATTACACATTTCCAGTGTCTCTAAAGATGGATTTGGCTCTAATCCCTCAAGAACCTCTTCCATGTATCCAAACATTTCTCGTCTACTTTCGTCCCAGAAGTTGGGACGACTGTAAAACCAGTTTAACTCCAAACGCGACAGATTTGTTTTGCATATGAGATTGGCACTC